>NW_022900913.1:5506394-5506680 GCF_012274545.1 Fukomys damarensis
GAAGGGAGGGCAGAGGTAAGGGGAAAAAATGAGAATCAAGACTTGCCATGTAGAAGTACATGATCCCAACAATGAATGTAACTGTACTATATCCCTAAAATGTACCAATAAACTCAATAAAAAAAAAGAAATCCTCTTTTAAAAAGGAAATAATTCAAATGAGGATCAAAAAAGGCCAAGTACTTCAGAAAGCTTGTAGAATTGGGGTAATGCTTGCTTCTAGGAAAATGGCATTGTTAAGGGGGTGTGTGAAGTGCTATGTACACACAGCAAATCCCTGTGGGGA
>NW_022900913.1:5506906-5527152 GCF_012274545.1 Fukomys damarensis
GTGAAAAGTGAAAAACTATAATAGTACACAAGATCCTAATGGGATAATTAATAGTGTGAAACAGGAAGAAAAGAGCTAAAGGTGTAGCAAAAGTGGGAAGGGTAGGGGAAAGGGAACAAGGGGAAAGTATGAGAAAAACTATAATAGTACACAAGATCCTAATGGGATAATTAATAGTGTGAAACAGGAAGAAAAGAGCTAAAGGTGTAGCAAAAGTGGGAAGGGTAGGGGAAAGGGAACAAGGGGAAAGAAAAAAATATGAGAAAATGAAAAAACAGAAATGAAGTGTTTGTAAATGGGGAGGGGGTGAAGGGAGGGCATGGACAAGGGGAAAAAATGAGAACCAACATCTGTCATGTGAAGGTACAGGATCCCAGTAATGAATGTAACTGTACTGTATACCTAGATTGTACCAATAAACACAATAAAAAGAAAAAAAAGAAGATATTTCAGTACCTAATTAGAAAAGACAATGGTGGCTAAACACAACATTAGTGGGATGGGAGAGAAAGGAATCTAACACAGGGATGTTAGAAAAATGCTCATGTGCATCAAAAGAGGCAGAATTAGGGGGGAGCTGGAAACATTAACAAGCTTTTATATCCTGACTGAGTTGAATTCGGTGGCTTCACACCTTATTTCTCAGAAAACTCAAAGATAAATCAATGCATGAAAAGCAACTCTGGTAGGTCATGCTTCCAAAGATGGCAGCAAATATACCAACAGTCCTCATGCTTTTGCAAAGTGACTTTGCCACCTCTTATCTAAAGGTGGAGCCAAGGTTTCCCTGAACTTTTGGCTGGCTTTATGGATAATTTGAACAATAGAAGGCGATGTGAATCATAGTCTGAGATTTCAGAGTGAGGCAGTAAACAGACTTGGAAGCTTCTGTCTTTGTGCTTTAGGGTGGCTGGCTATTATGTAAGGATTTGAGCTGACATGGCTGTGTCACAAAAGAACCAACCTAGCTATGTAAAGACATTGTGTGGGGCCAATGTGAGGCCTGACACAGCCCAATTGAGCATCCACACAGCAGTTGCCAGTGAACCACAGGAATGAGGCCATCCCAGCCCTCTTAGAGGCGGTGGGGTGGTGGTGGTGGTGGTTGAAGCTGTATGGGGCACAGTTGAGTTGTCTCCACTGGCCCCTGGACAAATTATGGAAGTTTGAGGTCATGAATGTTATTTTAAGGCACTAAAATTTACAATATGTAATTTGAATTTCTCTATCCTCAACAGACTATTATGCATAAATATATATTAATAGTGATTGGTACATTTCTATTAACTCTATTATTCTTGACTTCACTTGATTTACTTATGTAAGCACTAGTAGAATTTTTCTCTTTCAATCAATGTCTACAAAATAAATTAGCCTCCACTCAATGGATTTCAAAGAAGGGGAATTCAATGCACGGGTTTGTTTTGGATTAGATAGATGCATGAAGAACCAAATGACAAGCAACCCATGGTGCTGATAAATACTTAAAGCTGCTTCCTGGGGACAGAGTCATGGTGACGGGGAGAGTAGATAGGATGCAGAAGCTGAAGTCGTCTTATGTAGACTCCTGCTAGAAGTAGGGACCTTGGAGGACGAGGTTTTTCAGCAGGACACGGAGTCACAGGGATAGTTTCATCTTCTTCAAGGATACTCTCTTTCTTCCTTTAAGTTCTCTTTATTTTCATGGGACTTAAGCAAGACTTCAGTATTTACTGAGCAGTGAAACAGGGATGCAGATTTAGCCATTCCTATAACAAGAGAAGACTAAAGGCAGTCTCATAGCTCTATACCCCACCTTTTCTTTCTCTGAACATCAGCCCATGTACAGATTCATTACTGATGGACTGAATTGCTGGGCACAGTGCACAGACAATCTGAATGTGAGATAGGCATCCTGATGTCACCATGCTGAAATCCTTCTGTTCTTAGAGGTATTGAATAGACAGGTGGCTCTACAAGTGGAGGCCCTTACTGTACAATCACACTCTTGTGAAGTGATTTTTGAGGGATAGTAATTTATGCAGCCACTCACTTTATATGTTCTCAACTCATTCTTGCTTATTCACCTTGCTTCTCAGAGACTCCATATGTCCTCCTGGACTTCCCTGTTTAGAATGTTATTTCTTTTTCATCTAAACCACAAGGGGTGAATCTTTTGTTAACTTCAATTTCTAAGGTGTGGACTCTAATCCCAGTCCAGGAGAAGTCAATGCACAGCAATATTATATGTGAGGAGTTGGCCTCTTTTTATATTTCAGAATTAGATGAGTAGGGGCAGAAATGAGAGATTTAAAACCTCAGTGAAGAACCCAGAGTGAAATAGGAAGATGCTGGAAGCAGCTTTCTAAGACCCTCACTCTGATGCAGTCATTAAAATGTGTCCTGCAGCAGTGGATTATTGACAATTTTATTCTCCATTCATCATGCTCAGTAATCACTTTACACAAAAATGTAGGTCAATCAATAAGAGGAGCCTTTTCAAACAATTAAAGGTGCTAGTTTCCTGCCTATTGGGATATTAGAATCTTCAGGAATGTATGAGCAATTCCATGATTGGATCATAGTGGTAAAGGAAAATTTTGAATGAAAATACAGGAATTGGGTTATGGAATCAGTTACCTTAATAAGGAATATATCTTTTGCAAAAAGTAAGGAGACCCAGAAATGGAAGGAGGTGAGTAGGAGGAGAGGGGAAGGGTATGAAAAGGAATTAAGATGTGTTATGTTCATGATCCAATTCTTCACAATAAGTGCAATCATTATGTACTGCAAACATGTACTAATAAATTTTTAACAATACAGCAACTTCTTCATTATCATAAATTTATATTTTGTCAAGAAAATGGCTTTTGCCTAAGGTTTTCATGGTATACTTTTAAAAAGTGAAGCATCTTTATCGAGAGAAAAGTGGAAATTTTTCATAGTAAAAATATTATCTTTTTTTAATGAAATCTGAATTGAAATATGGCTCTGAAATTGCCATCTCTGGCCATTCTACTACATCCAGGACATGGCTGTGAAGAGAAGGAAAGAGTCACATAAACTGTCACCACTGTAGACCACCCTTAAGGGTGAAGCACAGCTATTGGTGTCATGTACCTTTCATCTGATTTCCTTACTTCATTAGTGTATTTAAGTAATTGCATCAGTTACATTTCTCTCATTGCTGAGACAAAATACCAGGCACCCAAAGTTAGAGGGCAACTTGACTTACAGTTCATAGAGTTTCAGTCCACAGTCAGCCGACTCCAAGGCAGGGATGACAGACAGGCATGGCAGAGCAGAAACAACATGGCACACACAAGGCAGCAAGGGTGACAAGGGAGAGTTAACAGTGCAGTGTCTCCCTGCCCCTTTTATCTTATTCAGACTACTTAGGGTGGGCAGCACTCACACTATTAATGTTAGTGCCCTTGAGCCTAGCATTGCATCAGGAATCAATTCCAGCTTCACACACTGTAGATCCAGCCTATGAGCACATGAGGCTTTAGGGGGACATCCAGACCCAGCCCACAACAGTAATCTTTCAGTGACTGAGGAAGGAATGACAGAAGCAAAGTTTGGAATGCTCACCCTCCGTTTTCAGTATTAGCAGATGAACAAGGACTCCCTGAAATACTTCTGTGGAGTGTTTAAGAATAAAGTATCTTGAAGTATCTGTCCAACCCCTCCAGTACTTCTAGAGACACTATGGTATTGTATTCTTAAGGTAGTGGCATTCTCCCCCTTCCCACTCCCACAGAATGCTCTACACTCTCCAGTACAAAGGAAATAATTGAAAGTTAGGGGACCCTGGGTAGATAAGAAGCATGGAATCAATGACCCTGCAGCAGCCTGTGCATGGATGGTTTTCTTTGACGGTGACAGGAAGTATTTCATTCCATACCATTACTGGTGGACATAGTAATAATTCCAGAGTTCTCATGGACGACTCCAATTTTGAGGTTTGGCAGTGGCTGTGGATTACATCTAAAATGTTCCCGAAATGTCTCATTTGTTGGGAGGTGAGGCCTGACCAGAAGGGAAGTAGCTTAGTCAGTTTCTCATCACAGAGCCAAAATACTCAACATACAAAAGTCAAAGAAAGAGAGGCTTATTTTGGCTCACAGTTTAATCCACAGTTTTCTGGGTCTACGGCAGAAATGGCATGACAGAGAGGGATACAAAGGAGGGCTGTTCATGACATCGAGGCCAGGTAGCAGAGAGAGAAGGGAGGAGCTAAGGAGAAAGACATACCCTTCCAGGACAAGGCTCAGTGACAGACCTCCAACCAGACCCTATCTCCTAATAGAACATTTAGCTCTGAACTCATTCCTGGATTAGTTCACTGAATACAGTGTCCCCATGATCCAGTATCTTCCAAAAGCCCCACCTCTGATCACATGAGAATTTGGGGTGGGGGCATTTTAGATTAAAACTGTCATATTCTACCTCTGGACCCCAAAGACTCATGTGTATCTCCTTACACAAATACAGTTAGTCCAACTCTAAGAGTTGCTAAAATTTTAGTAGCTCCAGCATTGCTGAAAAATCCAAATCAGAAGTCTCCTCTAAGACTCAAAGCTTAGCTGTGAATGCCTGTAAGAGTCAAAATGAAAGCTTAACATTTCTCACCTACAATGGCATAAGGTAAACATTCCCATTCCAAAGGGGAGGAATAAGCAGATAGAATCAGGACCAAAGTAAGAACAAAAATCCATCAGAAAAAACATTAAATCTTGGAGCTCCACGTCTAGTACCTACATAAAGTAATGGTAAATGTGAGGTCAAATGTGCTTGGGCAACTTTACCCCTATGGCATTCCAGGTGAATCCAGTCATTACAGCAACTCTCTGGGGCTGGCTTTCTTCACTGTCTGCTCCTTTCCTCAGACAGCACATCTTTTGCTTTTCCAATTTTATGAGGTCTCCACTGCACTTTTAGCTTCACTCTCAGAGCTTTATGCACTGCCTTCTCAGATGCACACTTCCTGGCCTCAAAAGCTTAGGACAATAAATCAAATCTGAAAACAATTACTTATGAGGCCCTTTCAAGCAGGGTTCCCCGAGGCTCTTATTCTGCAAAGCAAAGATTGTCAATTTTGCAACTATGAGTCTGCAAAGAGTAGGGTTTTGTTGACTCCTGAGATGACCTTGATGCACCTTTACTATTGTCCTGATGTACAGGGTTTGGCTTCATTTTAGTACTATTCATTTTAGCAGTTAAGCTCTCCTCTGCTCCAACTTTGCAGGTTCTCCCTTTGTGGGGAAACTAAAAACTGTAAATAGGCTTTTTTGCTCCGAATTTTCAGTATAAACCAGGCTAAAAGCCACAAGGAATACTCTTAGTACACCTTCAACATTGGGCTGCCTTGAAATTTCTTTCACAGATGACTTATTCTGGTGCCCTTAATCTCAGTCTCCCCAAAAGCCTCAGGCCACGAACAAAATAAAGACAAATTTTAAACTAGGCCATAACAGACATGGTCTAAAAATCCAACTGCCAAAGGAGTGAGTCTTTGTTCTCCATCAAAACCTTGTGTTCACCCTCTGCATTTCTATGAGCCTTCAAGGCATCTGAACATGGGTGAGAATCTCTCATCAAGCTCAGTTTACCAAGTTCTAGAGCTTTTCTATCTGCTACCTTCCAACCTTTCTAAACTCCTCCCATGAACCAGTTTCAAAAGCTTCTGAACAACATAGTCAAGCAATCATAGCAATGACCCAGTCTTTGTAGCAAAGTTTGTTTGGTCATTTTCTTGTCACTGAGAGACAATACTGGACACCAAAATCTTAGTCTATTTTGCCTCACAGTTTACTCCATAGTCAGTGGGCTCTGAAGCAGAAATTGTATGATGAGAGGCAGAAGGAAAGATGTTTATATGTTCATAACCAAGGAGACAGAGAAAAGAGGATCTGGGAAGGAAATATGCACTTCTAGGTTACACCCCCAGAGGATCACTTCCAACCAGGCCCTGGGCCTTAACCAACTATTTACCTCTGATCACATTTTGGATTAATCCACTAGGAAGTAAAGCACCTCTATGACATAATCACATCCCCAAAGTCACACCTTTGAGTGCATGAGAGTTTGGAAGACATTCTATATTAAAACTAAAAGAAGGGGGTTACTGGGGGAATGACCTGAACGGGTATACTCTTGTCCCTGACTCCTCTCTTCTCCCTGTGCTGCTGCTGGGCTAGCATTGAGTGAGCAAGTATCCTCTGCCAGGCCCTTTCACCACAGCATTTCTGCCTTGGAAGCAAACAACTTTGGATCCAGCCCACTGGGAAACTGTATGGTGAATAAATCTCTCCTCATTTCAGTTGTGAATGTCAAGTGTTTTGTCCCAGTAACAAGAAATGACTAATATAGCAGTCTCCTTGGTCCAGTATCTCAGAAGTTTTTTTCTCCATTCTCATGACTAGTGCTTTTAGCTTTTGTTAAAATTTGAAGTCACATAAATGTATAATTAAAAAAGTATGAAAAAGAATAAAATCAGATCTTTTTATTCTAAATGGAAATTTTCCAAAAACAAATTTTCAGTCTTTCAGTCCAGTTGTAGAAACAGTGGTCTCACTGTTTTTCCAGAGGCTATTGAAGGTCTGGTCTAATTTTGTCTATCCAATGATTCTTTCAGAATTCAGCATCATTGACTTAGATAGCATCTCCATTGGAGTAAGAAACACCATTTCCTAGGAGTCAGTCTTTGCTGGACACTGACTTTAGGTCTGCACAGTTTCACTCAATTAATTAAAACAATTTGCTATAATCTGCACTTCACTAAGAAAACCTGAGCCCTCTAGGACAAGAGGCCCAGATGACCTTCTCACACTGGCTGAACTCAGAGTTGGAGCCAGATAAAGTGTGTCTGTTTTTTGTTTTGTTTCTTTCTTGCATTGCTCTTTCTCTGTGCTGGAAGTCTTGAAGGCCAGGACTCTATGGGTGCAAGATCAGTCGGAGTGGGTGCAGTTTCTCATCATACCCACACTTACAACACTGCAGAGGGAATGAGATGAACAAGCAGTAACATAATAAGAGCAAAAACAGCAAAGAGAAAAGCCAGAGTCAATGGTCTATCTCCCAAGAAATATACCATTAACTTTTATTGAAATGCTTTTCATTTTAAAACTTTAAAGGGTCGAGTAAACATCACATTGTAATGGGTAGTTTACTTCATGCTTCTCAGCATCAGAATGTAAATATTTCTTGATTTTTATATTTAAAAAGGTCTCATTTCTGGTGTTATGCTCCCTCATACCCAAATCAAGTTGTATGATTAGGCTATAATTTTTTAAAAATAGTGTCAATAATAAACATCTTTGATGTTTAACGATATGGTGTTCTCTTTTTTGTTAGTGACTGCCAACTTCCAGATGAGGTGCAGTGTCAAGGATGATGTCAGTCAATTCATAATTCCATGTGCTTCAGAGCCAGGACCTGATATGCTTCTCAGGCTTGAGTTTCAGGAGCAGCTTAAAGCAACTCTGGGTTCCCAGGGATTACACAAGACCCAAAGGCAAGCACATGTGTCAAATATGAAAAATGCACTTGAAGTGTTAGGCTTAGGTTTGACTCTGATAATTGCCTAAAGGGAAGCAAAAAGCTAAGTCTGTCTGAGAATGACTGAGCAGAGGTTTCTCAGATATTTATAGATATTCTAAAAAAAATCCAAATTACAGGACTTGGCAGCCCTATCTTCACTCCATTAAAGAGCTTTGCTGAGTGGCTTTGTGCTTCGCAGTGGCTTGGGCTTGGGCTCACATAGGGTTAATAGCATCATTGGAAAACCAACTTCAAGGTCTCGATGGCTTCTCCAGTTAAAATGTTTAATAAGTTATGTCTCTAAATGGAAGAAACACCCTTATTTTATAAAAATGCAGCTGACTTAATGAAAAGGCATACACAGTGCATGCCCAGGTGTGGAAATTATTGGGGACCACTTTTTTTAAATTAGAAGAGTAAAGTTCTACAGAGCATCTTGCAATTCACCTGTCCTCACCTAGATGGCAGGTGCTGCTCTTCTGGCAGCAGCTGTTTGTGCAGTGAGGACCCCAGGTAACCACTTCCAAGTCGTCATGACATTCCAGGGTCACGGCTCTGGAGATGACTTTATGCTCACTTCTCATTCCTGTAGATGTCCCGATTTGACGGAAGAGTGTTTTAGGAAGCTTATAATTTACATATAGTGCTTATCTATTCACTTACCTGCAACTGACATTTGTGGTTTGAGAACACAACATCTGTTGGTTCTGGAAGCAGATCAAAGTCTAAAAGCGCCACACCTTCTGTGATTCTCGCCTCACATTTTAACTGGAAGAGGAATTCAGGAAACAAAAGATCATGCAGCTAGGCTCTGCGGAAAGACTCATGCCTTCACCTTCTTGATGGATGACTCAGGAGATGGGATTCAATCACATCAGCAATGACTGAGAGACTTCATGCACGAATGTGTGCACCATGAATTTTGAGACCCTCATCCACCTATTAGTTGTGCAGACTTGAATAACATTTCTCTCTCTGACTCAAAGGATAATATTTGCTTCTACTTATAAAAGTTTGGCTCATTTATTTACCTTGTTTTTCATAAATGACATTTAAATTAGCTGTGATTTCGCCAATTTTAAGAGCAAATATACTTGAAAACTTTCATATCTTTTGGGAATGTGTGCTACTTACATATTCCCTCTATTTCATATAGATTGCTTATATTTACATTATTTATAAGATGTTTGAAATAATGTGCTCCAATGACTGAAGTACACATGTACAACAGCTATAGACACAGACTTAGGTAAGGCTTTTCTTCTAAGAAACTATACTGCATCACACACGACTTTAAATCAACTTTTAGGAGCCATATCTTTGCTTTTCCTTAGTATTTGCCTTGAGGTTGTTGAGAACTTAACAGAATGCCTACACTGTCAAGAATAGAAGTATAGACATTCAGTGTAGACGTTCAACAGCTCATGATATGTCAAATCTGGGAAAATGCCACTTAGTAATGAAAAGAATCACATACAAAAGTATAAAGTTGACTCACAAATATTGCAACAATGCATTACTTATTGTACTAAAAATTATGGAAAATAACTCATTTTACTTTGGTAGCACTTCAAACAGTATTAATTTTTTAGTAATATGTAGATCTGCAAGTGAAATGGGTTCATGCAAATGTGTCAAGTACTAAGGAAAAAACACAAGGCTAAATGTCACATTAAAATCCCCGCTCAGGAATTTTATTATCTTGGATCTTTATGCTGTACCTTGCAAAATGTGTTTTGTGATGCTAATGTATGTTAAAAAGTATATGGTGATGGATCTAAAATGTATTGGACCCATTTTTCAAAGCTTGACAGTGATTCAGAAATGAATTGCATATAGTTGAAAATAGAAATAATGCTGATCAGCCATGGGCCATTTCAAAGATCAGATGTTTCCCTTTTGTTAACATGCAGTAATTTACTACACAAGAGACTTTCACCCTTGGGAGGAACTGTACACCTTTAGGAATAAATAGAGACTGGGCTGGAACTGTCTACACTGTGAACGCCCTACACGGATTGTGAACCTTCTCTGGCATTCCCTGGGCAAGGAGGATAGGAAAAGGGTACAGTAGAGTCTCGTATCTGTGAACAAAGAGTGGCACAGAGGAACCACAGGAAGAGCGCACTCTGCTGTGGGGCAGCTCTAAGAAGGTCCCCACTTACAATGGGCTTTCCACAGTGAGCACTGGGAGAGGAGTCTGCTCCAGGCAGCCAGGCCTTTCCCTCAGCCCTGCCCTGTCCATGAGCAGGAAGAGCAGAGGGAGTGTGGGCTGACAGTGGCCTCAAGGATGGGCCTCAGGTCTGGAAGCTGGAGGCTGCCAGACAGCTGTGCTCTTGGAAGTGTGTTCTCTTAAAGTAAGATCTGAGCAGCCTGCCCCATGGCTACTGTAGAAAGTTAATGTAGGTTGAAGTAAGATATATATTATAAGTTATATAAATATGCATACACTTCCAGTTTTAAGCATGAATCCTGTGTTAACTCAACTAACAACTTAGTGATAGAAATTGACAGCTAAGTGCCGATCAATCAAGATAAATGATTTACTACTAAATGCACATGTTTAGTAGCTTACTTGCTTATTTTTTTGTACAGTTAAAAACACTTATTTTAGGGCAGAATTCCCAGAGCGGCTCAAAACTTGTCCCCAGGAATCTTTTTTGTAAGCACACAATTTTAAACCGGGTATTTTCATTTTCTTTTCTGAAAAAAACTATTTCTGAACACATTTGTGAGTCATTTATTGTTTGAAATCACTGGCTCCCTTCACCAGTGTCTAAAATTTCAAACAAAGTCCACACTTATTTTTGCTCTGAGATTTGCAATTCGGATGTTCACCCTTTGAGGTATTGCTCTAGGATGACAAATTCTCTTGGCAAATGGAATGACCATCTGTAGCTACAGCAAAAGTGTTTTTTAATAAATAAAGGCTGATCCGTCCTCTCTGTGTAATATCTTCAAGCTGCATGGTTGAATGACAGTGAGGGATGGGAGAGATTTTCACAGATGGTTCTGAAAACCCCAATAAACCTGAAATGTCACCGAAGGTAGCTCTGTGCTGGATGCTTTAATGCCATTAAACATTTTGTCTGTTTTTCCAATCATGTTACTTCAAGTAATCATTCTTGACTTGACTTTGAATTATATCATAAGGGGAAAAAAGGGAAACCAATTTTAATAAAACTGAGAAACTCTTTTGTTTAACAGCTTTGGGTAGTCACACAAAGGCTAAGGAAGGCTTACCCAGAAAAGTCTAAAAGCTCCACACCTAGGACCCAGGCTCTGCGCAGCTGCGGTCTATAGATATATGTGTAGTAAATTCCTATTGCTTCCAAATTCTCAGGGGAAGCCACAGGACCTCAAAGTTAGTGAGTTTGTTGCTTTCAGCAAAGTTTGAATAGTCATAATACACTACTATAGCCACTAACTATACTATTGTAGCAATGAAGTTTATGGTCTTGATAAAGCAAAAATGGATATGCCAGTCAGTAAGTGTGGGGAATGGAAGTAAGATGAGAAAATGAAAAAGTGGAAACAAAGTCTTTGTAAATAGGGAGGGATGGAGGGGTTGGAAGTCAGGGGAATGGGAAAAAATAAGAACCAAGATAAATTATGTAAAGGTGCAAATTTCCAATGAAGAATGCCATTATATTGTAAACCTAAAATGTATCAATAAAATTAATTTTAAAAATCAAAAAACAAAAACAAGTAAGCTTCAAAACTGGAAAATAAGTGATAGAGATAGATCACTATTGTGTATTCATGAACATATACTCTTTTCTTTCTACATATATAACATATATTACATACAATTTTAAGGAACAGTAAGTTCTTAGTATCCAAGCCAAACTACACTTATTCTCATTTCAAAACACGCACATATTGGAATTTGTGCCACTTTATTTTCATGCTCTTAACTAGTTGATCCCTGGAGAATGATGGTTATTTAAAACACCCCAAATTTTCAGATTCATTAACTGGTTCCCTATGCATAATTTGAATGCTAATATTTTATTCTTTCTCTTGAAGAAATTCCCTAAAACAATATGAGGTCTAGGATCCAGTACCTGTATTTCTCTTTTCATTATTTCTGCCTTGGACAATTTCTGAAGTCCTCCTGCCCAATGGGCTTTAAAACCTCTCAGCTTCGTGGTCATTGGATCCGTGTTTCTCAGACTAAAGAAACCAAGATGGGTTAGGGCAAATCAAAAAGTAACCAAGTTTTCCAACATGAAACTACCAGTTCCACAAAGCTGGAGTTTATATTCCCAAAGGCAGAGGCAAACACAGAACTGAGATCAGACAGCATGTTGAAACTTCTCCTTTATTAGAAGCTTTACCACTTTTCAATTTTACCTTGGAGCACAGTACCTATTCCTTGCGCTGTCTGGAGGTTTTATTACAAGTGTACCTCTCCACAATTGATGGCTAGCCTTGACTGGCAATCTCACTGGCTCGAGGCACCTAGAACATTCCTAAGGACTTCCATATGACTGGTTGGGTCATGGGAGCATGTCCTAGAGACCTGTATGTCCTCGGTCCCTTCTTCTCTGCTTATCTTCCCTGCTCTCTGCTTTCTTGTTGTTGTGAATCGAGCATCTTTCCTCCACTCTACTCTTCTGCTATCCTGTTTCTGCTCTGCTGCAAGCCAACCAAGGATTGAAAGCTCTGAAGCCACAAGCCAAACTAAACCTATGCTCCCTTATGTTGAAGGTGTCTGGTATTTTTCCCAGCCGTGAGAATTGTGACCCTGACCACCACACCATACAAAGCCTATCAGCTCTATTACATATACTAAGTCCTTTTATACGACCCTCAGCATCCTCAGAAATAGAACAACCACCACGGTCTATAGGAACCTGTGGGCTTGGCCGTAATGCCTTCACAGCTTGCTGAGCATCATAATGACTAAAATAAATGTTTGTTTTTCACAGCTTGTTGCTGCTTGGGTTTATCAAAAGAACTCCCAAAGGATAAAGTCTCAGTCAGAAGATTACTCTGAAATGAACAGATTATAGGGATATATTCCCATAGCACTGCCAGTGCCTATGAACCACCCCTAAATGCTTTTATAATGAGCTGTGAAAGTAGCCCCCAAAAGCAAAATTGTATTTATATTAAGTGTTATAAGTACCCTGAAGCTCTATCCTTTCCAACCTTCTTTGCAGAACATTAACAAGTATGCTCTTACATCAAAAGTCTGAGAATATAAACTTTTACATACTAAACATTTCAAAATTTATCACATTGGTATTCCTGCATGATTTGACACTTCTAAAAGCTAAATTCTCATAGTGGAATCACTGTTTTGTATTCAAATTCCTCAATCATTTCTTAAGGGCAAATTGGAAGGACTCTCACTATCTCCTGTATTCTTTCTCTATCTTGATCTCACAAAGAGATGGTGAGGAAAATCTACATTTTATTGCAAACAACAGTTTTATATTAGTGCCTTTTAATGTCTGCCTATAACTGGGCATCTATGCAAAACAACTTCCCTATGCCTCCTTCACTGGATGAGGTAAACATAAAAGAAAAAAACAGTACTCTTATGAGGAAGCACTTGTTCAGGAAAAGACGACACAGAAAAATACCCACACGGGATTCAATTGATGGAGCTTATGAATAAAAGCAGAGGTTTACTTTCCAAGCACCCTCCTTACCTGGTCCCCAGCAGGGCAGGTAGGTGCACCTGTGACTGGTGATTCCCTCAGCAGTACAAGGGCTCTCTTCTGAGATGTCAGGGTGAAGTGCATCCCTGCCTGGCCAGGTGAAGGAGGCACTAGGAGGATGCGTCCAACACTTTGAAGCCAACCTGGGGAAGGGTTCTCAGGAAGTCATACTCCCTTTGATCCTGACCTCCAGATGCAAAACAATGCACAGCCACTTTCAGGCACCTTAGAGAATGGATTTCCTCCAAACCAAGAACACCTGGACCCCTCCCTTACTGACTGCTGAAGAGAGACCCCACAGCGGACATTCCCAGATATGGCCAAGCTTGACCGAGTTCAACCGATGACTTGTACATCACTTTCCCCAACTCCTTGGCCACTAAGACTCTTTAGCACTACCTTTCCTTTTCTTCAGTCATAAATTCAAATTAAAATGAACACTTTACTGAAATTGTTTGAATTTCCAGCCCAGGTTAAAGAAAACTAGAAGAGTACTGACCGTAAGCAACTTACCTCAATATGACCATTTTCTAAATATAAAGGGGGGGGGAGAAAGAGAGAGACAGAAATGGAAAATTCTTAAAAGTAAAACAACCGAGGGCATCATTCACGGACTGTGTTAACAAATCAAAACTTACTCCGTCTACAAACTTCCCTCTCCCTCCCCTACATCTGTCAGAGTAAAGTCACCATGAGCCTCACCAACTTGAACTCCAGTGCTGATCTCCCTGCTTTCCCTCTGAAGCCTGAGGGCCATGCTACTGCCTCTTCGTGGGAATCCATACTGGTTTCACTGCCCACAGGGTCTATCTGAAAATAGATCACATGTTCTTGCTACCCATGGCCTATCCTATTCCCCCCAAATCCAACATTGCTTAATGACCATTTTGACTTCTCATCAGTTCACCAACAATATATCATATATCATATATTTTCATCTATTTTAAATACCTACAGCATTTTCTCCATCTTTACTTTAGAAAATGATCAAATTTGCCACATAATCATGTTTTGGTTTTTTTCATCCAACGTGGGCCATTTTCGGCCCACTCCCTTGCTCTAACATTCTCAGCCTGGTTGAGTCATGCCCACTAGGACATCTTGATTCAACAGGGCAGAAACCAACTGGTTTGGGTTTTGATTACATTTGCAAAATCCACCTGCCCACATCAAGCGCAGGGGGACAACAAGAGGATGGTCTTGTTGACTTATTGAAAGGGCACAGTCTTCCCTGGGCCACTCCCACGTACGAAACACTTCATGATCGACATCAAGACAAGAGGACGCTGCTTCCTGGAATGCTGGGCACAGCCCCTGAGGACCTAAGGACACAGTGCACCGTGCGCTGTGGGGCCAGCAGTGGGCAACAGCTTTGTCCTGCTGCTGGACTGAACTGATCAATAAGAACGGGTGGTGTGAGCTCATGAATAACCGGTGGCACCTCTGAAACCCAGACAGGGAAATGTGGGGAGCTGCTTGACCAGGCTTGAGGACCTGCAAAGCCTGGGAATAAATCTCTGTATTTCAAAGTTTTACCTGTATGTGTGTGTGTCTGCACGTGTATGTACTACTCATGCTTCTTTTGGTGGACTCACCCATCCTTTTCATGAAAATTACTGCATTGGCAGATGCACAAGTGAAACCCAGACATGGAGGAGAGGGTTTTTCTTTCATCTTTTGCAAGTTTTCTCTGCTAAGCAGGAGCCTGGCTTTCTGCACACAAATAGTAGCATTAGTTAATTCTTTTAACTACAATAAATGTGATTAAAATACTGAAAAGATGACCTAAAGATAAAAAATTCTACCAATTTCATTTAATAATAGGGATATAATTTTAAATAAAGTTCTATATAAACTTAGTAAACTAATTATAAATAAATACACAATATCTGTCTAATATTTTTTCTATGAATGTGAGAATAGTATAACATCATCTTCTCCAGTAGGAGCAACTCTAAGAAACCATCTAGAAATGCATTTTAAAGGTGAATATTCCTTTTTTATTTTTGTCTTGAAGTACAATCAGAATAGGATGATCACTGTGTCACTATGATTCTAGTTTTCTGTTTCAAATCAATGCTGCCAGTGTTATTTTGGAATTCCATGCCAATATGATTAGATGTGAAATGAATTATGAAATATTATTTTGGGAGGAATGTGCTAAAATTATCAATGTGTGCAGACAGTATTTTGGTGATCCATAAGCAAAAGACTAATACAAAACACAGGGGACAAGGAGTGATTTGGATGCAATAGATGGTTTTGTTACATGCATGAAGAGCCACAGCTCTATTTTCCTAGTTGGAATTGGTGGGCAGAGAACTTGCAGGTTCTACCTTTCACCCCCAAATCGCACTAAAATAACATGGGCTTTATGCAAGATCCATAAACTCACTGGAGAACATGGATGAAGCTGTAGGGCAGGGAGTTCTTTGAGTACTTTTTTTCAGTGATGTTTGAGAACCACCGGAATTAGAGTGGGCCATGAGCAGTCAGGGTCATTATCAAATGGGGGTAATCACTGAGCTGGGGAATTTGCCGTGAGGAGGACGGGACCATTTCTCTGTTCCCCCAGCTCAAGCACAGTCTGTAACATGGTCACCAAGTAATCGCTGTGTTTGAATGTATAGATCAGTCTTCAGCCATACTTCAGCACCCGATCTAATCTGAATGAATAGATCAATGGGATAAGCAATGAGGTAGGACAGCAGTGACAACTGTCTTTCCAACTCCTGCCAGAGCATCCTCACTCAGATGCTGCCTCTCACCTCCTCGGGGAAGCATTCGCTACTCACTTTCCTGTCCCCAAGATCCCTTCCTCTTTGACCCTACAGATGGCTTATTAAGTGCTCAGTTGTCAAAAAGCCAGTGCGTTTCTGTCATGCACATGGCACTATGTGTGTGGAATAGAGGGATAGATTGTAGTTATTTTGCCCACAAAGGTGTGATTACATGAGCTTTTCAAAACCTAAAAGTAGGTTTTGGTCTCATTTTGAGTTCTTGGTAATAGAATAGAAATTATACATTTTTTTATTCTCCCTGAGATCAGGCAGTAACTCTTTGTCCTTGACTGATTCAATGTGTGACTTTGCCAGGATGACAGAATAGGAAGCAATAAAGAAAAAGAGCAATTAAGAAAGTCCAAGACAAATGCCTCTAGAGTAAAATGCATGTGTACCTCTGCTGAGTTTTTAATTTTTGTAGAATCTCATTGGGTGACTCGAAGGAGCCACTTGAGATAAAAACAAGGATATGGTGTACTTAAAGCACTTTGCAGCTTTCATGAGGATTGATTTGGAAAGCATCAAAGACAAAAGTTTATTCTTAAATATTTAGCACTAAAAACCTGTGACAGAGGATAGTCAATGAGACCCAAACTTTAGTGGAGGGAAGAGAATGATGAGACACCCAAAAGAAAAGTCAAGATCCAAGTGGAGATCCCAAGAAACTAAGGACAAAACAGCTGCCTTTGAGTTGGGAATGTTTTCAACAGTATGCTAGTATTTTACAAAAAAATTCTACTTTAATGTGTATGTAATTAGTCATAAATTACTCAGTTGTACTTTGTTCATTAGTTGGATTGGACTGTCTCCTACTCGTTATTGGGTTTTAAAATGCTTTTGGTAACTTTACTCAAATTAAAATTTCTTTGAGTCCCCCAATTTAGGCTAATAAAATATATAAAAAATATATTAGTAGCTGCTGCCTAGTGTGTCTTCTCTAAGTTTATTGGTTTTCATTTGGGAGGTGGCTTGTTTTTGTTTTTTGCAGTGTTAATAAGTGAATATAGAACTTCTCACGTGCTAGGCAAGTGCTCTACCACTAAGCTACACCATCCCGGGAAGTAGTACACTGTTGCTGTGAAGAGACTGAAGGAAACACCAGCTTCTGTTTGATAACGTGGGCATGCTGCTTATGAAGCTAATGGTTCCTGTGCTACGATGTAGCTGTTTTGAGGCACAGGGGACTGGAAGTTTGACGGTGAAGTGGCCCCTCCAGGTTCCTGTTGTTTAGATTTTAGCTGACAGAAGTCAACAGATTGAGCGAACCAAGAGAGGAAGGTTGACTAGTTACCGTAACAGGACAGTTTTCATTATGACTAAGAATAAAGGATACATGAAGTATTTAGCACCAAGGAAGCCCGCTCCAGCTAGTAACAGGAAATGTGAAGTGACGGCTCAGCTGGGTTAGGGTTGGCACAGTTTGAGGGCAGCCTCATACCGCGACGAGCACTGTGCTGGGTGACGCTGCTTCTTTGGAAATTTTAATTTGGTTCGTGGTTACTAAGCACCTGTTGTACACTCAGCACCGCTGTAGCGCAGTCGTACACTTTTACTTCACTGACCTAACAAGCAATGGAAGGACGAAGGGGATGCTGGTGTGAAGCACAGGGAAGGCTGAGGTTCAGAGTGATGACTTAAGGTGCCCGGGGCCCTGTGTGGCTGGCACAGAGCCGGGTCATTAACCCTGCGTAAGAGACCACGGAGTGCCGGTCCTTATTCCTTGCTGCGCCCCGCAGGTGCCTGTGCACACGATTTCTAGGCCACCTCTATTGTCTGTCATCACTTGGGAATAAGGACAAATCCCTCCAGAGGGGCCTTCCATGTTCTCCCCAGCCCCTTCATCTTCAGTTCTCTGTGGCTGTCCATGCTCCAGTTCCCGGGCCTATGTACACCCTATTGCTTCTAACTGAAAAGTAGTTTCTCTCCTTATTTTGCCTCTGCTTCATTTCAACTTACTGTTGACATTTCAGCCCAACTGCAGCTTCTTCTGAAGGAGTGCCCAGGCTTCTAGCCAGGTCAGTGTTTCCACGGTGGTTTCTTGGACTATCACAGGCAACAGTTCACCTCTTGCTTCCTTGATGTAATTTCCCATGTATTTGCTGCCCGCTGCCTAGCAATGGAGAATGCACCTGAGGCCAGGCACCTCTCCTTCTCTGGCACAAACCTCAGAAGGAGGACGTGGTAGCGTCAGACACCTGGTAAATGAAGAAATGAGTGTGTGTGTCATGGGAAAGGGCTTACTTCACCTACAGATGGTAATGGTTCTGCTGAAAATAAAATACTAGAAAGAATGGGAGGAAATTAATTTTAAAAGAGGAAAGAAAGGAATGTTCAGTGACAATTATCTACTGGAGGCATTTGGAGAGTGGTACCCCTCAAATTCCGGGGAAGGAACAGTACCAGACCTTTGTGGCTGGTCGCAATGGCATTCACCGAAATCTTGGTGAAGGAAGAAATGGTCTGCACCGTCTGTGAGACCATGCCTCGCACAGTGGTAAATCCAGCAAGTGAACTGAGCCTTCCCTTTCACCGCAATATTTCATTCACCTCATCTTCTGAACAAATCATGCCACTAGCTCCTGGCATGCAGGAGCTCTTGTGAGAGGAGTGATTTTGAAAAAGACACAGTGACAAAAGGAGGTATGTGAACTGCTCAGGTCGCCTCAGAGTAAGAATGTCACAGTGGTGGAGATGTTTATAAAGTTGAACGCACTTGCTGCTAACCAGGATCAAGGCCAATAAGATGGAGAATAGCCTTCAAAGTAAATGTCCAATGTACTTAACAACCATGCTATGAGAAAGCAAGAGGGGAAACCAAGCCCATATTGGCATTAGATGGAATATTGATTCATAAGAGAAAATAAATCTAGAAAGTAGCATGGTAATGAATCATAAAATCCCACATTGCTTACATGTAAATTGAACTACTGAACAAAGCTGTGACTATGGGGCTTTGGTAATTTAATTTCCTTGTGTCATTTATTGGTCATCTGTTATGGGTAATATTAAATCTTCAGACCCCAGTGACATACTATTCTTATGTAGGAGATTGAGGCTTTAAAATATATCAATATGGAGGGCTATATATCCAATCTGGCTAAATATAGACTTTCCATAACAACTTGCCCAACCAAAAATTGTCATTAAATTCTTTTTTAGAAAAATAAACTGACACAATATTAGAAGAAACATTTGGCTTTCATTTGAACATACAAAACTGGCCTAGAGTGAATCCTAGTATCAAAGTTACATGTTTTATTGCTTTCTAAATTCATTTAAGAGAATACTTTG
Organism: Fukomys damarensis; assembly: GCF_012274545.1. Taxonomy (NCBI): domain Eukaryota; kingdom Metazoa; phylum Chordata; class Mammalia; order Rodentia; family Bathyergidae; genus Fukomys; species Fukomys damarensis. The sequence continues at coordinate 5,526,177 of NW_022900913.1, forward strand.
ACTTATCCCCGCCATTTTTATTCATGCAACATTCACCTCTTAAAATAGGTGGTCAGGTTAATGTATCCTTGCTACAGTGTTCCATTCATTCTTTATTTATTTTGAAAGCCTCATTTGCTTAGGTTTACTCAATGCATGTCATGAGGTGTTTCCAACCAGTGGGGAGGATTCGTTGCCTGGACTTCAGAGCACTGCCTGGGACAAGCTCAAAGTCAGCTTCAGAGACGAAAGCTGTGCTGGCTGGTTTAGCCAAGAACCCATTCTTGATGTACAAAGCCCTTGAGAAGCTCTGGCACGAACACAGGATCCCCGCATGCATAACCACACTGCACTGCCTGCTAACAGTCATTCTTGTCTGGATCGGGCTAGTAATGGTGGCTTCTAAACGAACATCTGGAGAAACTTGGAGCAGGTGATTGTGTACTTGCTTGGGTTCCGAGAGGCTTTGTCAATGTGAAGACAGAAGTGGGGGAGAAGACTGAAGCCTGTCCCTGCTGGGGTGATGCAGGAAAGAACCATGAGCATCAGGATGATTGTCCTGCCAGGGTAAGCGGAGCATAAGTGGGGCACAAGCGGGGCATGGTTGTACTCCCTTCTCACTGTCTCTGTTTTGGCTTCTCTCCAAGAGTTCAGCAGTGAAATGGCAGTGCGGCTGTCTCTTCAACATACTGGATTCATTTTCTTTGGCTATATATCCAGTAGTGGGACTGCTATATCAGATTGCATTTTTATTTTTAATATTTTGAGGAACACTTGTGTCGTTTTCCTCATGGCAGTGATAATTTGCATTCCTAGACGTTTCCTTTTCTCCACAGACTCACCAGTACGCATTTGTCCTTTGTTCCTTTATTTATTCTAGTAAAAGGGCTTCTTACTGAGGTGAGGTAATACCACATTGTGGCTTTGATTTTATTTCCCTGAGGATTACTAATGCTGAGCATTTCTGCATGTACACATTGGTCATTTGCGTGTCTTC
>NW_022900913.1:5527251-5560981 GCF_012274545.1 Fukomys damarensis
ATATAATTTTCTGTACTTATTTCATAGTCTTAGACTTACGTGGAAATATTTACTCTGCTTTGGTAGATAGGGAGTCTGATTTCACCCTTATGCACATAGGTATCCAGTGTTCCTAGCATCACTTACTGAAGACTATCTGTTTTCCATTTTGTACTCGTGGCACCATTGTCAAAAGCCCATTGGCTGCAACATGTGGATATTTTTCTAGGCTCTTTTCTGTTGCCTTGGTCCAGGTGTTTGTTTTATGGCACTACTGCCATGCCTTTTTGGTTACTATAGCTTTGGAGTGTATTTTGATAGAAAGTAGTATGAGCCCACCAAATTTGTTCAGAAGATTACTTTTTCTTTTCAGGGTCTTTTGTGCTTCCATATAAGTTTTCATGTTGAAATCTTTCATCACTTTCCCCAAATTAATCCCTCAGAATTTCTGTATTTACTACAAAAAGGATGCCTTCTTGATTTATAGCCAGATAATTTGCAGTAAAGTTTTTCTGTCGACTCCATTAACCTAAAATCATGACAAAAACCGTGAGCCAAGTCATGCTGTGAAAGAAGCACAAATACTTCCAAAAGGTCTCCCTTACTTGGTCTCCATGGTTGTGCTCATCCTAAAAAAGTAGTTTTGGACTCTGGTTTGTGTCAGAGTCTAAGAAGCTTAGAAAGTCTCATGAATTCCTAAACTCATCTGTGAATTTCTATATTCACAAAACAGGTCAGATCCTCTGAAATGAATATTTCTCTGTGAAGAAGTGTTATAGACTTTTCCATGCTTATAGAATTCTAATTAATATCAATGATGTTTCATTTTTCTCCTTAAAATTAATTTTATAAGAGTTTTGTTAGAAACTTCAGTGGCACTTTTCTACTGTGGCAATACTTTATGTAGCCATGGATTTCAATTATATATGTAATATGCTGTTACATGATTAGAAAAAAGAACGACCTAAAATGTATCCAAAATTCCTCTTCAACCTGTTACAAAATTGTTCAGATATCTAGTATGCAATAAATTACCATACTTTGGGGGAATGTGAGCTTTGCCCCAAGGTCCTCCTAATTCATTAATTCATATTCTCTCTCCCTCCTTCTCTCTCTCTCTCTTTCCTCCTCCTCTTCTTTCTTCTTCTCCTTCTTCCTCTTCTTCTTCCTTTTATCTTCCAACCCCCCCATTCTTTTCTGTTTTCTCAAGAATATACAACATGGGATCAACCCTATCAATAGACTTTTAGATTTATAGCTCACTACTGACTACTGTCAGCCCAGTGCTGTGCATCATATATCTAGAATTCTTCATATTACAGGACCAAAACTTTATGCTCCTTAAGTGTTCACAGTGCATAACTTGGCAAATTTATTTTGTTGCTGACTCTCCCTTTTATCACCAGCAAGATAAAAGTGACTGTTACCTCACAGGACCATCGTAGGAATAAGAAAAAAAATTAAAAAGTGGTACGTAAGATATATATCCTCAAATTATCCAAGTTTCTTATTCTATTTAATAGAATCTTTCATTTATTAAGTGGTCATTCATTTCCAGGGATGGGACAGCTTGTCAGTTGCTTAATTCCTCAAACTTGGCCTAGTTAGTCCCAAATGTTATGTACGTTATATCATTACTGTTTTAAAAAAGCAATAGATAATTTTGGTGGGCTCCTTGGGTTGTCTGTCCAGCAGCTCTTCCCACCTTACCATCATTGAAAAGGTCCTAGATCAGGGGGCAGGAGAAAAGAAAGGGCAGCAGGAAAGGCAGAGCCAGCTGAGATTGGTTTAAGCAGTGAGATTCACAAAGGGCTACAGCAGGAAAAGAGGATGATGAACGGCCAAAGGCCCCCAAGTGAAGGGGATTATAATGGCACATAAGAAGTGACTGATAAACCCCCACCATCTCATTTACTCTTGTACAACCTAACAAGTAGTCATTACTTTGCTAAGTATTTTTTGAAACTAAGGCTTAGCTTCTATTTCCAGACATCTTCTAACTGGCAAGTGATAATTACACAGCAAGCTTTTCCCTTTGCTAATCGTACTTGACATATATGGATATATGCATAAACTGTCATCGATCTCAAGCACACAGAAGACCTAGAAACTCCTACTCAGAAGTCACTGGTACTCTGCTCTAAGTTCACTCATGAGTTCTCAACTAGAATGACATTCTAAACCCAAACTCCCAGATTCAGTCGTTTGCAATACTGTATTGGATGGAGGAGTAAACAGAATTAAGAGAGGGATTTTAGAGGATACATGTGAAATCTGAGCTCTCAGAAGTAGTGACCAAGATTCAAACCTTTAAAAGAACTGAAGGGAAGGCTTCAAAAAACAGTACAGCAGTTAATCCAGAGGCAAAGAGATGCATTCACACAAGACTGGAGGGTTTTGTGCATGCAGGGCCATCGTACTGACCTAGAAATGTATTTCTTGGAAACGTCTTTTGGGAAGAGTGAAACATATAATATGTTTGGAATGATAATTCGCATGACCGATGTTGAAAAATGATGTTATGGATTTAACCAGCATCTAAGGGATGGAATGATAGTTAATTTTCCATCACTAAAACCAAAGTTTTATTTTATACTCATTTTTGTTTCTCAGATTTTTCATCATATTTTTCAGAGGATTTTTACTGATGTGTGTGTGTGTGTGTGTGTGTGTGTGTGTGTGTATGAAGATATCTCTATACACTGTAGCTATTTCCTTACAATTTGTTTTTCCTCTACCCAAACTTTCAACTAGACATAAAGACACTGGTGTGAGTAGTCTCATAAAGTTTGATGTTATGGCCTTGTAAAGCACTGCACCAGCTCTAGAATATAAAAATTCAGCACATCCTACGGGAACCTATGGATATCTTGGATGCTTTATTATCTGCCCTGTATTTTATATGGACAACTCCAGCCCTTACACTCACCATGTAGTTAGGTATTATTCTGCTGCTGGGCAAATGAAGAGGACATACTTAGATCGCGACAGATCAGTTTGTGCGTTAAATGTTACAAAGACAATGAGAGGAAAACTACGAAGAACACATAAAAAAAATGTTACACATCTGTAAATAGAGCAGTGTTAATTGTGAGTCCACTGCTACCAGATGCGTAGTTACACTAGCAGATATAAAGAAAAAGGAATAGCTCCACTAGAGAAAAAAGAACTTGGAAATCCCCGAAGCTGCTTTACTTCTCATGTTCACCTTCTAGTTCACGGTCGAGTTGCTCATTTTATAACTTCTTTCTCATTTCAATACCTTCTGTCACTCAGGGATGGGACTTCTGGAGGGTGCTCAGATCACAGTGCTCCGTGCTCATCCTCAGATCTGTCCACCAGAGGGTTCCGCGGGGCAGTGTGCTGTTGGGAGGGCCCTGGTCCGAGGCAGACCACTGTGGGCGTGATCTGGCGGGCATCTCCCTCCCCAACATCTCCTTTCGCTCTCTGCTTCCTGGGCACCACGACTGAGCAGCTTTCCGCCTTGACAGGCCCCCCTCCCGTACCAGTCCCTCACGTGAGCCTGCCAAACCCGGATCGCAAGCACTGAAACTGCAGCCAAAGTCACCCTCTCCTCCTCTGTGTTGTGCACATTGGCTATTTCATTTCAGCAACAGGGCAGTGGCTAGGACAGTACTGTCAGAATACGCTTCATCGCTTCGCTTCTTTCCTTTTCCTACTCTTACTTGATGTCAAATCTGTCAAAAAGTAATTATGAACGTATGCAGATAGATCCTAGAATACATTCACAACTTAATTTCAAGTTGTTTTTTCTAAATGGACTTTTACAATCACATGAATTCACAATTCTGATGAAAACCAAACCAGGCTCTTGTGCTATCCCTCATCTGTCCTAAGATTTAATGCCTACTATTTCATTATGTTTAGAATTTGATTCTCCCAGGCCCTAAAGTACAGGTAAAAAAATCTCTCACCTGTGAACACATTCAGAATGAAATTATAAGTGATGTTTATTAATAGTAAAGGAAAGGTAAGTTCCTGGCCAGGTAAAGATGTAGCCAGATAGTCCTTCTGCCCACCAGCATCATCTCTATGATCCAAGGAGTGTCATGATTGCTTCTCTCCCTGTCCTCCGACTCTCTCCCCTCTTCCACCTGTGGAGGGCCCTATTCCTTAGGAGGAATTATGTCAGTGATTTCCACTCTTTTATACTGAAATGGTTCAGAGAAGGTTTATTTCTCTGCCTTCTCTTCCACCACATCCTGGCCTGATTAATGCCCAACAGAAACATTAGCAGACACATATTAAAGGTGTCATCAACCTTGTTCCATCAACACTTGTGAACATCTGTACTGGACTGGTATAGAGTTAAAACTTACACTTTTATTTTGTTAAACCAATGGAGTTTGGGGTTCGTCTGTTACAATAGCCAGCACTACCAGTGATTACACTCAAATCCTAACTCTGACTGTGAAAAATATACTGGAAATCCCTCAGGTAAATATGAGAAGAGCTGCAGGGAAGGTTAGGGACCCAGAAATTACCATCAGCCTGGCAGAAAATTTAGCATTCAGTGTATGTGTTTTTCAATCTCATTTTTCACATTCATCAGGGGTGGGCAGATTTCTTTGTAGAATCTTCCTTTTCTCCTCTTTCCATCCTGCTACACGGTAGCAAGGATTTGTAAATTCACAACTGACAAGAAATATATTGCTGGCAAAATGATGCACAGACACTGTCTGCATTTCGGGAGACTATATCTGCGACAAGAAACCTATTTCTGTCCCCACCAACCTGGAAGTAGGTTTGCATGAATGAATTATGGTAGCGCTTCCCATTAACATTTCTAAAACATGTCTGTTTTTCTGGAGACTTCCCAGCAATAAATGACAGTGTGAGATTTTAAATTGTATCTCAATCTCTTCCTATGATTTATTTATTTGGATTTTCTGCAAGGGAAGGACACCCAGCTGGACGGCCCTGAGCTGTTCCTGTAGGTATAGCTACCATGCGTTCAGCTCCCTGTGCTGGGGCAGGGGGTGCCTCCTTGGCCACCTCCATGAGACTGGGCCAGGATGGTCCCTGGAGCTGGCTGGTGGGAAGGAAATTCCGCCTCCCAGGCCTTGCCATTGCCCTAGAGGGTCTGGGACTTACGAGCAGTCAGAAAAGGCCCAGGAGCTGTGCTGTGAGAAATGAGCAGCAGTAAATGCATTTAGATGAACACAGACTTCATGCTGAGGCCGATTGGCTTTGACGCCCTGTCGTGCCACCCTCACTTCTGGGATGAACCCATTCCAGCCTCTGGAACAGGAGCCACACAGCTGTCCCTAAGTATGACTTTCTTGCCAGTACCCTAAATTTCAGAGAAAGCAGTATTTTACAAATCTTCAGCTCTTCTAGATCCTTCAGCCTCTTCTAGATGCCTGTGTGCCTCTCCTGGAAAAACGACAGCTCCACCATGAGATGCGTACATCAGAAACCTCAGTGTCACTCTTCCTGCCGCCTTTCTTTTTAGACCCGATATTCAGTCAACTGTTACCGAACCCCATCTGCACTACCTTCCAAAGAGAGCCAGCCAGAATCCCATCCCTTCTCAGCATCTCCTCTGTGAACACCTTGGTCCAAGACCCCGGCACCTCTTATCTGGGATATTACAAGAGGTTTTGAGGATCACTAGTGTCTTCTGTTTAGCTTTCCCTTCTTCAAGTCTGTGCACAATAAAATCAGTTAAATTTAATAATATGCTGTTTCCTGATCAGTTCCTCTCACTGGTTTCATCTCATTCAAGAAAAAGATGAAGTCCTTAGGATGGCCCCTGAGCCCTCACCCTGCCTGGATCACTTCCTGTTCTACTGCTGTCCCTCAAGCTCATCCCACTTCCCTCCACTGCCCTTCCCAGGTGCACACCCACCGTGGGTCCGGCCTGGAAAAGCCCTTTACCCAGCGGGCCTCGTCCTCTTTCCTGTCTCTCACTCCTCAATTTCTCCACTGACTCTCTGCTCTATTTTTGCCTTGGGATTTGCCACTGTTTTACACGTGACATATCACAGGCTTTTACAATTTATTTGCATTTTCTCGTTGTCAGGCCACTTATGAGACCCAGTGGAGAGGAGGCGATGGAGGATGCCAGGCTCACTGCCTTTCTGACGGGTAAATGGAAGCTGTGCTTTACATGCCAAGGCTCCACCGTCTAAGAACCGTCAATACGGTTCTAACTGGGAAGACAATTTGGAAACATGGGTTCCTTGAAAGGAGGAGGTTATCATGGAACAGATGATTACTCTTTTTGGTAGAATTATCTACATGAATTATGTATAAGTTTGTATTGATTAGTAAAATATCTATGAAAAGATATTAGGTTCTGCTTTTCCTAGCAACACCGTCACTAAACAGTTAGATTATGGAAGCAGAGCTCTGTTCTCCGGGCCTCTCACAAGTGTGCATGCCCCTCATCCTTAGTGTGAGTTACTCATGAAGAGCTTCATGAAAGGCCTTGGGTCCCACAGAACTGAAACTACAGAGAAAAGAACTTAGAACAAAGGAAGAGCTTCTTTTCTCCAAGAGCAGCGGGCCCCATAGCCACCTCAGAATGTTACTTCTAGAAATAAAAAGCCCACCCTTCAGTTATCAGGGTCAATGGTTTCTGAGTGGCCCTGGGTGTCGTTCCTCACACACAGCACATGCGGGACAGAAGTGCAAAGCATGCTGGTGGCTCAGTACATCCTGCGTGGAAACCCAGGTTCAACACAAAGCTTCCTTCAATGCTGCCCTGGTCGAAGCACACCTGGGGCTCTTCTTAGGGAGAAGCAGACTGTGGTGACTGGTAGTTCAGTGTGCTCCTGACTCACAGACACTGAGGGCTGGGCCTGAGCACAACCCTGAAGGTGAAGCCCAAGTGTTCCATGCACGTGGTGTTCTGCTTGGCCCCAGGTCTTCAGAGAAAGGTGTCATGGCATGGATGTCATACGAGCACCTACAGCAGAGAGGTGCCTCGGTTCACAAGCTTCTTTCTTTGCACAATTTTAGTCACAAGCTGAATTGGATGAGAATGAATCAAGTTCAGTGTTCAGGTTCAGTGTTGACCTTTTGGGGTCATTTGATTCTATTCCCATCCAATTCGGTTTGCAACCAGCATTGTAGAAAGAATTAAATTCATCCCAGGCACTGCACCACTGTAAAAACCATCAGCTCAACTCCCCCGTGTCTACATGGGCTGGAAGGGAAGAGTGGAGCAGTTCTAACACGTTCATCCAAAATATAAAAAGATGGTTGCTCTCCAGGCATACAGAGATGACTTTGGGGGCAGGAATTAAATACTCCATATACAAAAATTAAAACAAGGTTTTAGATTAATTTTCAAATCATTTAAATACGTAAAATCTGAAGATTTCTGAGTAATTTAGGGTGGCAGAAAGTGCTAAAATTTTCTCCAAACCCTGGGTTTTGCTCAGTTTTCATTAAAAAAACATATCTACTTAAGTCATTTTCCCCCTTAAAGCAGTGTTGTTTCAAAAGTTTGGGTTTCTTTATCCAGTAGAGACATTCAGATTTCTGCTGTAAGTGAACATAATTGGAAACATTAAATATTACAGACAAAATGTACAGTCCTACATATTTTCTATCCATTAACCTCAATCAGCGACTCCTGGACAATGTGACCTCCTTCTGGCTCTTTCGGCATCAGCTGGGGAGAAACATCTAAAGGAAATGGCAGCCTCACATACCTATCACCTCACAGGCTGCTCTACAAGGCTGTCCGCTGCAGGGGTCTGAACTATTTGTTTCCTTTCCAAAGACAAGTTGTAGAGTCATTATTGGTGATTTCTCTGCCTGCAAACAGCAACCGCTATTATCGCATCTTGACAGGCAGCCTTCTTAAAGACCTGTCTGCTTGCCTCTGGTGGGACTACTCTGAGAATTCTATCATCCTTGTGGTCAGCACACTTGCCTCACCTTTTGTTTCTCCTTTCAGAATAAAAGGTATCCATTCAGCACTACTTTGTTTACCTGACCCAGTATGATTTTACCCAGGCTCAAGCACTTCCAGCTTCACACTGGTAGTGAAACTCTCAACCTACAGGATCCATCTTGCTAGAGTGGGGCATCCTGAGATACCAGAGGAGAATGAAACTTCCTGGGATGGACAGCAAGACCTGGGGAGTCCTAAGTTTTCTATTTGTGGTCAGAATAAAGCAGGATGTCCAAAGTGAGCAGCATTATGTCGGTGGCCATTCTAAAACCAGAGGAGAATTTAGCCTTGGTCAAACACCTAGAAACAAGATCAACGTCATCTCCAGTGGACTGAGGGCACTGTAGCATCAACAACCAGTTGTGTCTTGTTCTAGATTGTAGTGTATCTAGATGTCACTTCAAAGCCTCATGTGCTCATAGATGAATCTTTTTTTGTTTTGTTTTGGTTTTTTTTGAGACAGGGTCTCACTATGTAGTTGAGACTGATCTGGAACTCATTATATAGCCCAGGTTGGTCTCGAACTCACAGCGATTCTCCTGCCTCAGCCTCCTGAGTGCTGGGATGACAGGCATGCACCACGATGCCCAGCCAGGTGAATCTTTTCATAGGTTCTGGATCTAGAATGTGTAATGCTGGGATTAAAGATGTCTGATAACTAAATTGGTTTAGCATAGTTTTGGGTGTGGAAGAATGGGGTGTGGGGAGGCATGAATCAATAGGCTTATATCCTGGATGGACTGAAAAGGGTCAGAAAGAAGGCAGGCTCACTGCTTGCTACTTCCTGTCTGCCATGCCAATGACCATTTCTCCTCTGCATTGCCCTCTGCCACGCCACCCTGCCTTGAAAACAGCTAGCTATGGACTGAAATCACTACAAACTGTGAGCTAAAATAAACTTTTCTTCCTTTAACTTGTGAACGCCTGGTATTTTGCCTCAGCAACAAAAAAAGTAACTAAGACATCTCTCCAGGATCTTTCTGTACTTCTTCCATGGAAATAAGTCTCCTAGTTTGTTAAAGGTAATGATGAACTCAAGGTGAAAAAGATGAATTTCCAGTCAGTGACTGACATGAATGACGCCTACGGATGTGTTAAAAATGGGATCAGAAGTGTACTTCATTTTACAGTTCCTCCATTCCATTTTCCTTGGAGTACGAAAGAGAAGGTTGAAGCTGTGATTGTCAACGTGGACCTCATCATGCCAGGCTTATAATGTTAAAACAGAAGGAAGGGAGGAGACTGATTCCCTAGTGGTGCAAAAGATGGCCAAACAATTTAGGGTTTTGTCCTGCCATAATTGTTTTACATGGCAGAAAATACACCATTGTATTTTCAGTCATTGTCCATATGACCAGCACACAGAAATCTTATATGATACAGTTACAAAAATGATCCTTAATCCCCATGTACGCATTTGACTCATGGGCACACACACACACACACACACACACACAGAAAGTTGTTTGTCTGTGTATGTCTGGGATGGAGGACTCAAGAAGTTTTCATATATGACTAATTTTATCCACAAGTAGAACATGGATAGTGGAACACACAGGGAACATAAGACACCAAATACAGGGAAAGAGAAACTGGGTAATGGGAGCAGAAGGATATCTAGAAATACAAGATTTTCACCACACCATGTGTGTTTAATTTGAAAACATGTAAGCGTGTTAGTATTAATCATGTATGGAAGAAAGATAAAAAGATTAAAAACAATTTCTTCATACTCTAGACTTGGCACCTATAGAAGAATATTTTAAATTTTCTTTTACACTATTTTAAACACTGAGTTAATAAAAGAAAAAAGATAATGAGCATATTAGTTGTTTTCCACTTCTAAATTCTGGTAAGCTCCTGTCGCCCTGAATGCATGATTTATATAATTAATATTGGATCAGAGATGGAACTCCAGAGGTAATAACTACATTCACCTCACCCACCTTTCTTCTCAGTCAATGCCAGATGTGCCTGTTAATTCATATTAAAAAGGTTGGAATGGATTTTGCAGTGTTTCAGATGAGAGGACTGTCAGACACCTCAGACATGCAACTGTGTCCTCCTTAGCAGGTCTTCCAGCTGTAAAGGCCCAGTAGGTTCTTCACCATACACTTTAGTAAAGCTACCAGCAGCCTAACTCCAAAACTGTTCCATTTTTACCCACTGACTTGGAGGATGCTTGCAGATCAATGCTGCCTATTGGTATGACTAGATTGATCTCGGGGATAAAGACTTGCCTGATTGTAGGAGAAATTTCTCCACAGAGAACAGAGGATCCCCTCAAAGGGCTCTGAACTGGGGGAGCTGAGCTTAAGCACAGTGTGCATGACTCTACCTGTGTACTAGATTAAACATTCACATAGCGCATGCGTCTCTGTGCGCCACAACTCAGTTCATGACCTGCTTTCTCACCCGATGTCAGGGTTGTGTGGAAGACCTGTAGATCTCAAGCTCTAACTATGAACAGTTACATACCTACTGAAAAGATCCAGCTATACATAACAGATCGACTAGAAAAGTTACAATAGACACACGTGGCAGGCATCGCTGAAACAATTGTTTAGACCTATGAGGTGTGGTGGAAAAATATGATGGATGTTTAAACTAAACAAATTCTTACAGTGACAGAAGCATTGCCATTCATCCCTCTCATAACATTCCTCTTCTCTTTGAAAGCAGTCACCTCATTTTTCGTGCTACTTCCTGCAGCAGTTCTGGAAGTCCTCTTTCATGAGGGTCTAATTGTGCTTCTGCAGCTGCCTTGACGTCCTGAGTTCATTCAAAACCCTTAGTTTTCATGGTAATTTTGACTTGAGGAATAGCCAGAGGTTGCTTTGGGTTGAATTTGGTGAATGAAGACACAGTGTCATGTTTTCACAAGCTTACCTTTGCATTGGATGGCTCTGGGGGGCTGGGGATGTAGCTCAGTGGTGCCATGCCTGCCTGGATGGCACTGGGAGGCAGCATCCACCTCAGCTTTCACCACATCTCCGATGGGCAATGTGTATTTTAATGTAATACATTTTAAATATTTAAACATTCTCTGTATGTTTTTAGCCATCCTTGCATGTACCTCCAGTACAGTTCCTCAAATTACACACTTCTCGTGGCTGAATTTGAATTGGGTTTATTCAAGTATTCTGCTATCCCAGGCCCACTTGATGATACCAGTTGTACCATTAACATTAACTGTTTTGGGGGAAGGCAGCCCTGTATGTGATGCCAAGGTGCCACCTAAGTTAAAGCCTGTCATGGCATCTGTCTCTATCTTACTTCTTTGTATCATGCATTGGGGCCTGATCAAAGTCACAATTACATTTATTAAGTACAATCTATTTTTAACCAATGGACTATCATGCTTCATCATTGAGAATAAAATGGTTATTCAGCTACCATTGGGGGATTTGAACAATGTCCAGAAAGGATTCTGGTTTCTGGCATTTGCCATAAATAAATCTGTCTTTTCAGTTTGGGGTCCAAGAAGCAAAGCGTCTTCCCTATGGGCAGGGAACCCGTAAAGCAACCCTACTCAGAGTGAAATACCTAAGGAAAATTCAAACATCACCAGCTACACCATGGTAGAAAAAGACACTGAATGCAGGAGTTGGCATTAATTTAAATCATGTTCAATTCCAGCTACCCTTGCTCTTACTAGAAAGTTGCGCAGCTGGTTTTGGTCTTCCTAGCAGATCCGTCAAATGAGAGCTTCTGGGCTCAGGCCACTAAGTCCTCACAGGAAACTACACCTCTCATGCAAAATCGTAGAGAGCGAAGGCAGTTGTGCCAAGTGGCACCGATGTCTTAGATGCAAGGCATAGACAGAGTCTTCTGGCTCCAGAGCCTCCTGTATCCGTGCTTCCCCATGGTCCCTGCCTAAGAGGGGGAGAAGCCCCTCTCCACTTGGGGATGAGCTTTCAGTGTCCTCTGCAGGACCACTGCTCTTGCCCAGTGGGTCAAGGAGGTTCAGGGCAACAAACTTCTGGGTTTTTCTTACATCACAGTTGACGGCAAGTCCACATACTACACCCCAGAGGAAGAGAATCTGCCAGAGCTGTGATCACCCAGTTGGGAACATCTGTTCCACACCAGCTTCCTAATCTGTCCTGCACTTCCTAAGGGACAGAAAAGTCAGTTATCTGGAGGCAGGGGATCCAGCAAATACATTAGAAACTCTGCAGCCAGGGAAGAGAAAGGAAGCTCGTGAGGGAGAGAAAGCAGTATCTCAAAAGTGGGTCTGAAAGCAATGATCCCATAGATGTGGAGAGCAGAGTGTTTACCAGAGACAGGGAGTGTGGTGCGAGGGAGGGCCAAGCAGGAGAGGCCGGCCAAGGGGTTCAGTGCTGCCATGGGATGCAGGGTTCAATTCTGTCACAGCAGGGTGAATGGGGTCAGCAGTGATGCAATCTGTGCCTCAGAGCGGTCAGAAGAGAAGGTTTGTAACAGTGTGAAGAAATGATAAAATGTTCAGATGATGGGCACACTATGCAGAATTTATCACTACCAAAATACACATAAATCACAGCATCAAATTGTGCCTCATAAATGTAAGGGACAAGAAGAAAATTACATGTCAATCTAGAAACTAAAAATTTTAAAACTTGATTTTATATATATATACATTATATTATATTATATTAATGTATGTTATATTAATATTATATATAATATATATTACGTGTGTGTATGGGTGTATGTGGTCTCACTATGCAATAGGTAGTTCAGGCTAGTCTTGAATTTGCTATGTAGCCCAGTGATCCTCCTGCCCCAGCCTCCCAAGTGCTGGGAGTACAGGCACGCACCATCATCTCTAGTGAAAAGTTGAGTAATTTGTTTAAAACAACTACACTGTGGGAGGCTAAGAAATGAAGATTGCAAGTTTGACCCCAGCCTGGGCAACTTACCAAGACCCTGTCTTGAAATTCAAAAAGGGTGTGGCTGGAGATGTTGCTTCGTGCAATCTTGCAATCTCTGGTACTGAGAAAAATGATAAGTTAATAAAGAAATAATTATCAAGGGCACAACACGGAGGCCCAGGCTGACTAAAGCTGATAAAAAGTACAGGACTGTAGCACAGCCCTCTTTCTCCAATGACCGCCGCCCACATTACAACCACGCTAGGAGTACGCCAGCGTTATCGTATTTATAGACACCTCCATCCAAACCTAGCAGGAAACAGGCTATTCACACCTGCAACCTGGGTAATCCAACATGGACTGCACTCAGAACTGCAGAAACATACAGCAGAAATAGAAAGAATGCAAAGTGTACATAAATGCTGTCAAAGTGCACCCAGGTCAAAACCCAGCAATAAAAAGAGGGCTATAATCCTCCGCATAAACAGTACACTTCTTTACTAACTGATACATAAAAACAAAAAAATTATACACATCAACAGGGTGCCATGTAATGTTTTGTTACAACTACACATTGTATCACATTCAAAAGAAGTTAGACATATCTATTTCTTCAAAGACACACTTTTTCATGGTAAAAAATATTTAAAGTCCTTTCTTACAGCTTTTAGAGATATGTGTAATTATTTTCTACAGTCACCAAGCTATGCCATGCCACAGTCTGAGCATCTTACAGATTGACATAACACCAAAACCAGATACAGACATTAGAGTAGGAAAACAGTCAGGTGTGTTTCAGGAGCTAGTGTAGGACCAGGTTTGAAGGGCACTGAGCAGGCTTTAAAATATTGTTGAATTGGCTAAAAATTGGGCTGCTGATTAAAGTTACGAGTCTGTCCTAGGCCTACATGTGATTTGCAAAAAGCGCCTTCAGCTGGCACACAAAGAAAGATTTTCCTGTGCCAATGGTCACAGTGGAGATCTCTTCATGATACTGTGATGCTTGCTAAGGCAGGATACTCTGCAGCTGGGGCATTACGACACTGCACAGCCATTCTCCCAGATCAAATGTTAGCTAAAGGTTACGCAGGTGGCTTGTTAGCTATGACCCATCCTTCACAGAAATGCAACTGTTCCTCCCTGTTAGCCTGGCTCATTAGTGCCTCTGGTCCCACTGTTCCTTACATCCACCGTTACGCCCCCTGCTATGCTGTGTGATCAATAGATACTGACTAATCCAAGACTCATGGGCTTAGCCAGAAAGAGCTAAGATCAAACCCCAGTGCCCCAGATAAAAACTGATCTTTCTTCTTTATTCTTTGTATATTATTCTCTCATCCTCTGCTTTAGTCTCAGTCAGGCGATCAGCAATTCCCTAAGTCAGATACAGAAATACTCTATAGCATATTAACAAATTGAATCCAACAATGTCTAAATTGAGACACACTTCATGGTCAGTGGAATTTAGTCCTGATTCGATATTCGTGTATTAACCAGTGTAAGACAGGGCATCCACCAGCTAAAGAAGAAAAACTATATAATCACATAGTATAATAGGCTACAGGAAAGGTATGTGAAAAAATTTAATACACAATCATGACAACAACTCTAAGAAACTAAAACTACTTAACAGCTTCCTTAACTGTTAAATATTTACGTATGTAAAATATGTTCAGGTGACACCATACCTCATGATGAAAGGAAAATGACTTCCCTCCTAATGTAGGAAACAAGGGAAAAGTCACACCGGACAGCTTCTATTCATCATGGTGGCAGAAGTCCTAGCTGCTTCAGAGGTAAACAATGCATTAGAAAGTACACACATTGCAAAGAAAGGAAACTGCCTCTACGTGTAGATGGCATGATCATCTCTGCATAAACTCCAGGTATCTCTTTGTTCCAAACATGCTTAGCTGTTTTTGAGGTCATTCTTAGGGTATATATGGGGTTTATACCACGTCAAAAACAACTAAGCATGTTTGGAACTAATAAGCAAGTATACCAATTTTGTATAAAAATGCTGCAAAAGTGCTGAATCCACGGAGCTCCATCAGCAGTAAAGTCAGCCATGAAATGCTAAGGATGTCAGAGGCCTGTATATGCCTGAGTGACTGATAAGACTGGAGTCACCAAAAGAGATAACTCGAAGTAGGGTCATTTCTCAGCAAGCAGGTATGAGTACCCTGGTTTCATTTTGAACCCATGGAAAGGGAAAGGTTAGATTTTTTTAAATCTATGAAGCTGCTGAGAGTATGTCAATCTATCAAGCAACAACAGTCAGTGAAGACAGCACAAGCAATGGACTCATGACTAAAGCTGAGGGTAATGATAGTTCCCAGAGCTCAGGAAAGATGGTTGTTTCTTCTAGAAATACAAATCTTCTACTTTGTCTTTAACTGTAAACACTTAGAAGGATTGTATTCTGCCTCTGAGCGTTTCAATTAGAAACTGCTAGAATGCAGAGTTTTTTTCAGTGAGATATCTGAGAGACCACCAGCAAGATCTGGATTAGAGGCAGCTTGCTCCACTCTTAACACTGAAGTAAAGAGGTCGGTCACAGTCCAGGGGCAGATGGAGGAAATACCTGGAGATCTGCGCTAAAATGGAATCCCTCCTTGTTCAAGATGCCAGAGTTCCCTCCACCAAATGAGGGCATATTTAAAAGAATATTCAAAAATGTGTAAGAAGGAGAAACAATGTGGAATTAGAAGGGAGACCCCTAGGGCAGAAAAAAAGAGACCAGAAGAGAGGGAAAAGTGTGGAAAGAGTGAGATGATGAAAGCACAAAGAAGTAGCAAAACATAAAGGGAATGCTACGTTAAAAAATTACAGTAAAAGGCATCTTGGCATTAATACAGCTCAAAAACACACTGGCATTAATACCTCCCAAAATCTTCCCCCTCACTTTGCACACACGAATCCCATCATCCTTTCTACTTTCCAAGCAGCTTTGGAAGTCTTCTGTGAACATCTTGACAATGTGTATTTAAGAAAATATACAGTAAACACTGCCGCGGGTGTCATTCAGCAAGAAGGCACATCCTCATTGCCCTTATTCACCCGATCTGGCGCCACGGGACCTGTGGCTCTCTCACAAAGTCAAAATGACCACTAGTCATACACGGTTCGAAAGGATTCAGGGCACTGCAACCGAATACTTTCCAGAACTGCTTCAGAAAGTGGCAGCAATGAAGGGACAAGTGTGTTCAAAGAGGGAGGTAATTTGAGGGGAGTCTTTTACTGCAATCATTTTAAAAAATTTAAGCATATGCGGTATTTTTCCAGCCTAGCCCACATGTTATATGCTTCTAAGGCTATGATGAAAGTCTGTTCTATACAGTCTGTTCTATACAGCTAACACCGATGGCGATGAAAGAACATGAGAGACGTAGGGAAGGACAGCGGGAATGCAGGCAGGGAGGGTGGGGCAGGGACTGCTTCCCTGGGGGAAGGAAGGGTGGAGGCGGCTCTCAGCAGGGCTGCGTCTTACCAGGCGCTCCTCTGGCCACTGCTGCGGGGCTGAGCCCAGGGTTTTGCTACTGTATCTTCCTTCATTTGACCAGTGGTTCATTAAATATGCATTGGGCTAGGAATGGGAAGAGGGAGATAGAGACAAGTTCAGAGGCAAAGAGGGACAGAGGCTGACAGAGAGACCTAAGTTATAGAGCGGGGCTGTATTTTGCAGGGTAGCAGCAAATACCGCTGAAAATGATTTTCTCTACAGGAAAACAAACAAACAAACAAACAATTGGATTGGAAACCCGAGTGCCCTGAAAACCCGCTAGGCTGGATCTGAACTCTCAGAATTCATTGCTACTTCCAGGGGATCCTTCATCGCAGTAGGAGGATAACACAGCAGGCAAGGTGCCCATTCCTTGAGATGATTTTATTTGTTTTAGGTCTTTGTGGCTCAGCACTGCCTAAGGCAGAAGATTCTACTGTCAGTGAGGGAGTGAGTCATTGGAAACTTCAGGGTAGCCCGGGAAAGCAAAGCCTAATTGGTGAGGTTTCCTTGGCCTGACCACAAGACCTTCCTCCAAGTAATCAAGGGGGGCGGGGCTTAATGAGAGGGCCAGGGTGCAGACAAACAAGGCAGGAGACACCAAGGTGGGCCCTCAGCCCTGCTTCAATGCCCTCCATGGAAGGAGCCTCCCACCAAGAGCTCTCCCTTTCCTGCCTTAATATGAGAACTGGCTGAGATTAACTTTCTCAAGGTGACAGAATTGTCCCTTACAAAAATGTTAATCTCAAAAGGTGAGCACCATCAACCTGGCTGTCTAAGAACAGCAAAGTACAGAGCACTTAAGGAAAGGGGCCACATAGTAGAGAGATGAAATAGCCTTAATCACTAGCCCTCAGCACCTGAGACATCTCAGTGGATTTGTGAGCTCTCGGATGGGGCGTATTTTGGAAGTGTGGAATTCTACTCAAGCCCCACTCTTCAAAGAACAAATTTAATTGCTTAATAACTTCTTAAAAGATGTAAAACTGAAGCAAATGATTTATTTTCCGGTGAAAACAGTGTCAGATTTTATCACATTTGAAATTGCTATAATTATGGAATTTAATCATTAAATTTCTCCTGGAGCATAACTGACCTCCACAAAATCCTGGGCATTTGGATGTTTCATTTTCTGTAGGAAATCATTTGAAACAGGATATCATGCATTGGCTTGCAAATTACAAAACCTACAGAGGAAGAAACTCACAGGTAGCCATGGGTTTCCTCTTCCGAGAAACGATCTCACAACAGGTACTCTGCAAGGCCTATCTGAAAGCAGAAAAGAATCTCCTGGAGTGTTTCTGAGTGTGCTGGGTTTGTGTTAGGAACTCAGCAAGTCACAGCTGCCATTTCTAGTTCAGGACAACATATCACAGTACTTTAGGACCTGGTGAGGTGCTGTCTCTACTGGCAAAAATAAGGGCAGGAAAATGATGGAAACAAGACAGGGACAAGACACCCTTGAGGTGGGTGAGTTCTGGGTACAAACTTGAGCTTTCATTACGGAGGAATGCCTTGAGCCCTACGGGAGAAGTTTAGTTAGCATCAGCCAGAACACGGGCCTTTGCTTGTCCTACCTGGTTTTAGGTCTGAGCCTGAGGAGCCTTTCAAGACCCTTCCGGATTGACAGCACCAGGCAAAGCCTGGTCTTTAGCTCCTGTTTCTGGGCATGCTGACTGCTTCAGTGGCCCATGAAACTCACTGACCCAAATGTGTTTTATTAGAACTGTCCCCAGCCCTCTTGTTGGAGGAAATTGTGCCCAAGGAAGCGTGATTTTATGCTGCTTCTTATGAACTCAGGAAAGGAGCGATGGATGATGTACACTGCACAAATCCAAAATCGATGAGAAGTCCCAGAGTGCAGCCTCGCTTATGTAACTAGTGAAGAGGTGTGAATTAGAACTCCGATTCTGATGTGGCCTCTGCTTCTAAGCAATGCCTCTTTTGGGGGGCACAGTTGCACCATCATCCATTCCAATTAAAATATTAAGCTCTGTAATATTTGCATAGATTTTAGGTATGTTTGCAAACCTCGGCCCCCAGTAGTTACCACACGAGACTCATCTTCAGCCAAGAAGGGACCCTGTCGTGGAGGAGACACTGAGCAGCACCCCAGAATCGGCTTCCTCTGTGTGCACACATATCGTTCAAAGTTTCCATCACATGGCACATGCTGTGCTCTGCTCTGTTCAGCACGGCTCCGTGTGCTCTGGCATACTTATTAAACATGCTCTGAGTAGCCCAAGAGCAAACACTCCAAGTCTCCTTGCAACATTTCAGTCATCAGAGCTCTCCTTTCCCAAACCTCGCAGTTCCTAGAACGAGCCCGGGCTGAGCGCTGCCCGCCGTGCCCCTGCTCTGGAAGGCGTTGTGATCATCTCAGCACGGAGCCCAGGAGGAGTCTGGCAGAGTCCCCGTGTCCCCTCCAGGCCACCCAGCTGCATCAGTCCTCCTGTCCTCCAGACACGGTTCTGTTTGGCCAGAGAATCAGCCTGCTCTGCTGCAGCCTGCTCCTGAGCACGGCGCCCCCAGGGTGCAGGACTGTCCTCGTCCCAGGTGCTCACAGTCTGCTCCATCCTCGACAGTCCTGGCTTGGATTCCAGGTTCAGGCTCCGAATGGCACCAGGGCCGAGCCCCGGTCCAGTCACTGGCACCCAGATCTCTCCTGCGGGGCCAATCTGCCCCCTTCTGTGTTGCACCTGTGGGCACAACTCCAGGCACCAATTACAGCCACGCCTTTTGCACTCTGGTGCTGCCAGCTGGGCTCAGCCTGCCTGCTCCCTGCCCATCCGACTGGGAACCTGGCGTCCTCAGGGTGGCCCTGCACTGGCCAGGCCTCAGGACTCCATCCCTGACTGCAGAACCAGGGCGGCCCCGTGGTCCTCTAGGAGCCCAGCCCTGACCTTCCACGGGCAGTGGTTCCCTGAGGCAGGCAGGGCTGCAGGGGAACTGGGACACGGTCCCCTGCCCCTCACCTGCCTTCCCTTCCCTGTGTGCCTGGCCCTGAATTCTGCATTTTCTTGAACCTCAGCAGGGCTGCCGCTGTGCGCGGCCCTCCTGCCCTGCTTGTTACTTCCAGCCAAGTCCGAGCTGACTCTCAGGTCCGTCTGTCTGTCTGGTGTCACCTGGGCCCAGGTCGCTCTCTTCCCATCATGCCCTCTCCTTCCTCTCGCCAGAGTTGAGCATCTCCTCCAGACCATGCCTTCCACGTGGCAAACCTTCAAAATAACCTCGCTGCCCCTCTGATGAAATCTAGTATTTGTCCCTTTCAGTGACTCCTGGGGTACAGCACACTCAGCCGCAAGTGTGATGAGCGCCCCCCGCCACCGCGTCTCTGGGTCTCGGCCTGGTCCAGGGTTCAAAGGTTCCACGGGGTGGGAATTATTCCGAGGGCCTCTAAGGAAGCTGTCACATCTGCAGAGACTCGATGAGAGGACGGGAAGCCCCCTCCGGGAGGTGGAGAGCAGATGGCGTCCAGCCTGCAGAGGGAAGCGAACGGCCCCACACAGCCAGAGCCGAGGGGCAGAACACACTGGACGCGGCTGGGTGGTGGGGACGAAGGGACTTGAAACGGCACCATCAGGAACCAACCAAAGAGGCCGAGGCCGGACTCGAGAGGGAGAGGGTCTCTGAAGAGCCCTGGGAGGACACAGCCACGGCAGGCCGGCCATCATCAGAGGGCTTCGCACCGGGTCTCAGAGGGGACGGCGTGGGCTCTGATGGCAATCGATGAACTACTTTCTTCCCGAGACAGGGCAGAAAGCGTAGGGGCAAGAAGAGGGTGGTGTGAGCAGCACCGAAGACTGACGTCCTGCGGCCATGTGAGGGAAGCCCAGGGCGCAGCCAGTCGAGCTCAGGGTGGCCAGGAAGGCGGGCGAAGCCGCCAGGAGACCCAGAGGCAGGGGCTTGCGCTCGCTAAGTGACCAGGGTCCGCCCCGGGGCAGCGTGTGGCTGGCTTGGTGCTGGGACAGTGAAGGCCCTTTCATCTCTGTTCCCCGAGCTGTGCAAGGCGATGCTCCCGGAGCGCCTGGGCGGAGGCTGGAGGGCAGGACAGCGGAGGAGGAGCGGAATGCAGCGCAGAGCCCAGGGCAGGAGCTCAAGCAGGGGGCAGAGCAGCCGGGCTGCAGGGGAAGGTGGGTCCAGACCCAGAAATCGGCCTGGAAGTCTGACAGAGCAGCTGTGATGCTTCGCACCGGCTAGGCACCCAGGGGCTCAAAGTCACCTTGAGGACTGAGACGGGGCGGGTGTGTGTGGCAGCGATCCCGAGAGACTCGCAGGCTCCAGAGAGGTCTAACAAACGCTGTGGGAGGGGCGGTGAGAGAGCTGAGGGTGATGTCGTTTCCAAAGGGGCATTTACGGTGCATTTTCCCAGCGAAGCCACTGTGCTCGCCAGATTCAGTGCTGCTGCCACGTCTGGACCCTCAGGCTGTGCCTGGCTCACGGGAATGAGTGAGACCCACAACTCCACACCCACCCGCAGCTTGACAGGGCCAGGTGAAGAAACAGCCCAGGCTTTCTCCTGCAGATCTCCGGGCTGGGGTAAATCAAACCGCCCCACAAAAGCAAGGGAGGCAAAAGGAAAACACTGGGAGCCAGCAAAGAGGGAGCAGCACACAGGGAAACATAAAATGGGTACTTTGTGGTCTGAGGGTGGGGGATCTGGAGCACAGACAGCTCCGCAGAGAGCGGGTAGAAGGAGGAGAACAGCCGCAGCAAAGGGAGATCAGCTGTGTGTGCGTTGTTGAACGGTAAAACATTCTGAGGAAATTAGTTCATTTAAAAGTGTCATGATGTGCATGAGCTGCTGTAGGAATGGTGACAGGGACCTATGCCCTGTCATGTGGCATGTGAGGCAGAGTGCTGGGGCTACGGGAAAGTGACTTCTTGCTCTGTGAAACAGAGGAGCTTCTCTCTGTGGATTGGTCGAGGATGCGATGGCTGGCGTTATGACAGCCACTTTGTAAACATGAGAGGAAAGCAAGCAGATCCAACTACACTCTTCCTATCAAGGGGCTGCTGAGCCAACTGCCCTCTCTGTAGAATACTGCACACAGCTCCTGGGGCTTTCTGTCCCCTTCAGGTGAGCACAGCCCAAATTCCTGCCATCATAACTGAAGGGTATAAAACACATATTGTTTGTAACATAAGTACTCGAATCTGAACTGGTCCTGTCAGCCTTCTAATGAGCACAAAGAATATTTTCCATGGGTCCTTCTGCACTGCTGCCTTGGGAAAAATAGTTCTGTATTCAGAATTGAAGAACAAGTGCAGTAATATTTATTTTCAACTTCTCATTTATTTTCAGCGGTCTCCTTTTGACTTTTAAATGACTATAGAGCATGTTCATCTCAATAAAGCAAATATATTTTAATGATTAGATTTCAACTTTGATTTGCTCGCCAATTGATGATCGCTGCATTTCCTCATGTTGGAAGTGATCTGCTTCAGGAATCTGTATTACTATTATTTTTATTATTTTTTGTCTTATTCCAGAAATAAAACTACTCAGAACTGGCATCATGAGATATTCTGACCTTAAACAATAAGACAGACCGATTACAATTAAGTTTTGAAGAGAGTGTTTTTAATTTCTCTCTGCCATATTCTGATAACTTTGGGGTCATGCCATTAGCTGGCAGTCCACAGTGAGATCTGGTCACTAAAACATCTGAGACCACATGGGGATGGTGGACGTTTCTCTGTGAAGTGCGGATCTGCAGCTACCATGGGAATTTACTTTGGATTTCCCTGATCCATCAGCTTAGAGGTCCCTCGTTAGAGGTCGACATTTTAGTTACTAAGATTGTAAAAGTTTCTTTTAGGTCTTTGAATAAGTAGATCTTAAATCATAAAATCAACTGTCAGGCATATTTTTCTTTTAGAATAGTGACTAATTCTACCAGACAGAAGAAATAAATTGAAGCAGTTGAATTTAAATTTGCTAAATGAGGAAAAAAAATTTGCTAAATGGTCTCTGGAACTTGCCGCACCAGATCTCTGTCTCAGGAAAGTATGGAGGAGGAGGAGGAGGAGGAGCAGGAGGAGGAGGAGGAGGAGGATGAGGAAGGAAGAAGGAAGAAGACAGAAAACAAAAGCAAAACAAAAATCCCTCAGCTCAGTTTTCCTTCTTCATCTATCTCTGGTGTGACAGATTCCCACAGAAGGCAAGGAGAAGGAAGCGAGCGCCCGAGCTTCCCTCATTATCAGCTCTTACTCGGCCTGTTCCTGTGGATGTGGATTCAAGGAAAACTACTTGTCAAAACACTGAGGAGATAAAACAAAAATATACAGCTGTTTTAGACCAGCACCGCAGCCGACAAGACATTTGCAAACTCAGAACTCTCTATTAATTATATAAAATTCTTACCTTCTATCAAAGCTAGATAATATCTAACATCACACTTTGTGGTAAAACTCAGGTCTCACCAGAATGAATGATAACAGACACTAAGGGCTCGTAGGGTGCCAACCTTGGTCAGGCACCGGAAGAGCGAGAGGAAGCCTGCCCAGGACTGCGGGGTGCACCTGTGCCTGCTGCGTCCCGGCTGGGCCAGCTCTTGAGCACAGTGGCCACTGACAATGAATCCATCCGCGCAGACATCCTAGACTACGGACAGAAGGACCCCGGTTCTTGCCTGCAGGGAAAATACAAGTCAAGCTCCTGAGCTCTCTTTGACTCATTTCAGGAGGCAGGTTAGGCTTTCTAATGAGCCTTGAGTAATGCATATTCTTGTCTCCAACCCCAGACTCGTGTCTTCTGCCAATGTGTCTGAAATGTGGCCGGCAAACTTGTCAGTTGGCAAGCAGAGAAAAAGTTCAGATACTTCTCAGTCCTTTCTTTCCGATTGTGGAGATTGAACTTGGGTCCTTGCACTTGCACTTTTGAGGAAGGCGGCGGAACCACTGAGCTCAATGCCCAGCCCTTTACCCAGCAGTTCTTGGCAGGCAGCAGGAGGAGTCAGGGCCCTGTGGGAACCTCGTGGAAACCTAGCAGTGGTGCATGAATCTGTTCATAAAGTAACCAAGGCAGGGGACCGGATTCCCTTTATGTGCTTCTTCCCCTACTGCGTTACAGATTAGTCCACGGAGGGTACAGTTTCCTTCCCAGCTTAGCAAATTCATGTCCTCCAGTAGCCAGTATTTCTTGAAGACATTTCATACAGTTGTGACTCCCAGGATCCCCACAGAACACTCCAGTTCCGTGAGTTACAGTATTCTGGAAACCCAGAGCGATAGCTTCTTACCAGGTATTTCTACAGCCCTCCAAGGAAAACCTTCTTTTCCAGGCAGAAGCCACCCCCCTCCCTCGTAATCAACATTACCTAACACAATATCATTGAGACTTTCCTACCCTCTCATTTCCAAACAAGACAACCAGGAAATTCATGAAAGATCAAACTGTCATGCTTCAGAGGAAAATATTTTATTGACTCTCTCGCCAATTACTTATTTCCCATCATTCTCCACAAATTCAGCACATGTAATTCCAAGTTCTATTTTGGCTGCCTTTCTGTGCAGTGCATTTAACCAGTTTTCTCGGACCTCTGATTTTGCACAAGGGCTTTGCTTTCCTGGAAGGACATATCCTGCTGCCCCTTCCCTTTCTTAGCTGTACTATCATTTGTCTTCCAGAAGCATCATTTGCTAAATGAGCAAGAAATAAAGGAACGAAATGGCCCCCTTTCAGACTGATACACACCCAGAAGATACCCTCCACAGCAAGTTCTTCAGAGCGACTGAGCAGGAGAGGGATTTTACAGAGTTTTGGGAGGTAAAATTTTCTGTAGTATGCCCTTACAAACAGGCAGCATGCATGTTGGTTTAAGCAGGCACAAAGTGCCCCATGTCGTTTCCTTAAGAAGTGTGCCCTTCTTTGACTTAGCTCAATCTAGGGTCCATTGGATTTTTCTAGAAAGAAGAGAACGGAGTGGTAGAAAGTGAAATGTGGGAAGAGGAAACATGTCTCATTTTCTCCTAGAATGTTTTGGCTGTATTTCACCAAACGAGTGGTGATGGTGTTCAAAATGTCAGAGGATCACAGTGTGTTCTTAAGTAGAACCTTAGTATTTGTTTGAATTGGGGCTTTGGATTTTCACCTTGATCATCTGTTGTGTGAAGTCTCATATAAGCATGTATGACTTTGGGCAGATACAATATGGGGTTGAAATTAAAACAAGCCCCAAAGGAGTCTTGGGAACCCCTGTGAAATGCTCATGGGCCACAGTTCAAGTCCAAGTCCAAGTCTTCCGGCCACCAGCCAAAAGTCCCAACTCTGAAGGCTTTGGTTAAACATATGAGTTTATTTCAGAAGTTGGCCAATTTATTTTTTAATTATCTGAATCTTTCATTAATCCCCAAATTTCCTGAGAACTCTCTGGGAACACAGACAGCATTTTTCTTTGGCGTTAAGTTTCTTCTAGAAGCAAAGAAAACATCTAGTTTTGCCCAGATTTGGAGCATAGACTTTTTCATTTTGATTTCTTTTCTCTAAAGTAGGTCATCTATTTTAATGACATTGTCTGTACTTTTAAAAATAAATACATAGACACCAGCCTCTGTTTTGACTGATGTGATCTTAGGGCAGCACAACATTTTCCAGTTATTGATAAATTGTCTGAATTTGCACCTAATGCATCTCTTTGCAGGTGTGATGGTTTTCATTAAAGAGATATTTAGTTAACCTACTGTAGTTGAATTCCAACATCAAAATATAGCTCAGGAAAAAAATAAAAAGAGAAAGCCTTTTGAGAGACTATGGACTAAGTGTTTCCAGGACAGAATACTTGACATTTGCAACTGAAAGGAGGAGAAGCTGTTTTACCTCATGGTTTCACATGATTCACTCTAGGTTGCCTGCATCTGAGGTAGAAACATGACGGGAAGGCCTGGTGGCGGACAGATGTTCAACTCATGGATCCCACAAGCAGGGGAGAGAAGAAGAGCCATAGAACATGGGATGAAGACCACATAGTCCCCAAGATCGTGCTCCCCTGGCTCATTTCTTTCAAATAGGCCCCAACTTCTAACAAACCGAGGAGATCTGAAAGCAGAGACGGTGAGTGCCTCATGAAGTTAGAGCGCTCACGGTCGAGTCTTCTCTCCAGAAGTCTCTTAGTCAAGCCAAGTGGAAAATCAAGATTAGGCAGCACCCCTGTTCCAGGAAGCTGGACCCTCTCCTTAACTCGTCTGACAGCAAACCTGTAGTGCTTTGACCTATGACTTTCAGCTTTTAGAACTGTGAGAAATAAAGGAATGCGTAAGCCATTCAGTCTATGGAATCGTGTTATGGCAGTCTGAGCAAATTAATACATAATTTTTCTATTTTAAGCAACTAGAAAGATGGACAAAATAAATGAAGTAATGGTTTTCAATATTGCATAATACTCAGCACAGGTCGTGGTACATGAGAGTGGAAAGCAATCGGCGAGTTCTCCACTTGCACCCATTTCCTGCCTCCAGGGCGGACAGAGATGCCCCGGAGATGGAAGAAGGAACCCAATCCAAGCTCAGAGATCTTCCTGAGATGAAGACACACAGATAAGGGTTTGAGAGCCCAACACATCTGGATTCTGTGGAACAGACTTCCAGGCAGAAGTAATGTTTGCAAAGAGAAAGCTCCAGGGCACTGGCCACCAGCTGTGCATGGAAGTCAGACCCTAAACAAAGTTGGAAAAACAAAACACCCGAGGAATGGGCAGAAGAGCTGAAGTGCTCCCTCAGCCAGGGGGAGAGGCTGACGAATGCACATGGTATTGTGTGGAATCCTTGGAGCACTATGTGGGCACTGGCTCTGAGACAAGACCAAGTCAGCCCACAAGAAGCATTAAGTAAATTTCAATGAAACCTAAAAGCCAAATGCAAAAGGATCACACTGACTATACTAGAATACAAAAACAGGTACCACGCAACAAAGGTAAAATTTACAATGGCAGATATTCAGTAGGTTTCTTTTTCAAATGAATAGAAACTATGATTGGTACTCAAGAAAAATAACAAGAAGAAACAGAAGTGGGGGATAATAGAGATGATTTAGAGTTCTTATAAATGTGTTCCGTATTTTTAAATAAACAGGAAAAATGAGTGAAATGAAAGAGAATTAGGAAATGTGCAAAGACTCAAGAGGAAATTTTAGAATAGAAAATGTAGCAAAGCTGCTCAGTTCAAGGAGATTGGAGAGCAAAGTGCAGGAGAGGAGCCCCAACTGGAGAGTCGCTCTCCACAGCAATGCCCGTGACCACCTCCAGGGGGCGCTACCTCCTCACAGCACTCTCCCGTGTGACATTAGTGAGTAGAGCATCACCTCTCCTGGAACTCAAATCCGTAACCAGTTATGCTGGCGATAAAGCTTAGCAGTCTGACACCTACTTCCAACTGCAAAGTAAGGCGAGGTGAGGGCATAGGGAAGGGAAAATATGTGCAGAAATGCTAGCTCAAATGTTTCAAATTTGAGGCAAATTGTAAGGCCAAACATCCAAGAAGCTCAATTACTGTCCAAAACAACAACAACAAAAAAAAAACAACAACCCACGAAAACCATGCCAAGGCACATTACAAACAAAACCAAAAAGAAGAGAAAATCTTGAAAGTAACCAAAGGGGGAAAAAAAGGTACATTCATGCCAAGAAGATAATGACATAATATTGCTTTTTTTGTGGTGACATTATACGCAAATAAGAAAAAAAGGTCATTTTAAGGAGCTGAAAGAATGACAACAGAATTATTAGAACAAATAAATCCGTAACCAGTTATGCTGGCTATAAAGCTTAGCAGTCTGACACCTACTTCCAACTGCAAAGTAAGGCGAGGTGAGGGCATAGGGAAGGGAAAATATGTGCAGAAATGCTAGCTCAAATGTTTCAAATTTGAGGCAAATTGTAAGGCCAAACATCCAAGAAGCTCAATTACTGTCCAAAACAACAACAACAAAAAAAAAACAACAACCCACGAAAACCATGCCAAGGCACATTACAAACAAAACCAAAAAGAAGAGAAAATCTTGAAAGTAACCAAAGGGGGAAAAAAAGGTACATTCATGCCAAGAAGATAATGACATAATATTGCTTTTTTTGTGGTGACATTATACGCAAATAAGAAAAAAAGGTCATTTTAAGGAGCTGAAAGAATGACAACAGAATTATTTTAGAACAAATTTTTTTCAAAGTAAAGGCAAAGAATTAAACATAAAATAAAAAAACAGAATTTGGTACCACA
This sequence comes from Fukomys damarensis, assembly GCF_012274545.1. Taxonomy (NCBI): domain Eukaryota; kingdom Metazoa; phylum Chordata; class Mammalia; order Rodentia; family Bathyergidae; genus Fukomys; species Fukomys damarensis. The sequence continues at coordinate 5,554,730 of NW_022900913.1, forward strand.
TAAATTTTTCTATGAGAAACACTAAAGGAAATGAAGAAAGAGAAAGTGGTGTTTTTGTCAGCTGCTTGGTCTGCGCAGTTCCGTTCAGGAGCTCGGACTGGGAGGGTAAGGCACGGAATCACCAGGCAGACTCCAGGGAGGTTTCTGGAGCACTTCCGCTTTATTCAGGAAATGAACAGGCTTATATAGGGACAACCATGGGGGCGGAGCATGGGAGGAGCGTTTGATTACATGGCACTTTCTTATAGGTTATGCACATCCATACATTAGTGGAGAACACTGGGTGATAACTTATTGACTAGACATGGTAGGGCGATTCTTCTTGGGTGAGGCGAAGGAGTCACAGACTAGGGGCAGAGGTACAGCCTATTAGACCCAGCCTCTATGCACTTAGACGATTTAGCTCAGCCTCAGAGAGGTCTTAGAGTTTGCTCAGAAGACAGGAGTGTGGCGCACCTGACCCAGCCAGGCTTGAACTTCTCCCACCAAGTGGAATAAAATAAAATTTGGATTTAGACATAGGAATAAAGAATACTGGCTTGGTAAATGCAGGAAAAAATGTGGATTTTTTTCCTCATTTTAAAACATGTTCATCTTTAGGAACAGTTGACCTGTGAAAGCAGCAGTAGTAATAATTTTAGGGAGTTTTATAGTATATGCACAATAAAATATAAAGCCACAAAGCATGTTTGGGGAGAAGTGGAAATATTTTCTACTGTTTTGTTTTTTTAACTATAGGGATAATGATATAGTGGTTTTTGAAGGTAGACTGCAGAGAGTTAAAAATGGGTGCTGCATGGGCCGGGGATTTAGCTCAGTGATTTGGTGGCCTACCTCGCAAACGCAAGGACCCAAGTTCGATCCCCAGTACCACCAAAAACAAAAAAATGTGTTCTGCAAAACTTGATAAAATCACTACAATGTTAAAAGTGACCAGCTAAAATAAAAACACAGACTAAAATGAAATTATATGATTATATCAGCATTGCAAGAGAATCTCATGTCAGAAAAAATGGAGGAAATCCCACAGGCACAAAATAGAAAACAATAACAACAAGGTAGGTTTAAATGTCAATGGTCTAATACCAACTAAGAGATTTTCATATTACCTTGCAACTTGGACAGAAGTGAACGCTTTCCATGAAAGACTCAGTTTAAATATAAGGACACAAGTAGGACATAAATAAATAAATGATTAATTTATAGATAATGTATAAATTAAAAGATAGCTGGCAATATTAATGTCAGCATGAGTATATTATCAACGTCTCATTTACAAAAAGAATTCTGTCATTGAGAATGAAAAGAATCATTACATAAACTCAAAACATCAGTTCAGTGTGAGGCTATTGCATCCTTTAAATGTATGTACAGAGCATTAAGTCCTTGAAAGCAGAAGAAAAAGAGAACAAAAGGAGATAAAGACAATTACTCTGTAGTGGCAGATACCCACAGTGCTTTTCCAGTAATTAAAAAAACAAGCAGACAGATAACCAGTAAGGATATAAAGAAGGACATGAGCAACACCATCGACAAACTTTGTTTCCATTTTTTCCTTCTATTTTCTTTTTTTCCCCTTGTCCCTTTTTATCCATTCCATCCACAAACTTGACCTCAGTGACAGTCAAGAAAGTTCCATCCAACGATGACAGAAAAATAAAAGTCATTTTCAAACACCAGGGGCCATCGTCTGAAATACAAAGTGAGTACAAATAATGTCCACACAATAAAACTCAGGCAGTTACATCTCTCACTCAATTCATTGCAAATGATTGATTTTACTAACCAGCCAAAAGTGGTTTCGAATCAAACTATTAAACATAAATCAAGGACAGAAAATCTGTGAATATTTGAAATTAAACAACATGCATATCAATAACTCCCGGGATGAAGGATAAATGTTGGGAGATGGTCTTTGGAGTAAACTCTTTGGCACACCGTGTGCTGTGGTTTGCATGCATGTGTTCCTTCGAAGTTCACATGCTGGAAAGCATTGCTGGAGGTGACACAATCAGAAGGCAGACCCTGAGCGACAGTTCAGTGTTGAGGACCCTGCCCTTGTGAGTGGGGGTGGGCCCCTTTTCAAAGGGCAAGGGGCACTGTCTAGGTGTTGGGCTTCCACTTCTTTTGCTTTGTGAAGACAGCAAGAGTGCCCATCCCAGAGAGCAGACTTGCTACTCCGTTAATTTTGGATTTCTCAGCCTCTAAAAGTTTGACCGATAAGGGTCCAATGTTTTTACCCAGTCTCGGATCTTAGCAAACAGCGAGACAGATCTTTTGCAAAAGGGAAAGGGACCAGTGATGGAGAGAGAGAAGAGGGAGGGGAAGGAAAGCAGAAGAAGAAAGGAACTGGAACACAAACACCTACCGACTCCACACAGGAAATTTAACCATCACGTACTGCAAACGAAAAGGAGAAAGGTCTCATGTGGATGAAATGTTTCCACTGCAAATAATAGAAAACAAAAATTAAATAAAAAGTAAATGAGAACATAATATTGCAAAGATAAATTATTACTATTTTTCTAAGTATGAACTAGCAATACTCCTTTTTCTTTTCATCACAAGCCTGATTCAGTCATGTGAGCTTCAAAATTGGCCAAACATAAGTGCCCAGTATAGAAGGGATATGAAATCAATAAAATCAATGAAATCAATGAAATGTTCCAGGTGATAACACAATTAGCCTACCACTCTTAGAAGCAGAACAGCAAAGAACTGAAGTTTGCTTTAGATGGATCTCTAACCACTTCAACTTCAGTGAAAGCCTACAATTTAGGAAAGTGCATTTAATTAGTAACTTACGAGGGTGAAAAATCTGGTTCCTGTACGTAAAAGCCAAGACTGTTAATGTGTGATGCTCAATCTCACATCAGCCTGTGAAACAAAATTCACAGCTCCTGACCATTCAACTGGAACACTTACGACTGAAAAGACGGTCTTTAGGTGTGAAGATGGTAGCGGTTGACACAGAGAATGTTTTCTGTTTTCCTATGAATTACACTCCCACAGGCGGAATTTATTAAACACACAATCTTTAGCTGTATGACAGGAATCCTGTTTTATGTGAAAAATAACTTAATTTTGCAAACTCTGCACCTGTACTTTTCTAAACAGATATAAAACAGTAATTATCATCTTTTTTCTAAAGTAAAATCTGTATAGCAAGGACTCCTTATACTATAAGCCAACATTTTTGAAAATATGTCTCCAATTCTCAGCCTTCGGCTACAATTCCTGGAGGCCTTAGATGGTTACTGATGTCTCCTGAAGGGAGCATTGTGATGGATTAATTCCTCCCATCCTCATTGTTCTTTTTTCCCAATCTGTGTCATGCATCATTTTTATACTCGACTGCAGAACTTGTGATGCTAAATTTTAGAAAATATATAGTTTTTTAGCCATCTACTATACCACGTGATGTTGTGTACTGATATTTTCTCTTTTCCAAGATACTCAAAGTCTTTTAGCAAAACTCGACATTTTCACTCAGCCAAGTCAAGTTTCCCCATGTTTTACAGCTTCTTTTAGGCACACAAAGCAACGTTCGCATTTTGATCCCTGTGCAGCTGGAACACCATGCTTCAGCTAGGCAATCAGGTATGGGTTCCATCTCCAGGAATGACTGGAAATAAAAGTAAATTGGTTTAAAAAAAAACCCAAACAATTGTGTAAGTAAAGAGTTTGTACTGTGACCTTTTAGAGGAACATCGATGTACTTTGTTGGTCTAATGGTGACCCTGTCCCATGAAGATCCTTCACCCGTCTCCACCTTGAATTGCACAAGAGCGAGGATGGGGAAGACTGAACACTGGCTATTTAGTCTGCTACTTCACTGGGTGAAAGTACCACAGACATGAATCTTATAATGAGAAAAGGAAGGGAGGGTTCTGGGGCACATCTTCCACCTGTCTCCAAACATGGAGAGTCAGGGAACTCAGTAGCTTTGGAGGAGAGGTGGGCTTGGTCATTGGATATAACAAGTAAGATGCCTGGGGCTCAAGCTGACTGCCACAGTGTGCTTACATGTCCCCCAAAGGCCTGTGTCCTAGGGTGTTGTCACTGGTTGGTGGTAGGGCTTCTACGAAGTGGTGACCTTATAGGTGTCCAGACGTCATGCCCTTGAAATAAGTCATGGGACTTCAGCCTCTGCTGTGTCTCTGGTTTCCTGGCTGCCCTGAGATGAACAGTGTGTTTCACTACACACTTTTTGCTGCTAACTCTGATAACCCTGCCAGAAGCCTAAATACAATGGGTCCTCCCAGTCCTACACGGAAACCTCTCAAACCGTGAGTCAAAATAAACCTCTCTGTACAAGTTAATTATCTGAGACATTTTGTTATAGTGTTGGAAAGCTGACTAACAAACCAGCTTACACCACACAGACTTTTGATCTCACACATCAATTTGCCTTAAAAAGGGAGGCTCCTGGTCAGAAGAATTCAGCCCTGCCTCTCCGCTCTGCTCCCATCCCTGTCCTCTGGAAGCCAGCTTGCTTGCATGGCTGGCAATAAGTGGGCAGCAGCAGTCCAGTTTCACACGGAACATGCTAGTGACCCCAGGCAGAAAGGGGACCTCCCTCCCTGCATCACTTAGGGACAAGCACACAATTCGTAGGAGCACCTCATGTCTCCCTGGTCAGAAATGACAGGTTGCATAACAGCTGCACCAAATAAAAACATGGTAGAATACTCAGCGCATCCTCTTGGTCAACTTGGATTTCAACTGCAATGGGAGAAAAACCTGAGGATTTGAGGCCTGCCCAAGGCTCCTTCCATTCCACTGGACTCAGTTGAAAATGCACAGTGAGCTACTGATAGCCACCTACTGTCTTCAATAAGTAACGGGCTCTTTTCAGCTTTTGGGTTAGTCGTTCACTTTATGAATTTTTTTTTTTTTTGGTACCCAGGATTGAACTCGGGTCTTTGCGTTTGCAAGGCAGGCCACCGAACCACTGAGCTGAATCCCTGGCCCTGCTTTATGAAATTTGCTGAGGGTCACGCTCTGATACAGTAGAGCAAATTTCTAGAAGCACGTGGGTGTCTGTGCTCCTATTAGGAAATGTATGCTCTTAATTATTTTCCCAACATTAGACGGGGCCACAGTACCTAGTGAGGGAAGCCGTGGCCTGACGAGTACACACTGTCACAGTGTTTAGGAAGTGCCTGCTCTGTATGAGACACAGAAACAGGCCGTCTGCCCATGTGAGTGTGTTTAAACGTGAAATAGAAAATTAACACACCTGGACAGGCTAGGGTGTGTGTATCTGTATGTGGAAAATTTCTGAATGAAAATCAGCTATTGCCTCAACTCTGAGCTCTTTGATTCCAAATAAGAAATATGAGTCCACAGCCTGGCATTCTAATGTGCTTAAAATATATGTGTTCCCATACACAAATAAATAATCACAGTTCACAAAATAAGGAAATTTTTTGAAATAACAATAATAAAATTGTTAATATTGAGTATTTATTGTGCTTTGTAAGCCACAGAGTTAAATTCTTCACATGAATAAATTTATACAATACTAACAAAACTCCTACAAGGGAACTCCTGTTACTAATTCCTTTTTCAGATGGAAATTTAAAATCACAAAGAGGTCAAGCAAAATGCCCAATGGCATGCACAGTTGGGCAACTTTGCAAGCTCATGTTTGATCAAGGCTTTTAAAGAAGAAATGTAAAGTGCTGTGAGGATTCTGAGTTTACAAGCATACACTTACTAATATGTGGGCGTAAAACAGATCACCTGGAAGACAGACTGGAAAAGTTTTACACGGAATGACAAATGTCGAGATATGCGAAGGTTAGATGGGCACATGGCACTTGCCGTGCGTTGCGCATGGATAACATCCACCACCGCTCCACTGTCGGATCCCGGGGTAGTGGCACGGGGAGTTCTGTGAGACTTCGGGAGGCGGGGCTGTGCTGCAAGGGCCTGTGGGCCATGCAGACGTAATGGGGGTTAGCCTCCAACGGAGACTGCTCATCCCTGCTTCCTGGTCACGATGGATGCGTGTTCCAGAACCTGCTCCTTCTTTGCTGCCTCTTTTTCCAGAAGCCCAGAGCGAATGGGTCTGCTGGATTTTAGAACAGAACCTCCAAAACCGTGAGCCAGGAAACTTCTCTTTGGAAGTTCATCGCCTCAGATATTTCCCTGTAATAATGTGAAGCTGACTAATAACAATGTTTCTAATCTGTTTTGTATTGCTTTTTCTTTTTCTTTCTTTCTTTTCTTTTTTCCTTTTTTTTT
>NW_022900913.1:5561217-5660800 GCF_012274545.1 Fukomys damarensis
TTTTTTTTTTTTTTTTTTTTTTTTTTTTTTTTTTTTTTTTGTGGTACCAGGGATTGAACTTGGGACCTGCATTGTATTTCTTGAAATACATTTCTCACAGTAGTCAACAATGCAGTGTTTAATTTCTCATTGCTTATGTTAAGCTGCAGTATATTTGAGATTTGCAAACATGTAAATACTATCTAATATTGTAACAAGTTAATAATTTACTGAAATCCAAAAAACATTGATGGTATTGCATGAAGTTGAAAATCACCTGTGCCTACTCTGGGTAATTTTACTGTAGCATAGAGTATTGCTGTGGTATACTATTACTGTAGTGTAGTGAGTGCTCAAGGCTTCTCTAATTAATTACTCTCTTCCCCATAAATGATCTTGGGAAAGGCTTTTAAAAACCTAATATAATATTTAAAACTCAAAATAATGAAACATGTTTTCTTACATAATTAATTAATCTTAATTACTGCCTCATTATCAATACCAGAAGCTAGGTTCCAATGTTTGAAATAAATCTTCATAGGGTTTAAATTATCCTCGATTTATTTATTTTTGGTACTGGGGATCAAACTTAGGTCCTTGCAAGGCAGGAGGAAGAACCACTGAGTTAAATCCCCAGACCTAAAATACCCTCAATTTAAGAAAGATATCATTCAATTTTCCATTTCTGAGCAAATAAGGAAAAATAAATGACTTTTGGGAAGGCCTCGTATTTAAATAGCAATTCACATTTCTAGAACTTTATTTACACTTTCAGTTTCTCACAGCAGAGAAACTATTCAGTATTCCTATTTATTTTACTTAAGAGTATGGCCTCAATGTACAACCATTTAGCTATAAAAGACTCTAGTTTCTCTTTCTTTATGGCTGAGAAGTACTCCATTTTATAGGAGAACATATCTTCTTTATCCAGTCTCTTGCTGATGGACAGTTGGGCTGTTTCCAAGTTTTAGCTCTAACAAACTGTGCTGCTATAAACATGGGTTCTCATATATGGCTGTGGTATGGTTCTTTTTAATTCTTTTGGAGAGATAGCCAGCAGAGGAATAGCAGAGTCAAATGGGACCTCTAACCCTAGTTGTTTGAGGTATCTCCATATTGATTTCCACAGAGGTTGCACCAGTCTGGACTCCCACCAACAGTGGAGAAGGGTTTCTTTCTCCCCACAAGCCCACCAGCATTTGTTCTAGAAACAAAGCAAGTGAGGCTTTCTGTAGCTTGTGCAGTCATGCACTGGAAATATGTATTAATAAAAATGATAAAAATTTCACAATTAAATGAACAATCTTAGGAACCTCAGAAAAATCTTCTTTCTTCTCGCTTTGCTCTTTGAAATGCAGCTGGCTCTCATGGGACTCACTAGAGTCATGTTTGTCTGATACTTTTCAGAAAAAAATAAAGATTGAGGCCAACACAAAGCTTACTGGTCTGGGCTTTTTAACAGATTTGCTTTCTCGTGCCGTACTTGATCTGACCACCTAATTTCACAGTGCAGTGTCTGTGTTTTCTGCATGGGCCATAGATGCTGGGGAGAGAAACTCTCTGTTAAGAGTTGGAAAACAGGTTGCTGTGCAGGCTATGGACTTTCAGATAAGTGAGGAGATTTCTCTTTGCCTGCCTTGGGTTGTTCATTTGGACAACAAATGCTGCATAAGATAACATTTGGAAAAGAATTCAGTAACCCTCAATATTCTGTACAAGAATAAGGTGCTTTATCATCATTGTTAAAATGCCATTTATTTAAACTTACAATGATCAGTTAGTTACATTAGGTTTAAATTTATTCTCAGTAGCATTGTTTGACAATTGATAGTTCTTCATATCAGTTTTGATTAATTTCAGAACCCCTTAACTAGCAAAGTCTTTTTAACCTTTATAAGTCTTCTCTAATCATTTTTCCTAGATCCACAATAGTTACATTTATTGAAGTTTTGTGCTGATATCTTTGATCATAGTCTCTGACCAAACGTTTTACTTTCTACATAATATTTCAATAAGGGAAATAGACTTGAAAATTCTGATGATATTTCTATATTTGGAGTGCCCTTGATGTGTCTACCCCAACACTTAACATTTATACCTTGATATGTCTGCTGAACTGTGAGATTGTACCGCATTGAGAAGAAATTCTATTATCCAATATAAACTTTCAGGCTTTTTCTTCCTCCTGTGTTTTCATGGCTTGTGTCTGGCTGTCCCCACAAAGCCTCATGTGTGCATAGGTGGAGCTTTTTCAGAGGTGGCTGGATCTAGAGTGTGTGATGCAGGGATTGATTAATGGTGCAATGCTAGGCTAAGGGCACTAGGATTTAGGGTGTGAGCGCTGCCCACCCTGAGTAGCCTGGATAAGACATAGAAACAGAAAGAGTTGTGGTCATCCCTTGTTACTTTTGCTGTCTTCTGCCACTGTAAACTGTTTCTCCTCTGTGATGCCCCTTTGCCAAGCCACTCTAACTTGGACCCAGCCGATTATGGACTGCAATCTCTAAAAACTGTGAGCGAAGTAAACCTTTCCTGCCTTAACTCAGGAATGTTGGGTATTTTGTATCAGCAGCAAGAACTGTAACTAAGACCCATGAGCTGTAATTTTCAACAGTAATGTATAAGTTTACAATTTATATTTATGATAATTTATTGAAAATGTTAAGTTATATAGTATATGTACTAAGCACAGGCTAGATTTCCAGTGAAAAGGAGAATATTTGTTTCTACTTTGCCCACACCATCCTTCTTTAGAAATAAGAGGCCAAGTTTCTAGAGTGCACTAAATGAGTCACCCTTAGAGTCACTGAGAATGAAGGCTACATCCCACGGTGTGCTTCCACTGGACCTGTAAAGGTCTTGTTCTGTTGGTGCTCATGATCTGAAGTGAACACAGGGAAGGGGACTCCATGCAGGACAGGACGTGATGGGACCCTGTGTTAACCACGTGGTTCACTGCATCTTATATACAACACAGAAAAAGCAGTCCTTGAGTAGGAAAGAAAGGAAAATGCTAGCTAGTAGCTATGAAGAGTGATCTAGGGGTTGCAGTTTCTTGATAGAGAATCCAGAAAAGTGCACTCTCCTTTTCTTTCCATTCTTTCTGAGAAAAGGTAGAAAGAATGTCATGTTGAAGGGATCGTAGGCGAGGTGTGTGGAATATGTTTCAATGTTTTGGAGAAGAACAGAAGGTAGAAACAGGAGCAATAGAACAAAATCGATTACTTAGATGAGTAGAAAAGTGAAGAAAATGGAGTTGTCTGTTTTTATGATATGTTAAGTACGAGTTGCAAATTTGATTTTTAGAAAGCTAAAAGCTCTAGAGTTGAGCTGTGAAAACTTGTCCTCAGAGGGTGGTATCTCGCCTTCCAGTGGCCAGGAGCCCTCTGAGGTCTGGGAACCACTCCTGCTGATCATGGGTCTCAGCTCTCAGACCTGTGAGGCCCCCCACCCAGAGGAGGAGCTCCAGGAGCAGACAGAGACAGTGGGTATGGACTTCCCACAGGGAAAGAGCTGCAAATTTCAGAGGCCAAGTGACAGCAGTGCTGGCAAAACCAGCAGGGAATATGCCAGAGCCAGAAGAGGGAGAACCAGTGAAAGGGGACCAGGGGAGAGAGCCCAAGAATGTAGGCTCTGCTGGCTACCAGGAGGTGGGCAACTGTAGGCAGGGAATGGGTCCCACGAGGCTTGCTTAATGTGTGCCTGCTCCGAGCGGGCCTTGTCACCATCCAGGGAACAGAGAGGAAACAGCGAGGGAAGTGTGACGGGGAAGGGAAGAGTGTGATAGCCAGGGAGAGGGAAAGGAAGGGCTCCTGTGTGGGGTCCGTGACAAAGACAGAAAGACTGAGACACATGTGCATGCACTAAGTGAAACAAAGAAATCTGTAGCAACAACTCAGCAGTAACGCCCAGCGTTACTGTCCCACCTGGAGGAAAGATTCCTTCCTAAGGTTAGGAGAGAGACTGCTGGATGTCTCATGGGGAAGGTTTGTCCTGAAAGACAGGAAATCAATCAGGCAAATAGAACATAATGAGATTCCATTCCCCAAACACGAAATTAGGAGAGACCACTGTGGAATTCAGTTTGGAGATTCCTCAAAACACTGAAAGTAGAGGTTCCATCTGACCCAGCTAGTCCTCTTTTTGGTCTCTTCCTACAGCAATTAAAACGATCATACCACAGTGATACATGAACTCCCATGTTCAAAGTGGCACAGTTTGTAATAGCTAAATCTTAGAAACAGCCCAAATGTCCATCATCCCATTCATGGATATAGAAAATGTGTTTTTTTTTTAATACAATGGAGCACTACTCTGCCATAAAGAAGGAATAGCTGCAGAAATTTCTAGGTAAATGGATGCACCTTGAGACCCTACTCTTAGGTGAAATAAATCAGACACACATGTTCAAATATTACATGCTTTCTCTGGTGTAAGAAACTAAAAGTGTCTGTAAGAACCGAAATGTAGAATAGATATTGGGAAATAAGAAGAACCTGTTCAAATGAGAAGGGGAACTTGGTGGGGAGTGGAAGGGAGAGAAAGGGAAAAAGGGGATGGAAGGGAAAAATGAAAACAGCTTTTGTAAGTAAGGAGGCGAAGAGGTATTGAAGGGAGGGGGGGAGGGGAAAAAAAGAAGAATCAAGATGTATCATGAGCAGGTACGAATTCCTTATGATGAACATGATCATTATGTATACCTAAAATGTACCAATACAATTAACTTTTAAAAAAGAGTAACCTGTGCAGCTTTCCTTTCTTTCCTCTGCATTTGGTCATTTTTAAGGTAAAAGGGCAATGTTTGCCTTTCCTCTCGAATACCATATTCTCCCATTGCCCTGACTCCTCAGATTTGGCCTCTGGATTTTCATATTTTCTCTGTACCCTTTGTGTGCTGGGGAAGGGAAAGTTTTTCTGATTAGGACAGAATAGCTTATGGGTAAAAGTTTGGAAGCCAAAATCAGACTGAAGATACAATTGCTTGAAATAATTAACCTTAGGAAATACATGCAATGTGCATGAAACGAGTAAAACCTACTCTCCATTCCTTAAATCCTAGCGTACCTGTGGGCATGTGGAGAGTTCTGGGAAGAAATTAGGATTTATTTTGAGAATATTTTTGAAAGAACTCAATCAGGGAAACTGTTTAACATCAGAACTCTCTGTGTTTAATTCCCGATATCCTTATGTAATTTCCGTCCCTATAACTACAACAGGACATGAAATACTACCTAACATTTAAAAGGCAGAGATTTCTGCATTCCCTGACTAAATTTAGCTTCCATAAGAGAAAGAGAGGGAAGGAAGAGAAAAATGTTTCTTTCAATTGCTCCTACAACTCTTGACTTTTAATGAAAATAGGACAATGACCTACCATTATCCCCACAGGAAAATAAACCACCCTGTAAAGTTTCCTTCCAACCAACCTTAAAATGCACAAGGCTCTGAAGCAGCAGGGAGTCGGCTCAATTTCTGAGGGCCTTTCCAGCCCCTCAGCTGGGGCTCAGCAGGCTGCCTGTGCGGTGGCCTCAAAAGCAGCAAGGGCTGCTGTGTCAGCACTGACCTTCAGGTTTGCTCTTCCCAAACTCGGGAGTGGCACCTCTGCTGGGGCCTAGTGCAGGTGAGGAAAGGAAGTGCCAGTCCTTGTTGGTTTCTAGGCTGCAACACACACCTGGAATGTGCAGTGGATCTTAGGTAGTAATATGCAATGCTACCACGCATCTGCGACTCTTATGTTTTGCAATTTAAATTGCTAACCAAATATTTAGTTTCAGTATTTTTGTTATAGGCTCCCTTAACAAAATGCTTTTTGAAGTGATAGCACTTAATATAACCTCAGGATGATTTAGTTCAAAGATCATTGTATGTCATCTACTTATCCATTAAATAAAGCAGTAAAGAAAGATAACCCAAAATGTCAGAACAACAATCTCATGTAATGGAGAATTTACATAATTAGATTCTTGCCTGATCGCCACAAAGCAGGATATTCTTTGTATATGCAGCAAAGAAAGATTGAAACTGCACATTTTTTGAAGTTGAAATGAAATATCCAAATTCCACAGGAGGCAACCGACAATGAAATCCAGCAGGGAGATACAATGTTATCAAGATGAACAGAAAAACACACAAAACATAATCTCGCAAGGTTGCCTATGCTTCAGCTTTATTGAGGGTACTTTTAGCCAGAAAGCTAGGTCTTCATAAAATTTAACCAAAGCCCTGAAAATGTTCCCAGATGCGGTGTCACTTCTTATTTCACATTAGGCAGAAAGCTTGCCCGCATCTGAAAATATCCCACACCAGGGGTCTCATTAGGTCCTTGTGGTAGGCTTGGAGACACATCCACGTGAATCCTAAGGGGCATAGCCTGGTTCCCAACCAACTCTCTCTCAGGCTGTCCAGGGCCCTGGCCCGACATCACTTTTGGGAGGAAAACACACAGCCCAGCTCATACAGGAGGAACAAAGGGGGTCCAGAGTTGCAGTGCATTGAAGCCAGAACAAACAAAGGATAGAGCAATGAGAGGCTATGGCAGAGAGGAAGAGGGTTCCTCAGATAAGCAAGGTCCAGACCTACAGCTGCAAGCAAACCAGCGCCCTGGGTTGTGATAACAGCGATGCTGGGAACACAGTGTGTATCTTCCTTGCTTGTTCTGTCCCCCATGTACCTGGACCCACAGAAGCTGACTCCATCAGTGGTGCCTAAGACTCCATCCTCCATTCCTGGGCGTAGGAGAGAAGTAATAAGATCCCTGCCTGTGTGTGTATTAGCTTTCTGTCTCTATGACAAAACACCGGAGAGAAATCATCTTACAGGAGGAAAGGTTTATCTTGGTTCCTGGTTTTGTAGGTTTCAGTCCATGGTTGGCTCAGTTGCTTTTGGCTCATAAGGAGCCAGAGCTTCATGGAAGGAGAATGTGGCAGAGGAAGCTGCTGGGGAGCAGAGCTTACTCCCCAAAACGCATTAAGCTGTTAATCCATAAATTCCTTAACTCACAGATAGGTTTACGTTTTCATGATCTAGTCAATCCCAAAGGCCTCACCTCCACATTCGGGGACGCAGCTTTCCACACCATTTCAGTACAAACCACAGCATTGGACAGATGCAGCTCAATTCCAGCTCCTTGCTGTTCCCCAAAATACATGTGTCCTCCCAGGCAGCTACTTAGGACAAATTAAGTGAGCCAGAGGACTGAGGGATCCTGTCCTCCCAGTTGTTACCCAGTGGCAGGGAGAAGTGGCTGCTTTCAGAGCCAAGAGGGAAATTAGAATGGTGTTTTAAATGGATTACACATAAATCAAAAGGGCGCCAAAGAAGCTTTTAATAAAGTTTAATCACAAAAACGTAAAGATGCATTTTTTCAGTACAGGGAATCAAACCCAGGGTTTTACATATGCTGAGCAAGTGTTCAAACATTGAGCGATACCTCGGCTCAATATTTTTTTTAATTTTTATTTTTATCAGTACCCAGACATGGGGAGGTGGTGCTGGCACAGCTTCGTTTTCTCTACATCTCCTTCTCTTCTCTTCCTTCTCCCTTCCATCTGTTGGTCCACTACCCATTTGCAAAAGACGCATGTCCCTGTTTCCTATTACCCATTGTTTATTTTGCTCTTTTACTTGTACACTGATCTCTTTTGCTGTGTCTCTTCCTGCACCCCACCTCCCAACACAGTCTCACTATGCAGCCCAAGCTAGCTTTGACCTCTGGGACTCTTGGTCTTCAGTCTCTTGTCTCATTCTCCCCAGGGATGGCATTACAAGCACGCACTGCAGCACCTGGGTTTACTCTGACTTTTCATGTAACAGAAACCATGTGATGTTTAAGCTCATGTGTCTGATTTATCTCACTTAACATTATGGTATCAGGTCCATTTATTGTCTCCCAAATGATTCACATTTATCTTTTTTACAGCAGATTAATACTCCACTGTGTATAAATATATAATAACATTTCTTAACTGAAGTATAATAGCAACAATCCTCCCAAACATCAGAAATTGAATTAATTCTGTTCTGGTTATACAGCATGTGACAAAAATCACATTAACCAATTAAATAAAATAACACAAAAATCATCTACACCTACACACATTCATTGTTTTAAAATCATGTAATATTTTACTGTAATCACCGTAAATGTAGAATTCATATAATAAAAGTATAGTAACCCTCATGGTTAAACAAAACTTTACTAACAAGTAAAGGAATATTTAAATTTAGTTTCCTAATTATTTATTTCAAACATAATGATTCAAAGAAAAGAACTGAAGAGTCCAAATTGCCTATAAATGTACTGTTATAATTATAATGATGTTATAAGATATACATTGATATAAAATTAGCCAGTAGAAGCTGCTGCAGAAATTTAGCTAATATTGCATTTCTTTAATTTTTTTAACTTTAGAACATTTTAGAATTTAAAGTTATTCTCTCACTCAGTTAAAAGGCTTTACTGAAATCTGTCTTTCAACTAAAAAAAAACCATGCATAAATGATTGCAAGAATTTTAAATATTAAGATTATTGTCAAACACATAGTTGAAACTACCTTGTTTTCCTAATTGATATAAAACTAGTGCTTCATAAAATAACAGGTTTCTCAAACTAAAATTTACAAAATTTACAAATTAATGCAGCTTACAAACTTAAAGTGTAAGAGGAGATTTTAGCTTACCGGCAGAGTTGAACCACCATGGCCACAATCAAATCTAGTTCATTTCAGTTGTCCCGACACAGAACCCTCTACCCACCAGCTGCCTTCTCCCAAGTCCTCCTCCAAGAGCTAGGCCATCACTGAGCTGCTATTTTCTTAGGTTTTCCTATGCTGGGAATTTTAAAAAATTTATTCAAAATGGACAATACTCATAACAATGATAAAGACTTTAACATACCCATAGGGATGGAAATCCTGCAAAGTGAACTCTCACATCTTAGTGGCCTGGAACTAAAAACCAACAGTAGAAACATACTTAGAATAAAAATATTTTTTTACATATGAATCACATCTAAATTCTGTTATTGTCTTTATCTCCACCTAAAGGATTCAGGGCCTTGCCAATATCTAGACTGATGGACATTAGCTACCATTTTAATTTCAAATATACACAAATGTGATAGCATACATTCATACAAATAAAATTCCCAGCACAATTAAGTTAAATACATAATTACTAAATGAGTTTCACATGAGAAAATTTTCTGAATTATTTCTAAGTATATATTTCACATGTACCTACATTATTTTCTGAAAAATAGCAGTGAAAAAATTTTAAGTACTTATGATAAAATCCATCTTTTATCAAAATCAAAGCTAAATAATTACAAATTCTGAGATACCCTCAGTTTTTGACAAAGTTAATCAACTGGTTTCTTCTATTTTGCTGGCTGCTGTTATTTCAAAATTATCCACATCATTCATTAAAACACATGAAAAAGAAGAACCATTTCCAATATAAATAATACAATGCTTTTACTTTAAAAAAAAAAAGCCTTAAATGTGACTGAAATTCTAATATAGGAAGAAGCGATTGCTTTTTCAAAGTACTTAAAAGAGAGTTTGGTATGTAAAACTTTAACAAAATCATTTCACAAATGCAAATATTCTGTTTATTATTATGTAACTTTTGGATAAGAGTTTTGTACATACAGAGTCTGTCAAAAATGTATACTCACTTCAGGAAAAGAAAACTAGCATGATGCTTTGTCAACAGATGATGTTATCCTCACAGGGGGGACTCTAGAGGATGACCTGTCTCATAAAAAGCCCACTACACAGCCAGCCCTTAGAGAAGAAATTGAAAATGCATGTGTAGAAATCTCACTGATCAAGGTTACCCAAACAGCAGTTCATCATACCAATAAATGTCTGGAAACTAAAAGCCAGCACATGAAGCACCAGGCCAGAGGTAACTTCCATTAATCTATGAGGTCTCAATAAATTTAGGAGTACAATATGTATGTAAATTTTCTTTTTCTGAAGTGTGTATACATTTTTGGTAGAATACATAGATAGATAGATAAACAAGAATATCACATGCAAAAAATATGAGCACCATTTTACTTTCTTTTTAAATTTTATTTTATTAGTGCATATTTGTAATACATAATCATTGCATTTATTATGGGGAGTTGATACACACACATAACACATGTAAATTCTTTTTTATTGCTTCCTCTCCCTCCATCTCTTGGTCGCCTTCCATTTTGCCAAAGATCTATCTCCCTGTTTCCTATTATCTTTTATCTTGCCCTTTAATTTATTTATACTTTAGGTTTCTCATATAAGAGAAATCATGTGATATTTAATATTGTGCAGGTGATTTATTTCAGACTCCTATGGTCTCAAGGTGCACTCACTTTTAAATGGCAGTATTTATTATGTATGCCTGGGTTTACACATTTTCAAATACTGTTCAAAGGGGGATATAGTTGAAAGAAAGCAATAAAGAACCATACTTACACACATCAGCAGGTAGAAAATTTCAACAATAAATTCAGCTCTAAGCAATGCATGGAGATACCCATGCTTTATGTCAGCATTTTACACCTAATAGTACATCCTGATAGCATTTCAAAGAGCCAGTACAGAATCTGAAACTGGATACAATGGGCTTCCTGCTTGGTGCAGCAGAATTCATGAGCACAATCAAGAGGTAAAAATGGGAAGAAAATTCTATTACTTGCAACAAGAAGGACCCTGTAGATAATTCTCAATGCAGTGTTTCACTGAGCAAAGAAATGAGGGTCCCTCATTGAGGAAACTTACATGTGTTCACATTGGAAAGATTCATCCTCACAGGTAGAGTTGGGTACAACTGATCATGCTCATTTCCAGACATGAGTCATGTGCTCAGAAATGGGGGATGGGAACTCCTCTGGGGAGTTATACATGGCTGGTGGGAATGCGAATTAGTACAGCCACTTTGGAAAACAGTATGGAGGTCCTCAAGAAACTACAACTAGAACTACCCTATAATCCAGCCAGTTCCACTTGTGGGTGCTCATCTGAAAGACATGAAGCCAAGAAACAAAAACAGACAGCTGCATGCTCATGTGCCTTGTGACAGTCTGCAAGGACAATACTTTAGAACAGCCTAGGTGCCCTCCAACAGATGACTGGATAAAGAAAACATGGTAAACACACACACACACACACACACACACACACACACACACACACACACTGAAGCCATGAAGCAGAAGGGAATCCTACTATTTACAGGAAATGGATGGAACGGGAGGATAGGTCAAGTAAAATGTCCAGACATAGAAAGACAAGTACCATATACTTTATCTCATATGGGATGTGTAACTTAAAGCACCATGAGCTAAGAGTAGAAGGATTAAGAGGGACTGGGAAGGAGGCCAGGGGACAGTGGGTGAGGGAGGTGAGAAGGATAGATGGAAATAACACACAGTGTATGTGTATGGAGATATCACATGTTCTATTAATGCATTCAACCAGTATGTGTGAATCATTAGAATCATAGCAAAAGTAATTTAGCAGTATAACAAGAAAAAGTTACTTTAGCTAACCTGAGAAGACTGAGCCTCCATGATTTGGGCTGGTTACTTGTCAGTTTTTCTAAAACAAAAAGATCAGAGCTTTGAAAGAGTGTTAAAGTCATTTAAAGCTCAGAGTCCTCCCCATCCCTAAGCACAGGAGATCATCCCTAAAAGTGCTCCAGTCAACCTCTCTCCTCTGCAAAGCTGCAGAACCAGAGATCACAGGAGCAAGCCTCAGTTTGTCCAGACGGTCATCTATTGAAGGGCGCGCAGACTACCTGTGAGCTTTCATTGTAAAGGAAAGCCTGTGCTGAGCGACTGCATAAACCAGCTGCTAGGAATGAGGAGCATTGTGTATTAGCAATTAGGGATATGATTATCCATAAATCACCAATAAGCCAATTGGCAGAGCCTATCGGTACCTTCTATGATGTGGAACAGTAGAATTTTTAAACCTTTGCCCTCTCTGATAGTGTGTAAAAAAGAATTCCCTGAACCTTCTGACCGTCTGCTTCCTGCCATACTGTCTGAACCTCTGAGGAAACAGCGCAGTGTTAACTGGAAACAGTTTAAGCTGTTTCAAATGGAAGGCTAGCTGCAGTAACCTTGCTTTATTCTGAATGTCAGTGGTTGGCCATGTTCTTAAAGTTCCACTCAGAGTGTTTTTTTAACTGTGTATTTTTCTATTTGAGTACAAAACTCCATTCTAGAAAATAATCTGGTAGATATTTCCTTATACAAACCATTTTATACCATCAGCAGAACGTTGATGACCTTAACTTTTACTCTCAATCGTACATTAATAAAATGTTGTTAATTACTCTCTTACTCCAACAAAATGATTATTTTAGAAGATGTATTTTTGATGCGAGCATATGGAAACTCAGACTCCTATTACTACGGATGGTAGCTTCGGCCATGAATTTCATTTATTTCCACTTTGCCTTCTGTAATGAAATTAGATAATTAAGTTCTTTTCTTACTATGTGGGAGAGGTCTGACCATTCTTGTTTTACATGTTGTCTTTTTCTTCAGTAACGAAATTCAGAGAAAGTTTTTGGTTAGGAAGCTAACATTCAGTCAAAAATATTTACTGTGATTGTTTTAAAACAAAAGATGTATTTAAAGGCACCCAGTGATAGGAAAGGAAGGGTATAGTTCTATTTTCATGTATATTTTTTAACATAACATTATTATTTTGGTCTGGGCTTTAGCTTTACATTTAAAATTATCTCTTTATACTTTATCAACTTGAACACATTGAGAGAAGCTTGCTATCATCTTGAGAAAAATCAACAACTTTTCACAGTACTCTTAGAAAGCACATGATGCCTTTAGATATGAGGTTAACTAGGCCTGACTCACTCTCTTTAGCTCATTTTCTGTTGTGGGAGCTGGCAGGCAGATACTGCTAAGCATCTTACAACACAGGGCAGCCAGGAGGATGCAGAATTATTGGACCCAAATGTCAATAGCACCATGGGTTGTGAAAACATGGGCTAGGATATGTGGAGTCTGTGTATAAATACTTTCAGTGGTGATTTGTTGTTTTGATTCCCAGTCACATCGATATTTAAAATACATAACATGGATTGTCTTCTTTTTTCTAAAGGAGACACTAGAAGTGGCAGGCTGAGGGAAATGCTTTTCTTCTTTGGCACTAGGAAGCATCCTCACAGTAGCGCCATCCATGGGAAACTGGCCTTTGTCATTGGAATCAGAGCGGGCAGGGGTGATGGGACCCCTGAGGCAGCAGATGAAGCAAGCACCCTTGGGCCGTGCTTTTCCCTGAGGTGGTGGGCAGTGATCCCCTCTCCTCCAGACAGCAAGGGTCCTGTGCTGTGGGAGGCAAGGCCCAGGCCACCTTTAGCTGTTGAAAACCATCCTGAAATTTTACTCACTGAAAAAACAAAATAGTAATTGATAGGTTCCTAGAATGAGAATGCTCTCACAAAAGGGAAAATAATGGTGAAAATGCTGAGTGCACGATTCATTTATAATTTCACCGACTTTCTCAGAAATGGTTTTTGGCAGTGTGGCAAAAGTAGCATGTATCCAATCCCCATCCAGGAATAATAAGAAGAAATAAGACTCAGAAATGACACATTACCTGAATGCATGCAAGGAAAACATTACACTAAATTGAAAAATGATTTAACACAGATGTTAGTATTGTGCACCCAGAAAACACCTGTGGCAATGTTATAGACACACAGAGGTTAAAACAACACAGCTTTCTTAAAGGTAGGCGTGGATCATTATATGAGGTAAAGGGTTTAAATACAAAATTACACTAGTTCTTTCTTATAGTAATGACCATGACAAAACACTGGTTTATAAGTGAAAGTAATTTATACAAAAGTAAGATGATTTTAGGCAACTTGTGAAGATGGAATTAAATACGAATAAAATTATGAACAGATGAAAGGATTGAAAGTGATACTTTTACTTAAATACAACTCTGATCATGTCTATGAGAATATGGATTTTAAGGGAAATAAATCTCATCACTCCTCAGACTTCTTTATTCTCATCAATATCCTAATGTTTAGGTATAAAGATGAATAAGTAGAAATTCACCCAGCATCACATTAGCAGAAATTTGAAAATTTAAGGACTCTGAAAAAGAAGAACAAAAGAGTGAGAGACAAAGCTGCGTTGCAAACAAAAGGCCACTTTCACGGTGTTGGGGGTCATTAATCACGTATCGGGATATTACCCACAAAAAAGTGGTTCAAAGGGTAAGATTTGATGTACTTTGCCTTTTTTCACTTTGTAAACAAATGTGGCCTTTCAAGCTTGATGATTTATTAGAGAGGAGGCTCAAGTCGTTATCAAAACGTGTTAAAGCTGACAAGAGGATATCTGCGGTGGGTGATGGATAATCTTGCCCTTGACGTGCAAAGGCTTTTAGCAGGAGCCTAAAGTGCAGCACCCATCTCTGCACCCTGGCAGCAGGGGAAGCAGTTGGGGGGGCTGTCCTGGGGGCCTCAGGGGCCCAGTCCTGGGTGGTAACCCTGCCCAGCGTCCTCACACACTTCTCTGGTATTCCTCTCCGAGACCAAAGACCTTTCCAGCCAGGAGAGAGACGAGACGTTCTTCCGCCTGCTCAGTCTCTTGAGAAGCCGCTGGGAGGCCTGGCTAGAACCCAGCAATGTACTTGTGGGAAGGCCCCAAGGACAAGACACCTCAAGAGAGGACAACAGGACGAAAGAACGCACAGAAATCCCGTTCTTGGGCACTGTGGCTCCAGTCTAGGATGAAATCTGCTAAGAAGTCTGTGGAATCGGTTACCTCATAAATCAAACCGTCATTCATAGGGCGGGGGGCTGCAGCCCAGTGGAAGAGTGAATGCCTGCCCACACAAGGCCTTGAGTTCACTCCTCAGCACTGTAAAAATAAATAAGTGAATAAATAAATAGGTTAGCAACCATTTAGCGTATCTATTTTTCACACAGTAAAATGTCTCCCAGAGCAAAAACTGGCTTCGTGTTGCAGAATGCACCATTACCTCTGCTCGCCCACACGCTCCTCTCTCCACCGGATGTGGGGAGGCCCGTGCATCCCTTGGCTGCGAGGTGAAAGGTAAGACTGCGTGCTGCTCCTCTCTGCACCCGGCGTCAGGTACCAGCATTAAGATTTTGGAGGCGTTACCTAGAGCTCTCTATCCACCTTCCCAGGGACCAGAGCACTGGCCAGAAAGAGAGGAACTCAGTCAGGAAGGAAACATGACAAATGATTGCCCTCCTTACTAGCCAAGGAGAACAGAATAAAATCAATACAGTGCCAACGAGTTTGACACAATTTATGAAAAGATTGCAACTCGCCAGTGCCATTAACGATTTTCTGAAACGGGTATCCCGGTGTATTTAAATTAGCACAATCCTTTAAGTGGGTTATTGGAAGAGAGTATCAAGAATCAGGAAAATGTGAATATTTATTGACTCACTATAGGGTTTTTATTCTGTATAAAAACTGTGAAGGTAAAAAAGAAAAGAAAAAAGCCCCTTTGAACACAAATATATTCTTCCTAGCACTTTTATGGTGAGGAGGAGGGATACTGGTGATCAAACTTGGGAACTTGTGCTTTTGAGGCAGGTGACCGCACCACTGAGCTAAATCTCTGGCTCTCTAGCACTTTTTAAAATGATAAATAGTTGAACCAAGTAACGTCCAAAGAGAGAAATGCTCAAGTGAGTCACAGTTATTCCACAATATGAGCTGTAATGGATAGTTCTCTCATTTACTCCTGAGATTGGGTAGGGAGCTTGAAAAAGAAGACTATAGTGATGTAGTAGGTTCACAACTCTACAAGCATGCATTCTGAACAGCAGTAATAGCTACTGCATAAACACAAACTAGTACTCGATTTTCCACTTTTTCAGGTTTGATTCTGAGAAGGAGAAGCAGCCGTCCACGTCAGCGTTGGTGTTTATAGTCTCCAAGGAACACACTTTTCAAGAGTGGTAACCTCTGCCAGGAACCAATTATACTCTTTCTTTCCTCTGCATGTTACATTTAAGTTAAATTTTATCAAGAAACTTTGGTTTGACTTTATTAAAGTTCAGTTTAGATTTCTCATTTCCAATATATTTTAAATTTTGATGATGAAAACCCCGCAGAAGGCCTTAACTGTAAGAGGCCAGTTTTGGGATTCTGTAGTGTATTTTCATCTCAGCTCTTCCCTCTTTTCTGCTGTGATATATGTGTGCATACACACGACTGGAAAATGAGCTGAATGGGCCAAAACGGTGTTACTGTTTGCACTCTTCTGGCACAGAGAGTTGCTGGAATAGGGGAAGTAGAATTATAGCTTTTAGAAGGAAGAGGAAACGAAGGCAGGAAGCATTTCCATTTTATCTGGAGAAAGTTTACAGAGTATCTGCACCTTCTGGGGTGATGTTCAGGCCCAGCAGGTCACATTTCCATCAGTGTCCAGCTTAGCAGGGCCCTGAGGACTCAGAGCTCTGCTTCTGACCACACTGTCTCCAAACCAGCTGTCTCCAAACCAGCGGCTCAGCGTTCCCTCCCCACAGGTCTCCGTGCATTTTGAATACAACCAATGCAAACCTCTAGCTGTGCTGAGCTCTGAGTGCCACACTGTCTCCCAGGTAGAAATTGTCCTGCTTAGCAACAGCCCAGTTTCAAGGCTGCCTAGGTAGGTTTTCAGAGGCCTATTGTTCCCACAGTGGTGATATTTTTAATGTGAGGTTTTTCAGAATAGGACATTTTTCAATAGTCATGTATGGCTTCATTATATAAGCACCTATCTGTAGTTGTGTGTACGTGTGACATGCACATGCTACCCAGCTGCTAACAGAGGGACGATATCAATCCATATATAGATGCTTTTAGTTTACTATTACCATTTTTAAAGCTTGGACATAGACTTCATATTTGTTTTCATGTGTTCCCTGGGTTAAGTGTGGTAACATGGCTTGCTAGACATCTCCATCCTTTTGGATGTTGTAGCTGTCTTTACTTAGTTGTTGCTTTAAAGAAAGTAACATGTACCTTCATACAAATAGTCATGTGACTATTCAATCCTTTTCATAGGACAATTCCAAAGGCAGGAACTTTACACCTACAACTGCCTATGTCTATACACCTCTGCGAGAACTCTGTGTCCGAATTTTTCTTCACGGGTCTGTGGTGTCTCCTGCATTCCTGTTGAGGGAGACACCAACAACTGGAGCGACAGAAGGAAACAAGTTAATTGGTCCTTCCAGGAAGAAATTTGGGAATAGTACCCATCCCCAAAAGACCATTTATCTGACAGATAAAACCAAACAGTCCAAACAGCAACAAATACAGCATTTCAAGTCAATGAGGCTGTCTTAAAAGATGTATCATTTCATTGGAATTATAATTACACAAATTGCCATTGTAAATGAGTTTGCTCTAACCACTGAATCCTGTAGTTCTATCTGTGGCAGTTCAAGGGGAATAAAACACACAATACTATTGCTAAAAGATGTAGTACTAATTTCAAAGAAAGTCTAAGGTCTCATTCTTTCAACCATGTAAACATTTGCTTTGGGTTCTGTTTCCTCAGTTGCCTACATTATTAAAATCAGCTTACTAGAAATGTTTGAAAAATCCCAAGATAGTAGACTAACAACATTTCTGAGAAGTGTACCCCAAGTTATTTGCAAGTTAATAAGTTTAATGTCTGCCTGGGGAGTTTGTTTTCTTTGGATTCATCTACTTCTCTGAAACTCCCGTGCCAGAGGTCTGTCTTCAGGCTCCCACTGTGTTAAACATCAAAGGAGATCAAGTTTCTGTGAGAGGTGCACATACAGTTACTCTCATTTACACATCAGCATAATCATAATTCCTACACATGACGGAGGTGCTTCGAGGTGCTTACAAACATGTCATATGAAAAATGGTGAATTTCAGAACACCACAGGCTCATTACTTCATTAAGCAATGTGAAATGGGTTAGTGTTTTCCATTAAATAGTGGAAAATGGTTCCGCTGCATGTCCAGAGCCATCCACAATGAGTTTCGTCTACATGCATGTTCAAGGCAGTGGCACACGGAGGAGATACGACAGTGAGTGCACGGGAACTGGCTCTTGGGAAGGGAGGAAGAAGACACTTACAAAATGGAGTGACACAGCATAGTGAGGATGGCTGCAACCAGAGGAGTTCAGAGTCAGGAGGGAGACCGAGGGGCCTTTGGAAGGTGAGGCTTTTCAGGCTTCAAATGGGCTAAGGTCTCCCTGGCTGTGAGGAGCAGCGTAGTGCTGAGAGACTCTGGATCTCAGTAGCCACAGGCCTTCGGCATGGAGGGAGGATGGGAGAGTGTGTGAGAGGCTCTGTATGTCCTCCAGGTACCACAAAGCACAGTCATTGACAAAATGCTGCGGGAGGTCTTACAAAAAAAGGTTTGACTGGAGAGTGCGGGATGTGGGTATAGCACAAGTAAGGGAAATAAAACCTATGGGAAGATTAAAGCGTGGTCCTCTAAATATATGCTGTAAACGGCTTAATGGCATCTGGTATTAAGAGTATTTTAAATAAAGGTAATTAATAAATGAATAAATATGTGTTAATTTGGAATGCTCATTTATGTTCGTTACGTATCTTACTAAAGACACCAAGCAACCAAGCATTCATTTTACATGCCACGATGTTCAGGTTATGTTAATAAATTCTATTTTAATGACTGACTTGCTTTAATTATATTAAAAACTATGCACTCTTGACATGTTTAAATGACATGGTTTAAGATTTAATGAAAAATTGTCATGTTTCAAATTTTAATAATTAATTTCATAATTGTTATAATTATCATGTCCATGACATGTATTCTACCAGTAATGTTAAGCAAATGATTTTAGTTAAAATATTAATAGGTGGTTACAATCTCTGATTTTCCTGAAAAATGTGTGTGTAAGCTGAGTCCTTGTACAGTTTATCGTGATGTCTTGGGGTGAAAATCAATGACAAGATAAAGGCGGCAGGAGAAAGAGGAAATCTGAAGTGATGATCCAGATGTGTTTTGGGGATCTGCAGCAGCAGTCATTGACACCAGCACTGCATCTGGTCGGTGCTGCACTGCGCGCCTCCCTCACTGGTGTGCGTGGGCCCCAAGCTGAGCACCTGAGCCTCACCATCTCCTCCTCCTTACAGCAGTCATCACTATGTGGACTTTTTCAAGAACAAACATTAGAACTCCCTGGGGAGGCCCAGTCTGCTCCCAAGATGAAGCTTTTCAAAGATGCAGCCTCGGGCTGGGGATTTAGCTCAGCGGTTCAGTCTCCTGCCTTGCAAGTGTAGGGACCCGAGTTCAATCTCCTGTGCCAAAAAAAAAAAAAAAAAAAAAAAAAAAATAAAAAAAAAAAAAAAAAAAAAAAATCAAAGATGCAGCCTCAGTTCTGACAAGGGATAGAAGCCAGGACAAAGGAGGGGCACGAGGGTGGTCAAGACCCCACCTGAGACCTTTATAGTTCAGGGCCATGAAAGTGAATGATAACCACGGGAAGCTGCGCCCATGTCCCTGAGAAGGAAAGAAAAGAATCACTGGTTACTTCTTCCAGGGAAAAGCTCAGACTTCAGATATTCTTTACACCCTGTAAGACAGAGGTGAGTACGAGACCCTTCAAAGCCCTTCTACCTGTGTTTCTGCCATTAATCAAGGATAAATATGACGTCCAACTACTTCTGTGTCCACCTTTTCTTTACAGGAAATGTTCTTCTGAAAAAGGTCTCAATAGGCAGACTCAGAAGGTACAGGAGTCTGTAGGGTCGTCACACCTAAAGAAATCACAGAGCAGGAGTATCTAGTGATGTGCTCTAAGTAACATGAATTAATGCATCAACTTGGGCATGGTGTATTCTGAAGGTCAAAAGCAGGTAGCAAACATGCACTAATAACAAGGAAAGAACACAGATGGCAAACGCACAAATGCTCCAACGGCACATCTGTGTGCATTCAGATTATATTAAAGCTTATTACACACAAAAAGTGGCTTTCAATTTTTTTAAAATCTTGTAATAAATAAAAATAGCATTTCACATAGCAATAAATACACATATGTTCACTCAGAAACAAAACTTTGAGGACTATTCTTAGCTTCCATATGTGCAATTTACCATTGTGTTTTCTGTTGTATTTATTCTCATGTTTATCCTATAGGTATGGCATAATGCAAAATGCATTCTTAGACTCATTGAGTTAATTCTTGATTATGGATCTTAATTCATCTTTTGAAAATTGTTTAATTAATTATCTCCTCAATTCAAAAATAGTTTAGTTGAATCATATAAAGTGAAGAAAAAAATTTAGCAAAAATATTCTCCCTAGGTCATGACCAGATCCAGAACCGGTATCTTCATAGTACTCAGTATTCAACCAAATCAGTTCCTGGGGTCAAACAACCAGGGTGGCTACTTTCAGGCTGGGTACAGGAAGGGAAGTGTGCTTTCACTTTTCTCTACTTTCTTTTTACTAGGGGGGAAGAGTTTTTTAATGTGTGGAGTTATTAATTATATTAATTAGCCACATGTAGGGGAGGTGATACTTCTGGAAGTGAAATTGTGGGGTCTTTCCACAGGATACTGCAAATGGACTTGTTATTTTTAATAGAGCAAATGTGCTTCAATGTCATGAGCCCTTGTAAAGCCTTGGGCACAGTTCTAGCAATTTTTATTCATAATTTAGCATTTTCCTTAAAATGTAAATGATACAATACCAAAGCCATGATCCATGGAATAAATAACTGATGAGCTATACTTAGTTGAAATTTTAAAATTCCCCTCTGTGAAAGACACTGTCCAGGAGATGAAAATACAACCCACAGTTTGGGATAAAATATTTTTCCATCTTTTTCTTTACAGGAAAGACATATCTGTTAAGAGAAAGTTAACTGAAATATACAAATAACTCTTAAAGCTCAGCAATAAGACAACAACAACTTGATTAAAAAGTGGGCAGAAGATCTATCAGATATCTCATCAAAGACACTCATGTTCATGAAAAGATGCTCCATATGCTATTCCGTTAAGGAATTACAAACTGGAATAGTGAAATATGTACTATGCATTCACTAGAATGGCCTAACTCTAAACCACTGATACCACCCAAGCTGAGGAGACTATGGAGTAACAGGAATCCTAATTTATTGCTGGTAGCAATGCCAAATGGTACAGCTAGTTTGTATGACAGCTTGATAATTCCTTATGCAATTAAATATTCTCTTACCATATAATAAAGCAATCATATTCCCTGCTATTTATTCAAATGAATTATAAAACTTATGTCTACACAATAAACCTGCACACAGATAATTACAACAGCTTGACCGATAATTTTGTGAACTTGGAAGCAACCAATACATCCTCCAGTAGGTCAATTAGTAAATAAACTATAGTACATCAAGATGAGAAAATATTATTTGATGCTAAAGAGAAATGAGCTATATAACCAGAAATGGAGGGACATTCAATGCATATTACTTAGTGAAAGGAGCCTGTCTGCAAAGGAAAACACAATATGTTTCTACCACATGACATTATGAAAAAGACAAACCATGGATATTGTAGGAAGATAAGAGTTTGCCTGCGACTGGAGGGAAGAAAGAGATCAGTCAGCAGAGCACAGAGGGTGTTAGTAAAATACTTTGATGATGGATATATACCTGTGGGAAACCACCCTGTTGATTATGCCCAAAGCAGGCCATAAAGAGTTAACCCTGCAAGTGGCTTGTTTTCAGAAGTAAGTCTGGCCAAAGTCAGGGTAACTCTTACCCAAATTCAATTCCCAGAATGAAATCTTAACTGAAAAGACAAGGTTAATTGTTAACCATAGCCTATTTCAGATCCATTCTGTTCCTAACGCAAGAATGCTTTGTCTCTCCTTTAACAAGATTTGCCTGCATCAGCAACATATCACTGGCAACCACACATAGCCCCTCACCACAACTAAATGAATGATTGTGTCACCAGTAAATATCAGCAGTTCTGGCTGTTCATCCCAGTTTCCCTACTTCTCTTTAACTCTGTCTTCTAGTCTTTCTTCTTGCCTTGTGATGTAGCACTGAGCAGATCAGGATCCACTGCAGGTGTATACAATACCAAAGTTTATGTAGTGCCAAAAATAAACTGTAATGTAAATTACAGACTTGGAATAATAAAGATGAGTGAATATAGGTTCATTGATTATAACAAATTATTATTCTGATGGAGAATATAGAGGTGTCTGTGGGAGCCAGGGGACAGAGGGAAATATCTGTACTTTCTTTTTAATCTTGCTGTAAGCGTTAAAGACTAAAAATAAATTTAAGAAGGTAGAAAGGCATATTGGGACAGTGTTTCAGTCTGGGAGCCATACCAGAATCTAATTTTAACAACATATCTATTTGAGAAAAATATTTTTATTTTTGTACTGGAGACTAAACTCTGGACCTTGCACTTGTGAGGCAGATGGCAGCACCACTGAGCTAAGTGCCCTTTCCTGAGGACATTAATGTTACTCCAAACATCTTTAATTCAAATCCGTGATACACATTAAGTAAGTTTACTCATATCAAAATTCACATTAAACTGTCATCTCTATGAGAGCAGTATCATGATGTACCCCATTACTGCATATCAGGGTCAGACCCAGTCTTGACGGATATTAGTTTTAACAGAATTTAATAAAATAATGAATGAATTACCAAAAAAAATTCCAATCATTCTCATTCTCACTTAAAAGAAGAACCACAAGTGGCTACTACAAACAAAAACTCAAGCTATCAGGTATTGGGAAAAATTTGTATTAATTATGAAGAAAGAAAATTGATTTTGTAAAATACATGCATGTCAAAATGCCCCTGTGCATGTTAACATGACTCATGATGAATAACTAGTCCTGTGGAGCAGCAGGCATGGAGGGCCTCATGGAGATCGTGAAATTGCTTCTCTGTCTAGTCTTTCCCTGATCAGGCAGATGCTGCCTTTAGAGAATATTTAATTAAGAAAAATGTCAATTTATTAACTCCACCTTTTAAAACACTTTGCCCTTTCAGACAATAATTGCTCTGAAGCTACCTCATTTCCATACAAATTCAGTTAAACAATTATTAATTTTGTGGTCTAAGTGGCACTGTTAGTGATTGCTTGAATTAATGATGTCCAGATACTCTCTCACACAAATGGAGGAAAAGAAACTTTTTCAAAATCTTAACTTGCCTACTTTGTCTAAATTTTTATTGAAAAGGCTATATTTAAGATACGCAACAACATTTTTGATAAACATATGCATAGTAAACTGATTAATTCATTAGCTAATTAACATAGTCATCTCCTCACCTTATTAATATGTGTGTGTGTGATGAAAACTTTTATGATCTACTCTTAAAAGTTCAAATATACATGAAAGTATTGCAGCTACAGTTTCTGGGCTGCACATTAGATCTCCAGGACTTACT
Source organism: Fukomys damarensis (assembly GCF_012274545.1). NCBI lineage: Eukaryota > Metazoa > Chordata > Mammalia > Rodentia > Bathyergidae > Fukomys > Fukomys damarensis. The sequence continues at coordinate 5,584,627 of NW_022900913.1, forward strand.
CATCTTAAATGATCATGTCCTTGACCAACATCTCTCCATTTTCTTTCTCCTATCTTGCCTGGTGACCACCATTCTGCTCCACATTTCTATGAATTTACCTTTTTTATAAGGGGATCATTCAGTACCTATATATTCCTGTCTGACGCATTTCACTTGATGTAATGTTCTATAGACTATTTAATGTTTTTACAAATGGCAAGGTTTCCTCTTCTCAGTCAGAATAATGATACATTACCTCCCTTGCTATCACAATTTATCATTCCATTACCAGTTGATGCCAAGACTGGGTCCATACCCTGGGTCTTGTGCTTAATGTTGCAGTGAACGAGGGCGTGCAGAATCCTCTCAAGACCTCAATGGCCGAGTTCTTTACCATTTACTTATCACCTGATCCAAGCTGCCCCTTCAAGCTTTCCATTACTGCACATTACTGTGCTTACTTCTCAACATTAAACAATTATGCAATTGTAGTGCAAAAAAGTGGTGCAGTTGCTTTAGAAATATGCATTTTCTGGAATCTGGATACATATAGACCATGCTGCAGATGCCGCACACTTAGCTATTTACTCAAGATTGGTGAGCGTATATTTCCCTAGTAAAGCTTATGTTCAAATGTTCATGGCCATCTCATTCATCACTACTGCAAAAATGGAAACAGCCCAAGTATGCACAAGCAGGCGACTGAATAGATGGATTTTGGTATATCTGTACAAAAACAAAATTCAGCTGTAAAACAAGGAATTATTGACAATACAAATACAGAGATGGATATTGGAAAAATCTGAGTAAATCGAGGCCAACAAAGAAACTATAGAATATAAAAGTCCATTTATACAAGATATGCCCTAACCTTGCAGAAAACTGATCCGTGGCTGCTTTGTGAAAAAGTGGCAGGAAGGGAGGAGGAAAGATTTAGAACTGGGGGGGTTCAAATATCTTCAGTGTTGTGATTATGTTGATGGTTTCATGATGTATACATCCTCAAAACATAGTAAAATGGCCACTCAGAAAATATGTATGACTGCTATACTCAGTGAAATCTAGTAAGACACATTTAATAATTATAAACCCCACCTAGTACCAGGTTCTGAAGTGCTGGGGTCTCCTCATGGAGGTGATTTCTAGATTCTTTGTGTAATGGGCAAAAAAATCTGTCAAGACAAGCACAAAAGGTAACAAAGTTTTACATTTACTAAAGACGGGAAAAGAACCATGCTCTGCAGAGCAGGTACCAGTCAGTTAAAAGTAGGAAAAGAGGTACAATGTACAGGGCAAGGCTGATGCCCTGTGAAGAGAGAGCACAGTGGCCAAGACCTCAATGCAGACATCTTCTGTACCTTACCTCCTCAGGCTGATGTTGGGTCTAGATTATCCTATCAAAAGCCTTCTTGAGTTCTGGTGAGAAGAATGAAAATAGCATTCTTGTTTGGTCCCAGGTGCCAGGCTTTGGGAACTGTTTTTCTGTGCATTTCTTGGATCTCCATAATTAAGAGTTACACACATTTTCTCAGATGCTTTGCCAAGATCTGGTCTCCTGCTTCAAATCCACAGTATTTAGGGATGGACAGTTATTTAGAAAAATTATAATGAAAAGTAAAGAAATAAACATGTCTGAGGGCCAATAGTTCATTAAGTTGCATGCTTGTTTTATGTAATTTTCCACACTCTGACTTATTTCACAATGGAATATCTAAAATTTTAAAAAGAAATGAATATGTTACACCCAATGTTGTTATTCACTTTTTTAAAATAATAATGTGGTTAGCAGGGAAATTTTTGACTATTTTTAAAATAAACTTAGATTCAGCCCAATGACTCATACCTTTGTCTTGTACCATTACTGGATTATAGGTCCAGAGATTCCTAATGGTTTCTGCTGGTGACCAGTAAAATTATGAAAGACAAGACATAAAGCTGATGACAGGTAGAAAATGCATTGGTGAACTGAATTGCTATAATAACAGAGACAGTAATTTCAACCTCAACATTCTGTGCCATTAAGAAAATGGTCAAAGCAAAAGACAGAAATCATAAATGAAAATGGTTTATAGAAGCAAAGTTTGCAATTTGTCACATGAAATAGTGTAGATTCAATGTTCAATGTGACTACTGGGGAGGAAATTTTTATACAGTATTTATTAAGAGATTGAAATGTAACTTTAAAAGGATAAGAAGTAAAACCCCCACCTATTCCAGACACAAGAAATATCTCATGAAATACTCAGGCTTGTTCTCCTATTTCTGCCCGAAGGAAAACAGGTCTGGGTCCTGGGACAAATTAATTACAAAGCAAAGAGTGGAAAGAGTAACTGAAAAGAAAAATATGTTCTTCTGCAGGAAATAAGAAAAGCGCTAGGATTTAAATGAAAAGATATTCTGAGAGCAGAGTGTATTGTAAAGCTGCCAGGACAAAGGCCTAGCATTCTCACAGGACAGTGTGATGCCTACCTGGATCCTAAAGGAGCTGCGACAGTGGCAAAAACCCACAGAACCTCCCAGCACTGGTGCCAGAGGTGGGGGCTGAGAGGCTCTATCTAGACCAGCACAACCCAATGCAGATACAGTACAATTCCGAGTCATTTAGAAAAGTTAAAAAACAGATGAAATTAATTTTAATTTATATTTAACTTAAAAAGTATAAGATATTAGCATTTGAATATATAATTAATCTAAAAAGATGAATAAAATAAATTATGCTCATTTTTTTTATGCCACATCTCTGAAATCAGCTGAACTTTGTAATATTCACAAAGCATCTGAATTTAATGTAGCCAAACTGCAAAGCAGAGCTGCACTGCCAGGGGGCGCTCTAGCTTTCTGCATGGAGACCAGGCTGAGTGAGGGGAATCTGAGTTCTCGCCACTGTGCAGAAGCTTGGGAAGGACTCCATTTTTTCCATCCCCTCTGAAAAATGATGATGCTTATGAGAGCGTGTTATGGATTTGTTTACAAAAGGGTCAGTGTCTGAGAAGACCTGAGAATGAAAAGGCAGCTGCATGTGGACCATGAAGAAATGCACACTATAGTCCATAGAATAGGATTTGATGAAGGATGAAGAATTATGTATGAAGCATGAGGTCCACATAATGAGCAGCTCCAAGAAGACCAACTTCTGACTATGGAGGAAAACACTATGACCATTTATAAATGATAGAAGTATGGGAATCTTTCCAAATGAACAACACAGATGATCTGCAGGGACAGATGCTGGAGGGATTTTAAATTCTGAAAGGGAAGCTCACCATTATGTTTTACAAACTAAAGTTTCAACATGTAACAAATCACTACAACTACAAAGAGTTAATATGCAGATGGCATTTTACATACCACATGAGGAAATTGAAAGTTGTGAAGTTCAGTGAGACATTTTATTTGTTAATGTTGGTTCTCAACTTGACTGGACTAAGAAACTCCTAAAGAGGATACTGTATGAGACATTAACTTCAACAATGGGTCCACCATAATAAGTAAATGGGCTCTGAGTTGAATGAAGAGGGTCATGAAAAAAGGTACAGCATCTGTATCTGAATAAAGGTACAGCAGCTATATCTGTTGGAATGAGAAGACACATACATAAGCCTCTAAACCAGACTTCCACTTCACCTAAGGCAACCTCAAAGGGCAACTAGATGGAACAATCTGATACTAAACTACCTGGACTCTGAACTGGCAATGAAAAGGGACCTGGAAAAAATGAAATGAGAAATAATTTCTCAGATAACAGCAGAGATTGTACCCATAGTACAAGACATGATTAATAAATCTAGAGTGGACACAGCCAAAAAAATAGAGGAACTGAGGAATGGAATCCCAACATAGGAAACAAATGGAAGCCATAAAACAGATGCAAACAGATTTCCAGGGGATTAAAAACTCTACTGAAAGTTTACACAGAAGAATGAGGCAGTGTGAGGACAGAATTTGATACATAGAAGATAGGATTGCAACTAGTGACAAGGAAAAGAAAACTTTCTTAAAAATAGTAAGGGACCATGAGAAATCAATCCAGCAGCTGCTAGACAATGCAAAGAAGAAAAACATAAAACTAATCAGAGTCAATGAAGAAACAGGAAGAGTGAAGATGACATAAAACTACTATTCACAAAAGTAATGGTGGAAAATTTCCCAAATAGGGGAAAAGAACTCAACACTCAGGGAAATGAGGCATATAGAACTCCAATTAGCTGTGATTTTTAAAAATTCTACATATAGGAATATAATAGTTAAAATTCCAGAAACCCAACAGAAGAACAAAATTCTACAAGCAGTTAGAGGAAAGGAACAAATCACATACAAGGTAAAGCCCATCAGAATCACAGCAGACTTCTTAACACAAATCGACAGGGCAAGAAGAGCTCGGAGTGATGTATTTTAAGCCCAAAGGAATACATCCTCTAACCCAGATTGATGTGCCCTGAAAAACTATCTTTTAAAATTGGTGGAGAAATAAGATACTTTCATCAATTAGAGCACCTTAGAAACTTCATGAAGACCAAACTAGAGCTCCAAAATACGTTAAACAATATCCTAGGGAAAGACGATGAGGATCAGAACTCCAGAAAGCCCAGCAAAATGAATCCATCAGGTATGACAAGAAATTAAGCAGAAAGGGGAGATGATCAAACAAAAAGAAAAAGTTGTGACAACGATAAATCAATACATATCAGTTATAACCATCAATGTTAATGGTCTCAATTCACCAATCAAAAGAAATAGACTGGCAGAATGGGCTAAGAAGCAAGATCCAACAATATGCTGTATACAAGAAACACACTTAATTCAAAAATAAACTCATAGAGTGAAAGTTAAAGGGTGGAAAACAATATTCCATGTGACAGAAACCCCTCCCCCCAAAACAGGAGTAGATATCCTTTTTGTAGATCAAGTGGATTTTAAACCAACACTGATTAAGAGAGACAAAGAAGGACACTGTGTCCTTGTAAAGAGAATAATCCAAGGGGAAGAGATGGCAATCATATGTGTGTGTGTGTGTACCAAACATTAGTGTGCCCACCTATTAAAAAACTACTAATGGACATGAAAAATCATGTAAGCACTAATACAATAGTAGTGGGGGACCTTAATACCCCACTGCCACAAACAGATAGATCAACCAGACAAAAAATAAGCAATGAAATACTAGAACTCAATCAAAATCTTGGACAAATTAACTTAACAGATGTTTACAGAGTGTTCCACTACACAAAATCCAAATACACATTTTTTTCAGCTGCACATGGATTGTTCTCCAAAATAGACCACACACTCACTCATAGAACAGGTTTAAATCAGTGCCAAGGAATGTTATTCCCTGTATATTATCAGACCATAGAGCAATGAAATTGGAGATTGATAGCAAAAGAAACTGTAAGAATTTCATAAACAGATGGATATTGAACAACACACTTCTGAATAAGCAATGTGTCACAGAGGAAATTAAAGAAGAAATCAGTTCCTACCATTAAATGATGATGACAATAAAGTGTATTGGAATCTGTGGGACACAACTGAAGCAGTCTTATGAGAGAAATTCATAGCAGTGAATACTCACATTAGGAAAACAGAGTGAGTTCAATTAAACAACCTGATGCTGAACCTCAAGCTTCTAGAAAAAAAGAGCAAGACAAACCCAAAGCTCATACAAGGGAAGAAATTATAAAGATCAGGGCAGAAATTAGTGCAATGGAGACTAAGAGAACAATGCAAAAATTAAATGAAGGCAAGAGGTGGTGCTTCAGAAGAATAAACAATATTGACAGAACTTTAGCCAACCTTATCAAAGAAGGAGAGAAAAGGCCCAAATCTATATAATTAGGAATAAAAAGGGTGAAATTACAATGGACCCAGAAGAAAACCAGAGGATCATCAATGCATACTTTGAGAACCTGTATGCCAATAAGTGGGAAAATGCAGAGGAAATGAACAGATTCCTAGGTATGTATGAATTATCAAAGGTGAACGAAGATGACCTAAAAATTCTAAATGCCCCAATATTAATTAATGAAATTGAAAATGTAATTACAAACTTACCAACTAAGAAAATCCCAGGTCCTGATGGCTTCACTGATGAATTCTACAAGACATTTAGAGAGGAACTACTACCACTAATGTTTAAACTCTTCAATGAAATTGAAAGGGAAGCAATACTCCCAAATTCATTCCTGGAAGCAAGCATCACCTGAATCCCCAAAGCAGAGAAAGACCCAACCAAAAAAGAGAACTACAGGCCAATCCTACTAATGAACATAGATGCAAAAATCCTTAATAAGATACTGACAAACAGAATGCAGAAAATCACCAAGAAGGTCATACACCCTCACTAAGGGGTATTCATCCCAGGGATTGAGAGATGGTTCAGTATATGCAAATCAATAAATGAAATACACTGTATTAATAGAGCCAAGGAAAAAAACCATATGATCATCTTAATAGATGCAGATAAAGCATTTGACAAAATTTAATGTACATTTGTGATAAAGCCCTACCAAAAATGGAATAGATGGCCTGTACCTAAATCTAATAAAAGCCACCTATGAAAAACCAACAGCCATATGTATTTATTCAAAAGTTGTTATTCAAAATGAACAGTAAGCAATGACTGATGCACATGTATTTGCTATGTAACTTACAATGCAGGCAACCAACTTAGAAATTGGGCCAAGACTAAGACAGCACTGATATGTTCTAGCAGGCTTTGGGGCCTCATATCCATGAGATAAGGAAACAAGGGGTAAATTGATAGAAGGGGTTCATCCAGATTATTAGAATAATGAAGAAACTGTGCTCATGTTGATACACAGTTTGTTTAAGCAAAACTATTTAAGATATGTAAAAGAGCAGGAAAGCTATAATAGAGTCAGTCACTAGTGGCTAGAGTTGACCTTCATTTTGACTTCGGAGGAAAATAGCTGATATGTTTCTAATATTCAAACTTCACATCGCTAGCAGAGGACCAATAATATAAAGTCCTGATTTTTCTATCTCTTTTCCAGTTTAGTGGTTAGAAATAAATGAAAGTGTAAGAATTATCCCCACACACATGAAATCCATTTAAATCAAGAAAGAAACATAAGAATGCATTTTGCTACAGACCTCATTTGTTCAGGTCAGGGTCATAACGGTATGGGAAAGTACTTTGTTTTCTTTTTTTTTCCTAAGATAATATGAAAATTTATAACATGAAGGTACTATATTTTAAATCATTTACTGGAGTCTGTATGCAGTGGTGTACTGCTCGGCCATAGGAAGTAGAAACTTGAATTATTTGCAGGAAAGTGGATGCACCTCGAGATCATAATATCACATGAAACAAACCAAGCACACAAATCCACATGATGCATTATTTCTCTTACATGAGAAATCTAAAATATAAATAAAGAGAAAAATAAAAGATATATCATAGGAAAGAGGGAGATAGATGTTCTGGAAATGAGAAGGCTGCAAAGAGATGGAAGGAGGGGGGAAAGAGGAGAGGGAAGAAGATAAGAAAGCAATTACGATGTGTTACGTACATGTACCACCTCCCACGATGAATGCAATCATTATGTATTGCCAACAGGAAGTAATAAAAATAAGAAAATTATTTTACATTCCAGAAGTTTTAATTTTTATTATCACAAAGTTAGCCGACTATTATTAACACTTATTTTCAAAGGTTTTAATTTACTTCACTGAATGAGATAGATATTTCTGGTCTTTAAAATGGTGAAAATAATGTAAAGTTGCTTCATTTTTTTAAGGTAATTTATAGGGATGACCCTTCCAACAACCTTTATTCTGAGGCCTCTGGTGCTGCTGGAGGAGATTTCAAAAGAAGAAAATAGCTAACTCAAAACGAAGTTTCAGGATAGCAGGAAAGGTCTCCGTTTAATATCATGTGTTGGTGTTTTCCTTACACACTTCTAAGATTTTGAGCCACTGCAAAGTTTCAAGAAAATGTGAAAATAACTCTGTTATTAGAAATTAAGCAATGAAGACAAAAGAGAAATGAGATTCATTCTGGCAGACACTGACCATCACTGGGTTAAAAACAATTTAAGGTGATTGCTGTAAAATTCCCATCCTTGTCCATGCCCAAACAATCTGCTACACTTGCTTATACATCATGAAAAATGCTTTAGAAATATCCATGGTAAAAATCACCTCTTTCATGTTTATCTGCTTTATATCCAGACAAAGGCTAATAATTTGAGAAAAATATAGATAAAAATTCTTTTTAATTTCAGAATTTAAGAACCCTTCTAGAAGACAGAGCCAATGTGTATTTCCTCTAAGCTTACACCCACCCACACACACACACACACACACACACTCACACAGCAGCAGCTCTGGGCGTCCTAAAACATTCAGAATATATAAAATTCACTGACTTATTTTTATTTCTTCTTTCTTTCCTGGTAATTCAAAGAAACGTTTATGCTCTGGGCACTGACTGTACAGATATTATACCTGCATAGGAAGTAAACAGCCACTGACAGTGGTTGTCTTAGAGAAGGCATGGAGATTCATGGTAGATGACGAGGCTACTAACCCAGAAAGTCAACTTGCTTTATTTCAAATTGAGTAGGCTCTGAAGAGGTATTACTTGTGTCTCCATTTGACGCGGCACCACTGTATCTGGAACATTTTCTATGTCTGTTTCTGCCCAGCTACTACAGAGCTAAAGAAAACCTTTTGTCTTTGCATCTGCTCCTCTTCCCAGCTTTCTCAGCGCGGTAATGATGAAACACCAGCTTCCACTGGCTGGGCAGTGTGTCGCCATAGCAACAGATCATTATGTAAAGTTCATCGATTTGGCTGGGCATTATCCCAAAGCCGCAGACAGCTAATACATTGTGAAGGTTCTTTCTCCTAATTTGTAATTGAGCAAACGCATTAAATTGTTCCTGGCATCGGGAGCTCAGCATTGCATTTATAGAGCAAAGGGCAATTCAGACAGAAAAGTGGGTCTTCCTGGCTAGTGCATGCCTGAAAAGGAGATTTTTTTTAATTAACTCAGTTATCAGATTAAACTAATAGTATTTTTTCTAGGAAAAGAAGAAAGAAACGTCAGTCAGACCAACCACCCCATCATATATTAAATGTAACATTCTTTTTTTCACAAAGTATTACTTTAGAACATATCTATCATCCCTTGCCCTTGTGAAGTCTTATCCACTGTGACCGTGCTGGCTTTCATGAACGCTCCTGCACACAAGAGGTGGTCAAGTGATGCCAGTGTTTCATGAAGTGGACCCTGAAGACTCGCAGCTCCAACACCTGTGGGTCACGTGAACGGGAACAAAGCACCAACTTCTCTTGTCACCTTCACTCTGGTTCCAGAGCTCAGCACTGGCACCACTAGGCAAAGGTACCTGTGTGAGCACTGAAAAGGACACGCTTTGCAAGAATCAGCTTTTTTTTTCTTGCTGTTGTCTGGCCGGCAGATGAAAAGTCCCGAAAGGTCCCTCTCAAGGTCCTTCTGAACTCAGTCGTCTTTGCCTCCATTAGTACTCTCCACAGGTAAGCAAGGAGGGGAAATAATGCTGCTTTTAGAGAGGCCTCGACTGCTCCGCTGAATACTAAAACAAAACTACCCTTTAAGTGCTCTAAATCATAAGCTGACAGCTTAAAAGAAATTTGCCACGACATTTCCTGTGAATGGAAACCAAATTGTATTTAAAACAAGAGTGCAATCGATCCAGTCCTTGGGGTATACTTTCTAAGCTCTCATCCAGCCCCGGCTTAGTGGCAACTCCAGCCAGAATGAAAATCATTCTGTTAAGGAGGCAACGTGGGTTTGAAGGGAAATTACTTGCCTTGAATTTATTATATCTGACTTACAAACAACTGCTCCATTGGTGATGTTGGCAGCCTGTCTGTAACCCTTGCTGGGTAGTAATATAGAGATCAAGCTATTCTACCCCAACTTCCACCATTGTGATATTTATGTTGCCTCTTCCTATGAGTGTGGGTGGGGATGGCTAAGAAAACTCTAATCAAAAGCACTATTACACACCACACATTTGATGTCAAAAGGGAGCTGTGTACTTGGAGGAATAAGAAAGTTATCCTTTTTCTGAGTTGCTACACTATGCCACTATGCCACTATGCAACTGCAATTCCAAGAAGCTAGGTGGCTGGCATTTTCTCATCCTTCCTGCAAACATGACCTTATCTTTCTATGGCTTTGAAGATTATCCGAAGCCTTGCTTACTGGCCCTGACCTTTCTCTCCAGCTTCAAAGAAGGATTTCCAATGTGCTGTGAGGCCCTATCACTCAGGACTAGAACACAGTGAATCCAAACAGGCAACTTGTCATCTCCTCTTTGAACCACATCTGTGCCTGTACCTGAAACCCTAGATTCAAATAGGGTGAAAATATTTAGTCTTCCAGATTCCTCTCCTGTTTATCTGCCGACAACTCCAGCTAATGGAAATGTCTCACCATTTCTACCCTAGAAGGTCAGTGAGGGCAAACCTTTCTGAGCTTTTAATGATACGATCATCCTGCTGTAGCACCTCTGTGTGCCATTCCTTTCCTTCTTCTGCAAATCTTGTGTATTCTGCATGTTTTTCCCAGGAAGTCCCTCCCTCACTTCTCCACCAGGTAGCATCTTTCTACTGCCAAGAGTCAGGACCCTCACTCTGCTCTTGGACCATTTCTGACCTCCCCGGCCAGCCCAGACCTCTCCCGGTCAGTGTCTGTGGAAGATTAGTCTTCCTTTAGTTAAGGTACAGCATTGGATCGAACTGTAGGAGAAATGCCTGTCTCTTCTGGTGTGATGTTAGTTTTCCTTGATACCAAGGTCTAGGGCTTATTCTCTTCTGTGATGTTTTCTCCCCACCGCCACCTCCCGGGAAACAGTTTGTCAACCAAGGTTTACTGAATAAATCCATGAATATGTCACAATGTTAAAATCTCCCTCAAAATTAATCTTTAAACTCATTTTAAACTAAATTGTTTGTTTAGTTTTCCTGGTTATCACTAAGTGACAGCAGAAGAAAAATTGCATTAAATAATCCTATCATGAACTCTGGCAGGTTGAGATCTGCAGAGTACAGACACCATGCCTCAGTTTCTGTCTGCGTCTCTTGTTTAATTTGTTGAAAGTTCCATGAGAGGTGAGGAGGTAGGAATTGCTGTGGGGAGACAAAAAGGAAGAGCATGGCAAGAGGAGAGCTCCAAGTGCTACCTCCTGCTTTCCAAACTTTGCAAGTGTAGCAGTCACTCAGTGAGGCTGTGGGACATTGCAGTCCCAGCCTCTGAGACTGGGATCCAGGGGATCTGTAGTTCCTCTGAGAAGGAGCATCATTGATAAGAATAATGGTGACTATGACTCAAGTTGTATAAGATGATTTATTCAGTTAGTGGCTTTTTAATGAGAGCTTGCTTGGGGATTTGTTTCTATTTAGGAAGAACTACTGTTAGCAGCAATGGTTGCTACTAAAACATGAAATTAAAAAGATTCCTGGACACCAGGACTGGACTCTGTGTCCACTGGTTTCCTTTCCCTTAAAGAATGTGTTACCCGATGGAATTTACTTTCACTTGGTCATCATCTGCCTGGGAGCTGTGCAGTACAGCAAGTGGTGTGGACTGATTTCCAGATGTGGAGTCATAATGGCCAAGTTCTTCCAGCCAGGCATGTGCAGAGTTCATGCAGAGAAGTTCTAACTGCTTTAGTGCCCTTTGGTGCACAAGGAGAGGGTCTTGCAATACACCATGTTGTCAGGAAAGTGGAGAGAGACACAGCTTCCAGGGATGGAAATATAAACCGATGTCTGGGAAAGGGTGGGGAGGGAAAGCCTGCACTTTTCGCCTGGACTTTGGAGGATAAGGAGGACTGACTGGAGGTGTGGCAAATGTGGGACCACGGGTCACAGATATGCAGAATTCAGTGTCACATGAAAGGGGGCTCCCTGGATTCGAGCCTGGAATCGTCATAACCCCCTGCTGCTTCTGCCACAGAGCTGAAAATGCTCAGATCTCAACTATGGCTCAAGCCTTCAGCATTTGGGGCAACACAGAAGAAACAATGATGGACGTGCAAACCTCTTGCTCTGAATAAACACGTAATCTGACAGTATGTATCTTTGCATAATATAACTAGCTGTTCCAAGTGGAATTTAAATACTGAGGTCTGCATAAAACATCTGATAACAATCAAGAAGAAAATTGCTTCGCTAATATCTTAAGCATCTCAGTCCCATCAAGCTGACAGCCAAGCTTAAGCATCGTGGTATCAGCTCAGCAGCGATAAGAGATGCAGAGAGAGCTTTGCATCACTTAAAGGTGGTCACGCATTGTGAGCATTGTTTCGTTATGATATCGCCTCACCCAAACATCATAGATTATACTCACACAGACCGAGATGGCTCTGACGTCGCTAGGAGACGTAATTGGATGGACTGCAGTCCTATCCGCAGGTGCACGATGGACTGATGCAGTACAGGCTCACTAAGAAGGAGACTTGTAGAGGCTCACAGAAGAGCTCTTTGGAAGTGGGTGAGCTTTCTCGGGCAATGATTGAAGCAGTGTTTGATGTGCAAAGTCTCCAATCAAGACTTGAATACCGGTTAGATCAGGGACTCAAAAAAGAGAAGAGGAGGCTTTGCATAGGATGAGGAGTGGCTTGGGCGCCTTCAGAAAGAAGGAACCAGAACAGTGAAAAAAGTAGAAAGGAGCCCAGGAAAAGGGCAAAACATCACTAACTCTCAATAAACTCTTTCCCAGCAAACCTTCACCTGTCTTCCAGTTCACATGATGTTTGCTATAGTTTATGCTTTAAACAAAAAGTGAGAAAAGGGATTGATTGTGTGTTTGTCTGGCATCAAGAGACACATTCTACCTGAACGTCAACAGGGCTTGGTGAGCAGGAGTCCAGAGAGTGGATAACAGAAATTATGAGGAAGGACTTTGGTTTTCCAGGGCACCAATCAGGAATTTAAAATGAGTATTTGAGAGGCAGGAAAGTCTGATTCGTATCTGGGGAAGGCATTGTTACAGTCCAATGGAAGAGAACAGTCCAGATTCTTGTGTACAATAAAAAAAGAATTACCAAGCTTGTACCCTGAAGTAAGCAGTAGGTAGCCATGTTTATTGAAGATCATGGCATGGTAGCAGCAGGAACAGGCAAAAGGGCAAAGGGAAAAAGGAAGCCAAAGAGGAACTCTCTGTCTACTCACTGTCTACTCATGATCGTAGGTGAAGCTGCTGGTGGTTGACAATTTCTTGGCAAAGGGGTTGAGAAACCATTAATAAGAACTAGCCTGACTCAGGCTTTCAGTGTTTTAGTCAGACACCTCTAATTTCAGTGTGCTTCTCCTTGTGGTCAGAGGCTTTGACTCCAGGGACCTCCCATTTCTTTCTCACTGGTCTGCCTCCTTGGGCATCACAACCTCCTAAGCTTAAAGAGATAATCACCAGAGTGGTGCCTTGTCCACAGCTGAATGAAGAGAAGGGAGTGGCTCACCCAGCTCCTCCCTTTGTACCTGTATCGACATGACCAGCGCTCCTACATGATCGCCTGGAGGGAAAGAGGTCTGAATAGTGACCCACTACTGAGACACGAGGCCATGATATTAACCACTAAGTGTCCCACGTATAATGGATGCAGAGTCCACTCAGCTGACTCTGGCATGGCTTCCCAAATGTTCTCCTGTGTGCAGATTTGTGGTCTGTGCCAGGTGGCTTCAGCCATCCCAGACTGGGCAGAAGGCAAATGATGAATCTAAATCAAATTCACTGTCATCCCTAACTGGAATGTGAGGGGTGTTGGAGACCTTCTGTTCTCAGCACTAGTTATACGTCCTCTGCCCACAAAGAATCTGGTCAGTGGTCCAGGCAGATAGCAGCAGATAAGAGACCAGGGGTGAGATCCAGCCCTGGATGGAACAGGACAGAGTGGTCACCACCCAGAGAATTGTTCCTTGCTTCTCACAGTGTGCATGTATTGTAGGACAAGAGATAATACTTGGATACTAGAGCAAATGACTGACCACGGGTCATGAGAGACTTCGAGTCACAGGTTACGAAAGCTGGATGGAAGGATGGAGCTAAACCAAGACAAAGAGGTGCTGGCACTGAGCCTGGGACCTGGTGTCCCTGAAATACTCTGTGCTCAAGCTGAAGGCCCCAGACTCTGAAGAACTGGGCGAGGAAGATAGAGTCCTAACGGTAGCCAGGTGCACCACCACAAGTCACCAGTTCATTAACCTGCAGAACCACGGGCTCTCTTCCAACTGTGAAGAGAGAAATGCGTATTGCCAAGAGATATTTAAAAACTCCAATGTTGTTTAGCCGGTGTAATTTCTAATTGAAAGAAAAAGTTATATTTTAGCTCAAAGAGCACCAGCTCATTATACAGATCGCCTTTTAAAGACCTAATTTACAAAGGACGAGTCAGGACCTGTGTGGTTGAAGCTATTTTTCACTTTGACCCATGTTCTTTTGTGAAGACCAAGATCAGATTTTAAACATTAATTAAGTGTTCATATCTAGCCTGCAAATGTGACTCTAAATCCTACCAACTAAGCTTAGAGAATGTGTACACACTCAGGGTTAGATTACTGCCCCGTCAAATTCCAGGATATTTAGGGACTCAGATAATTAACTGTTGGATATTTTAGCTTTGGCAAAAATGCACAAAAATGTTTTTTTGCAGAAGCCTTTAAATTAATTTTTGACAATTAAAATTCACTTCACTACACTCAAACCAGAATCATTTTAGATGCTTCTTACACTAATTGTAGAAATGTTCAATATTTTCTGCTCACAATGCAGCAATATTTATGTGGTGTGTATTTCAAGAAAGAAATAATTCTTTTTTACTCAAAGTTCCCTTTCCTTTTTCTCTCTCAACTTAATTTTAGTTTTACAACTGTTTCCTACTAACTGATTTTATTACATTTTTTCTGGGTTTCACAATGTAGGCTCAGAGCAGGTGAACATTGCTTTAATCTGTGTGGGGCTGTGGACACCGAGGCCTTGGTGACTTCTCCTGGGGATGTGGATGGGATGGAAGGCTGCCTGCCCCCCCATTGTTTGCATGCAGGGATGCAGAAGCCCACATATACCTCTGGGGAAGAGCATCGGCCAGGGAATAAAAGAAGAAAAGTATATATCTGAGTAAAGGTCTTTGTGTTCCCTGTTAATCACCTACCGTTCTTTGTTCCTTAAGTCACCTTTGCTACGTTGCCTTGCTCCAATAATCAAAACCCTGTGCTCTTTTGTTCACTAGAGACAGAGTCCCCTGGTCCTCCTCTTCCAAACTGTCTTTGCATCTTTTGTCTTTAATGCTCGTTCTCCCCCGGGACAGGAATAAACCCATAGGCTGGTCCCTACACATTTCTAAACTGTTTCTAAACATTAAACATATTTTAGATTATGAATTCTAGAAATAAAAAAATGTGTTAAAGATCAAGGGTTTTGTTGTTGTTGTTGTTGTTGTTTCTTGGATTGAGCTGGAATAATGCCAGTGAGCATGAAAATAATAGACAGCAAATGCATGAACTCATAGCTGCTTTCAGTCTATGCTGACCATTTAGCATTACTGAGCACTTACTAAGTTGGGTCAAGCAGGATGAATGAACAAAACAACTTCGCCCCTTCAGACTGATGTTTATTTTGTCTTTAAGGATAAGTTCCTACATATTTATAACTTCAGGTGTTTTTATCTTCATGTAGTTGGTAAAGTGAAGACTGCATGGATTCCTCATAAACGTCTCATTAGCAAAGCTTGTGCATCCTCAGCTTCTCCTAGAAGGGGTCATCTTACCCAGGGAGTGGGCCAGAGAGAATCCTGTGGGATCAGAGCCTCTCCCAGCACAGCAGCTCCCAGGGACATGAACCGCACCACCCTCAGCATTGCCCTAATCTCTTCTAAGGTCTACGGCAATGATGGTGTCACCTTGGTTTATGACAAGATCCTGAGCAGCGTCCTTTAGTGGTAACACCTATACTTCAGAATCATATAACAGCCATTGTGAGAAGTACACATTGGCTTATGGAATGTTTCACAGAAAGAGAATAAAAATATTATGAACAAATAAAGAAAGTCTGAGTACTGCCTTCCTGTCAGCAGATTAGTCTGCTGTTAGTTTTAAAATAACCAAGATGAAATGAAGGAAGGAAGGAGAGAGAAAAGGGAGAAAAATACATAAGGAAAAGACATGAATTCGCACAGTGATACATATTCAAGGTGTAAATACTGTTTTTCTGTGTGCCCTGGACGTGTTTAGTTATAGAGCTGGCTGCTGTTAATCACCATACCACTCTGAAGCTGTTTTCCCAAACTGCAGCTTAGCACAGGTGTCCTCGTGGAAAAAGACTCAAGACTCAAGATGTACTAATTGATGGTCTGGAAAAAGGCCATTTACCTACTGAATTTCAAGTGGGCAGTGCAATATTAACAGGTGCCCATCATTCTTTTATTCTGGGCCCTATCAAATCCTTTTCTTCTATTGCTTAAGGGAACTTGCCACACCCATCTCCTCTGTGAAGGCTCATTTAAAAGGGAGGGCAGGGGTAAGGGGAAAAAATGAGAATCAAGACTTGTCATATGGAGGTACAAGATCCTAACAATGAATGTAACTGTACTGTATCCCTAACATGTACTAATAAACTCAATTAAAGCTGAAAAAAAAAAAAGAAGTAAAAGCCGATACAAAAATCAGACAGAAGCATTGGAAGGGGAAAATATACATGTAAAAATTCTAAAAAATACTAATAAGTCAATTACAGTAGCACACAAAACAATTATATACTGTGGTCAGGTGGCATTTATGCCAGAAATAGAAGGTAGGCACTACATCAAAATTAATTAATGTTCTATATTACCATTGGTGAACCTTTTAAAGACTGAGTGTCCCAGGTGATACCCCAAACCCACTAATTTATTACAAAGTGCCAACACTGCAATTAAACTAGAATACTGAGGTTTTGGTATAGAAAAAACAACTTGTACACTTGGCTCACATGCTGACAGAGAGGGCCCAGCACAACCACTGTTGCACAAGTGCCATTGGCTCGCCACCACTGTGCTATATAGACAGATATAAGAACAAGTGAAAGAGGTATTGATTGTTACAAGAAAGTTATTTGACCAAACCCAGTGTTTCTTTACAATAAAACACTAAGGAAGAAAAATCCCCAGTGCTATATAAAGTATCTATTTAAAATCCAGAGGTAATGTCAGGTTGCATGGTGAAAGAAGGGGTGCTTCCCCCCTCACATTAGGAATAAGATAAATGTCCATACACATTACTTCTACCCAGAACTGTATTGCAAGTTCTAGCCAGAAACTGGGTAAGTAAATTGATACAAGGTATTTAGGTATAAAGGAAGTGAAATTCTCTCTGTAGCCACTAAGGGACTATTGGACTTAATAAAGTAGAAGGGTATGATTTCAGAATGTGAGATCAATTTTAAAACTCAGGTGAATATCAAGACATTTGCAGCAAAGAGCAAATTAAAATTAAGGAAGTTTCATTTATGTCATCTTCAAAAGCAACAAAATTCTGAGAAGTAAATGTATCAAACAATTACAAGACTTACACTCATAAAAACTTAAAAACAGTGTTGAAAGAAAATCTAAATAAGTGGAAAATCATCCCATGCTCATGGGTCATATAAAGTATAAAGATATACTCCCCAGATTGATCCACAGAAACTTACAATCCTCCTAACAGTTTCAACTCTCATTTTTTCAACAAGCTGATCATAAAATTCTTAAAGGATTCAAATAAACAACCATCTTGAAAAAGAAGAACAAAGTTGGAAGACTCAAGATTCGCAATTTGAACATTTACTAGAAAGTGTAGTAATCAAAACAGATGGGGATAGTGTACAGGTAGACATATAGGTCAGTGGATAACCTGAGATTCCAGAAGTGAACGTGAATAGTCAACTGATCTTCAAAAATGGGTACAAGATAATTTGGTGGGGGAAATAATACTTTTATCAAACAGTGTTGGGATAACTGAATATTCACATGTGAAGGGATGAGATTGGATTCATACCATCTTCACCTATTCAAAAATTAGCTCAAAATATGGCATCCATATGAATAGAAGAACTAAAACCCTAGAGTGGTTCTGGGATAACTAGACACCGGACACAGAGGCTGGTGGGGAAGAGGTGTCATCTCAACACCTGTAGGTGACTTCAGAAGGGTTCCATTTGGAGGATTCACCTGTACAGCACAAAACAAGGAAAAAAGGAGAGAGGGGAGATGGGTGGAGGACTGAAACCAAAGATGCTGATGGCTCCAGGACTCCAGGTAGGCACTGTGTTTGTTCATTTGGTTTCAGTTGATGGGGAAATTACCCATAACGTTTCATAAAAATATGTATTTTACCCTTGCCCTTCACTGCTACATTATAATTTTTAGTGCAGATATTTGTTTATGTAGCACTAAAAAAAAATGTAAAGTAACTGCAGTCAGATTTGGAGAACCAGACACATAATGACAACAACAACAACAAAATGGAATTATTAAGAGTGAGCAAATAAGAGAAGGAACTAGTTTTCCTTTTTAAACGTGAAAAGCACTAACAGTTGAGCAGTACTAGTTGCTTTATATTTTTACTTCTAAACTGTCAGCTTTGAATTCTGCTTTTGTTTTGCAGAGAGGGGTTGAGTGTCAGGTTGAGGTGGGGAAGGACTTCCACTAGTCATGCAAAGTCCATTATTTAGCACCCTCAGAGGTTGCCTTCCCTGGTCCTGCTAAAGAAATGGTGTATCTATGGGGCTCTGCTTCTAATTCTCATAGTTTTTGGTAGAGTCCTCATCCAGAAATGGTCACAAGCTGACCAGTAGACTGCAAGGTGGCTTCCCTAGAACCCTCTGTATACAATGGACAGCAGTAGTCAGGTGGACAATGAAGAGTCTCTTTTAGGAAATGAAGAAAAGGTTCTCTTTTAAGAATTAAGAAAAGAGGAAATTAAGAATCAGGAGTGTAAACATTGTCCGTGGAGCAGAAACTTGTTTCTCTAGGTTACATCCTAGAACTCTGTATAACCAAAGTATCACTTCTTGACAACAAACAAAAAAATATAAAATAAAGGTTCCAGTAAGGATCTGATTTACGCAACACGTGGAAGCTGACTTATTTGCTGTTTCCACAACAGATTAAGCCACAGAGTGAGAAGCTATACTTTCTGGTTGAAATGTTAGAATGCAATACCTAAACTCTAGGTGAGCAAATAGAGATTTTAAGGGGCTGTAACTGTATCAGGCAGTGACAGAACAGCTAATCTTTCTCTGCATTCTTATTCCATCGTTCAGATTGAGTGAAAGAGTCGGAGGACAAGGAAGGAAGTCAAAGAGAAAGAAAAGATGACTTCTCCAGCTGTATAAAGTCGCCAATTTGTTGAAACTGGGACAGATGAGCATTTCCCAACTCACACAGGTTCTCACACAGGTTGCATTTTCTCCTCTTATGCTTAACCTGAAGAGTTGGAAGAGTCACTTTTGAAGGAAGTACACCCGCGTTTCCACGAACTGTGTCTTTTCTAAAACCAGTGACTTGAAACTGCCCTCAGTGGTGACTGAGGGTTCTGGAGCTGGCCCATCTTCTCTGTAACCATGTTGAAGGCCAATTGTGTGCTCCAGACCAGGCACTCCTCTGAGGCCGGGGGTTCTCATCTCCTGTTCTTCATGATGGCCATGTCAGCCCCTGTGCATGTTCTCCATCGTCTCCATGAGACATGGAGACCTGGGCTTCCTCTCCCTCCCAGACTACTCGGGTCATGAAACTTCTGATTTCAATGCCAGTACAAACCATATTGAAAAAAGGCACAATTCATGACTTTGATTTGGTTACTGAGTACTTCAGTTTTAAGTATAAATTATTGTACTTGTGATTCTACACTTGATCTTAGCCAAAAGGCCGAGAAGCGATTGTACTTGTGATTCTAGCTTCACTATTTGTACATTTGTCCTTTGACCAAAAAATCATATTCAACTTAAGTTTATATGAATTCAAAAAAGGTAAGATTGAAGGTCTCACAAGGTCATAATTACAGTTTGCTTCTTTATAATTGTATTTTAATTTATGAGTGAATGGATGGCTCCTAAGCAGAAAATCAGCCTACCACCCAAATCCAATCACTGGTAGCATTTTCTCTCCTGGATTTTATTTCTAAAACTGTGATCACATCTCATAATAGACATAAGAAGCACAGTTACATTCAATCTCACACTGGGGTCTTACCACATTGACTTTTTCAGTTACAAAAGTACAGTGGGATAAAACCCCTCTGAAATCATGCCCAGGACTTCTATGGGGAGAAATAATTGACAACCATCATAATAGCAACCATCATGAAGTGTGTTGAACCATAGCAAGTAAATGTAATGAGATGGAGAATAGTTTAATTAGAAGTCTTTATCACCAGCAGACCCATTAGTCCTGCTAGAATAATGTTTCCCAGTTTATCTTCAAATTAGAAGATAAATGGTTCTTCTCATAAGTGAATTATCCTGGGTAACCATGAGAGTCCTAACTCTGTTTCTAAATTAGCCACTACGACAACATGCTCCTGCAATACAAATGCTTTGTAAATGTATCAGGGGGAACAGCCACTTAAGGGTTCTTGCACAGATGTCAAGATTATGGTTCACAGGGCCAAAAGACTCAAGGCACTAGAGGTGTGCAGTGTTGGAGTGAATAGCACTGAAATCTCTCCGAAATGTGGCATTATCATCCAAACAGAACCAGGGAGGTGCTGCTCTGTTTGGATAAGCTAGTGAAGTTGGAAAAAGGAAATTATTGTGCTTTGATTCCTGAAAATATCTTCAAACCTACATTAGTTATGTCAAAATTTGCATCAGGATTTATAGGAAAAACTGAAACCAAGGGCTTCCATGCAGTTTTTTTTTGTTTGTTTGTTTGTTTGTCTACCTGGGGAAAACTTCAGTCAATGGTGATCGTGTAAAACAGGAGAGAGGATACCACAAATCTGCAGATGTAAACAAGGACAGGCAAAAGAAGAAAGCCAACCAAATGTGGTGGAATTCGACTGCATCGCACCCAGAATAAATGGGGATGATGTTGCCCTTACAGAGAATGTCCTCACATTATTTTGTGGATTAGAGAGTAGGAGTATAGGCTGCTGGATCAAACATAAAATATGCTTAAATACAAAATGTAGTATAAAATTCAAGAGTGAGTTTTTCTGATGTAATCAAACATCATAAACATTTAGTACAAATTAAGTGTTATGGCATATTTTAGATTTCTATTAGTATTTTTTCTCTTATGTCTGACAAAAATAATATAAAGCTAATTTTACTCCTTGAATTCGGGTTGATCAGGCATGTCAGAGAAAATGGAAGAAGGCTAGATTTTATTTTAAATTTGGCATTATGATGATATAAAGCCAGGAAAGTTGTAACAGATCATTTAGATTTGACATCATTGGTGGTACTGGAAATATTTAACTCAACATATGTGAAATCGTAAGCTAAAATTAAAATTCATGAAATTCACTCTCCATTTTCACTTTTGTTCTTATGTATAACTTCTGATACATATTAAACCACTTAAGCTTGGATGTATAAATTCCAATAAGAAGACATCATTCAACTGCTGCAAAACATTTCTCAAGAAATAATTTTCAAATGCTTGCTCCTAAGATGGATATCGTTTCAAATTGCTTATGGAAGATGAGGAAAATAACGGTTCATGTGATATAAATCCGTTGCCTGACTTTCATTGTCTGAAAGTTCCCATCAAGTACACAGTATCGTGATTCTCTCTCAAGTCTTACGCCCCTAAGCCAGAGAGAATGTCCAGCCAATTAACATCTTCACTCTCTCCATCATTGGGCGTGGAGCTAAATGACTTGAAAGCAAGCAGTTGAAGAAATTTCACAAGTAGACAAAGTCTGAAACAACTTCATTTTAGCTAACTGTTAAAATACAAATAATTGTCTGCCTTACAGCCAACTGTCTAGGGTACACTTTTTTTTTCTCTCCAAACTTATTTTCAAAGTCATACCAATTTTCTGATTTTAGTAATGATTAGCAACAAGTAACCAAGCCAACTGCATTTAAAATATGTTTTGGAAGGGAGAAAAGAAAGTTAGGGAATGGTCACTGATTCCATGGTGCTCATAGGAAAACCACAGGAAAGACACAGGGTAAGACTGGGCATGGTTACTCTGAGTCATTTCTTCTTCTTACCCCTGAGGTTGTGTCTTAGTCACTTTCCAGTCACTAGGACAAAATACCAGACACTAGCAATGTCAAGGAGGCGAGGAATATTTGGGCTCACAGCTTAAAGTTACAGCCTGTGATTCGCAGGCTCCAACACAGAAATGCCCTGGCAAAAGGGCCTGTGTGGAGGAAAACTGCTCACATCATGGGGGTCAAGAAGCAGAGAGAGAAGGGCGGAGCTGTGGAGGGAGGTCTACTCCCAGTGACTGCTCTCCCCAGGACAGCCTCCATCTGCTATGGACAATCAGCTATAAGTCCCCATGGTCCGATCCTGTACCAAAGTTCCTCCCTATCAGCCCACGAGGCTCTTGTGGGACATCTAGATATAAACCATAAGAGACTGCAAGTCTCCCAACACTCATGGCCCTCAAAAACTCAGCTATCTATGGCCTCTTCTCTCTCACGCCTTCATTCTTCCTTCTCAGCAAGATGATGTCCATCTGCAGCTGTAAACTATAGAAGCCATGTGCCTAGGCCATAACCTCTACTGCAAATAATTCAGATAGCACATTCCCCAAAGCCAAGTGCTTAACACACCTCTCCTCTTAAAAAGCACGAAACATGATGTCCTTAGAAACCCTTCTACCACTGCATTTCTTATCTGTCTGATGGTAGGCTTTTCTCATCAGAGATTTACGTGGCACTCTGCCAAGTACATGCACCCCTACTCTTACCTCACAGTCTCTCTGACTTCCTTGGGGGTCTTCCTTCTGTGGATGGACTCAGACTCTTAGCTGAATCCTCCCTTTTCCCCTGACCTCTCTATCCAGCTTGAGGACTACACCTTAAAAGACCAAGGAAGGAATTGGCAGTAACAGGCTCTTCTCCTCCCAGGACTGGGGAGGGGATGATGTTGGGCAGAAGGGATGGGGCAAGGGGTGCATGAGCTAAAACATCTACAGTTATGTGCCCCTGCATCGGGTGCACTAGGTGTGCTCCCTCCCCTCCACCCTCCTCCCTCCTGTTCCACTCCCAGCTCAGCCTCAGACCCCAGCCCCTAAGCAAATTTACTCAGGCAGGTCTCAGTGTCCTGACAACTTTCCCGTCCTCAACTCACCTTCACTCCAGTGATGCCACAGAACATAGCTTTCCACCCGGACCACAGCTTCCAGATTTAGTGGATCCGTTTCCCTTCTCATCATGCACAATTTTCATTTGTAGAACATGCCACTGCAATTTTGATGGCATTCCACTGTATCTGTATATGGCTTCAGGTAGCATGGACAATTTAGTAATAATAACTTTTTTCAATATGGGATGCTTGTTCATTTATTTATGTCTTTTTAAAAATCTTTCATTAAAGTTTTATAGTTTTCATTTACCAATATTTCTCTTTCTTGTTCCAATTTATTCTCGAGCGTCTCATTCCTTTTGCTACCATCATAAATGGAGTTTCTTCCTTGATTCCTTTTTTTACATAGATTGTAATTGGTGTAAAGAATGCAACTAATTATTGTGTGTTGATTTTTCTAGCTTGAAACTACACTGAATTCATTTGTTGGTTCTAAATTTTGAAATCTTCACAGTTTTAGTGATATCTACAAATAGAAATAAATTTATTTCTTCTCTTATAATTCAGAATGCCTTTTATTTCCTTGTCTTGATAGTTTGATGCAGGAAACTGCAATGTTGATTATGCCCCAAGCAGGCTGTACCCAGTGCAGGCTATGAAGAGTGAGCCCCACAGCTGTCTGTTCATAGACGTGAGTCTGGCCAAGCCTAAGTGTGAGGTCAGAGGAATTCACACCCAAATTCTGTTCCCACAACTAAAACCTTCCGACTAGAAGGACAGTGTTCTAAGTACAATCGTATATTATGTATATTCTGTTCCTAATTCGAGAATGCTTTGCCTTGTCTTTTACAAGGCTTGTTTACATTAATTTCCATAGAAACCACACACTTGAGCATCCCCACACACAGTCCCACCCTAGCACATAGCTGCCCTTTACCCCAATTGATTACCAATAAAATTCAGTGGCTTGTCCTCTCCAGTGTCTTTGTTGGATGCACCACCATTGGTCATGCTGGCTGAGATCCCACATTCTGCCTCTCTTAGTTCTGTCTTTATTTTTTTTCCCCTCAGACCTGTGTCATACTCTCAGTAGGAAACTGGAGCCTACTACTAAGGTTTCCAGTAATGCTTTAGGGGTCCCCAGTAGTGCTTTCAGTATTTGTTGAATAGAAGTGTGAGGAGAAGCATTCTGGAAAAAAAGAGTGATGAGAAGATTAGAGCTTTATGGGACACATCCTGCTGTTAGTTGCCAACTTCTTAGGTCAAGTTTTCCTCTGCTGTTATTATTTTCTTGAGAATTTTGATTATGAAGAGATGTTGGACTTCATCAAATGTCATTCTGGCATCTGGTGAGATGATCATGTGACTTTCATCATTCATTCCATGAGTGAGATGTGTCACACTGATTGATTTGCATTTGCTAAATCAACGTTGCATGCCACAGGTAAGTCGCGTCATGTTGTGGGTAAGCTGTTGGGTCTGCTAGTATAGTATCTTACTAAGGGTGTTTGTGTCTGTGTTCACGAGGCATATTGGCCTATAGATTTATTTTTGTAATGTAATTTTCTGGCTTTGACACGAGGGTGGTACTGGCCCCCAATTAAAGTAGAAAGTATTTCCTTCACTTCTGTCTTTTGGTGCAGTATGAGAAGGAATGATATTAGTTTTTAAAATTGTGATACAATACAGCCAAGAAGCCCTCTAGTCCCAAGCCTTATTTCTTTGCTGGGGAGGTTTTGATTACTATTTGAACACCTTCCTTTCTCATATCTTATCTGTCAACAATTACTACTTTAGTATTTATAAAATTCCTGGCGATATTCTAAGTTTTTTTTTATTCTAAGATGTTCCAGTTATTTGTATGCATTTAGAAACAGTTAGCAATACTTTAGGTTCTATACAAACTAATTTTGATATATATTCATCAGTCTACATAGTTTTGTTCTATACTTTGGCACAGTTTGATAATAAGCCCACCAAAGGTTGGTAGGTGTTCAGCTTGGTAGGTGAAGTAAATAATGAAGCAGAACAAAATACAAAGAACTAATCTGATTTTCATTTAACAGAAATATATATTTCCCCGAGTATTTCATGGAGTTCTTCAGCATCTGAGGACTCGTTAAGCCTCTATAATCTGAGCTCCAGGAACTTCTAACTAGAAGAGAGTGTAATGAAATGAAAAGTCTGCGTCCTAATTTCCAAGTACTTCAAAGAGTCAAGGTTTTGTTTGCTGATCAACATACAATTTCTCTGAGACATGGATAGCTAGCTATATTCCCACCTTTGCTTTACAGCTTTGTTTTGATTTGTCACCATATGGTTTCATTAGCATTCTGCATCCTGTATTGTTAATTCACACAGTGGTGCCTACCCCCTGCTAGTCAATACAAAAGTTTTAAGCTTAAAGAGAGCCAGAGTTTACAAAATAGCATGATTTTGTCTTAAATTTTTTTTTTTTTTTTTTGGTACTGGGAATTGAACTTGGGTCCTTGCTCTTGCAAGGCAGGCCACCGAACTGCTGAGCTAAATCCCTGGCCCCTTATCTTAAATATTTATTGAATGTATAAACTACACTGCAATAACACAGAAATCTGTATTTAAGGTCACTGCATAGCTATGACCCTTTTATACTTTATTAATTAAACTTCCTGCCTGGAGATCAAGGAAATTACATCTTAGGCTGAACTCTAATGCAGGGCAGATATTAGTAGTTTCCCTAGCAGCCACAACGTGCAATGGTTTAATGAAGAAATTTTATTAGTTATATTCAAGATTCAGAGCTTCATGTATCAAAGTAAAACATTATTAATACCTATTTTTTCACAAAGCAAAACCTACCATAATTCATTTTGTCTTTGATCGGGTACCATGGAGTTCACAAAGGAAAGTGGAGCTGGGGATGTAGCTCCATGGGAAAGCCTTTGCCCACCATGCTTGGGCCGCTGGGTTCAATATTCAGTACTGCAACAAGAAAAACTTAACATTCAAAACTTCTGTTTTCTGAGATAATTGTTTATTCATTCAATAAATATTTAAAGTAAAATTGTGCAATATTTATAAACTCTGGCTGTCTTTGAGACTTCGAATAGGTGCACAGAGGACAATAAGGACCAAAGGTAGCACCGTGGATTTTGCTGGTTGGACCAAAATCAGACCTGAAGCTTCAGACCAAATATCTAGATTTTAAAACATAAGATCGGGAGATGGGAAAGATGGAGAAGTCCACTGGGAGAGGACAGCGACCCACCTGTGGCCAGGTAGATGATGTGGAAGAGCAGGTCTCTGCCCTGCACCACGTCCACCACCACGTGGGAGAAGCGGCTGTTGTCCTCCAGGCAGGAGGGCACTGGGGTCACCGGCTGCACCACCTCGTGCATCAGGATGAACTCTGAGCGTCCTGCAGGTTCCTCTCTGTGAGGTTCACGTACAGGCCCCGGCCCACAGTGCCACACTGCAAGGGGAGATTGGCTGTGTGACTGGAACCAACCTCCTGGACACCCACACCTGATGTGATCACCGCAGGCAGAGGTTGGGTTAGAAAGCAAATGAGCCACAGGGCATGGCTGAGTGTACAAACAGGTTCACTTTCCATCTTCCTGAAAGTCCTTGTCCATATTTTCCATCTGGTAATAGAGTGAAACTCACCAGATTTGAGGAGTATCTGCACCACATCATCGTGAACTGACCAGGAGTGAAGAGGTATGAAGTGGAAGTTGTCGCTGACTTTAATTTGACAGCAGATGTGTAGAAAATCCTCAGCATATCTGAGGTCACATGGGAGCTAGCAGCCCAAATGCATATTGTTCTTCACTGAAAAGTCCTGTATCTAATTGAAGAGGCAGCAGTCAGGAATATGACATAAGTTTATTACTTCTCCTGTTTGAGCGATGAGCCTGCAAGTCTATGTAAGTTTCATCTGAAAAGCATACAGTATTGGAATATCATTCACATGGCCACTAAAAAGGGTATCCTTCCCTATCATGTAATATTATTAGTTCAGATAAATACATAAGAAACTTATTTATAGAATAAGCTTGGTGGAATTCTTTAAAAAAATATTCTGCCAGATTTTACATCATGGTGAGAATGGAAAGGGAGAGAAAAGTGAAGGAGGCAGAAAAAGATGAAATATGAAAAAAAAGGAGGGAGCAAAAGAAAAATGTTGACTTTCAAGACGAGGGAAAACATGCAGAGAAAAATGCCATCTTGAAAGAGAACAGAGAGCAAAGCCGGCTGAGAGTGTCACCTGGAGCTGTCAGCAGGGGCTGCAGCCCGGTCTCAGGCTCACTCCCGAAAGGAGAATCTGGGCAGCACAGGAAGAAGGTTCAGCTTTCCTGCAGCAGAGGATGCAATCAGAAAGCCTCAAACCTTTTAAAATTTATTTCCTTTAAGTTTCTATTGATTAACCATGATTGAGCCAATTCAGTGTTTTTCATAAGTAAGTTTGCTAAAAAGAATTCCTATGTCCAGGGCAATATGGAGCTACATTTACAAGTTGCCATTTTAGTGCCTGGTTTTCTTTAAAACTGGATTGGAACATGATTGGCATATAAAAAAGAACATATTTCCTGTTTTCAATCTGATTGTGGAATCATCATCACAATCTATGGCACGAGCCTACCCAGTGTCTCCTTGAATTCCTACTCTTCTTCTTTGTTACCCTTGCCACTATTCTTTGTGATAGGAACATTTGACATAAGACCCAGGCTGTCAGTGATCAGCCAGAACCAAGCGCAGGACAGAACCTCTGGCCTGGCTCCTGCAGCCTTTTCTTCCCCTGTGAATGCCACAGCAAGCTTGGAGTATAAAAGCTGGTGTTGGCCCCGCCACGCAAAATCTGTTTAACCTCAATTCTCCAGAGGTGTGTTTTCTATTGTTTTTGTGGCATAAAAATGATTTTATCAAGAACTCCGCATGTATTTTCTATTTTAAAAAAGCTTCGTAGAATCTTGCCTCTAACACATTAATCTACAGTGACCTAGTAGTATTTACCCAGCACACTAAAGTTGGGCTGCACATACACAAATAAATCAATGCGATATATCACATTAACAGAAGGAAAGATAAAAAAACATCTCATCAGCTCGATTGATCCAAGAAGCACTTCACAGAGCAGCATGCTTTCTCATATACATGTAAAGAACAAAATGGAAGAGAGAGAAATAGAAAGTCAGGAGACACTGAAATATTTCCCCAAATTACAAATTGTTTTTAAAATATTTCAATGTCTATGCTAACTGGTTTCATTTATGTGTCTGGTTTATCTTAGTTTGTTGAAAACTTTGCTTTACCATCTATTTCTTTCTTTTTTTCTTCTTTCTTTCTTTTTTTGAGAATCTGCCCACCCATCCATCTTTCTCTCTCTCAAAATAAGCACAGACAGGAGCATGTGCACAGAGGTTGGTACACACGTGGATTTTTCCAAGCTCAGTCCAGTTAAAGGGAGCAGAACCACCTACACCCACTACTGATGAACACAGAAGCCAGTGTGTTTGTTCCTAAGTACCATTCTTCAATAAAAGGAACTAAGTTCCTTAGAGATAAAGCTGGTTTTAACAGGTAAACTAAAATAATTATCCCAGGGCTGGGGATTTAGCTCAGTGGTGCTGTTGCCTGCCTTGCAATTGCAAAGACTCGAGTTTGGTCCCCAATACCAAATAATAATAATAATAATAATAATAATAATAATAATAATAATAATAATCTTGCATTATCTTGTGCATCCAAAAAGAAAGAACTAAAAAAGAATAGAGAATGGGGGTGAAGGCAAGTTCTGTTCAAAGAGTTTCTAGTAGCCAAAGCTGTGACAACTTAGGCCACAAAATAAATAACAAATAACTGCATTATATAACACTATAAATAAAATAATTGTGCAGACAAACCATGCTGATATATCACACAAAACATGTACATGCATAACTATGTAAATGTATACAATGTATTAAATAATATGCTACTGATAAATGTTAACATATTAATGATGCATTGGGGATAAAGATCAGGGAGTATGGGGGCTCTTGTACTATTAGTCCCTTTTAAGTAGTTCTTTCTAATGCTAGTTTCAGTATTTTTAAAATACATCCCTCAGATCCATCATGAAGTGAAATTTATCATCAGTTTGTGCCTTTTTATGGCTTCAGAGCATTTATAGGGAAAAAAAATGCCCAACTGAATAGTTGCCGTGTTGTATGGTGGATGTTCAGCTTTATTTTAATGAGGTAACATCATTTTTAATGACTTGACAGTAATGTTTTGTTGTAAACTGACCATATATCTTTTGAAAAACGCTTGCAGTTCATGCAGTTCAACAAAGAAAATGATAAAGGATTCATACAAAGAGACAAGGCCATGGATCACTTGCATTAGGGAAGTGGTCCAAGGGAGCAAGGGTGAGGGGTGAGGAGGAAAGGAAGGGGAAATTAGAAGAATAAAGATATATCAGTTCATTTACAGGAACCCAGTAACCCCAATTGATGGAAATTCTGTGTGCCACAACATGAGCTAAGACATATACTATCAACACGCTCGGTTTCACTGGCACCTGTCCAGACTGCCTTCCGGTCCACTCCTACCAGCGGTGTGTGTGTGTGATCCAGTTCCTTCAAATAGATGCAAACTCTGTTTTATTTTATCCATCCTTATAGCTGTGTAGTGATGTCTCATTATGTTTTTTGATTTTATTTTCCCAAATTGTTTGACTTTGGACCTCTTTTGAATGCTTTTTTACCACTGAGAGTGGCAAAATATCTTTGGTGAAATTTCTCATTGCATCTGTTGCCCATTTGTTAATTGGACTGATTTTTCTCTGGTGTGTTCTATCAGTGACGCACACTGAGACTTTTGTGCACATTGTAGAGGATTCCTTTGTTGAGTGCATGGGTCATCAGTATTTCTCCCAGGATGTAGCTTGCTTTTTTAATTCCCATATCTGTGTTCTTTTCACAGAAAATACTTCTCAGTTTTATGAATACAACTTAGCTTTTTTTCTTTTTACAGATTATGATCTTAATATCAAACCTAAGAACATTTTGCCTAAAATTTTTAACTAGACCAAAAAAATTTTTTTTTAACTAGATGAAAAACACTGCACTGCATGAGGTCAATAATAAAGGAGAGGTCATAGAGGAGGGACTCAAGGACAGAGGATTAGAATTTGCTCTATGAGCAACAGAGACAAAATAGGATGGGGACGAAACAAAAAGGGGGTATAGAGCCTCTGAAATATGTTGGACAAAAAAAAAACAAAAATTATTATTGGAATCCCCAAAGAAAGCAAGCAAGAACGTGAGGCAGAGACAATCCTTGATCTTTGTAGACTTCCAGACAACAGCTGTATTTAATATGAGCAGTGGGAAGGTGTCTCTTTAAGCAGCTTAAAGTTTCCCCCGTCTTGGTTGGTGCACAGAACCATTCCAAATACCAGAGTCTGGTAGCATGAACAAAAGTAATGCATTTTCTCAGCTTTGTAGGCAGAAAAGCCCAAGATCTCAGGCCTAGCTGATGTAATTTCCGGGTGGTGCCTCTTTCGGGGACTCCCGGAGGAGCCTGGTCTGTGTTGCCTCTGCTGTGGAGGGAACTGCAGAGTCTCCTCCTCATCCCAGAGGCGCCAGCCTGACTGGATGAGCCCCTGCCTGAAGATGGCCTCCTTCTGGCACAGTCCCTGTGGGTCACAGAGTCAACGCACAGAATGGGACAGGACATCCGGTCCATAGAAACCTTGCCCAGAAACTCAAAGCCAAGCTCTCAACTATGGCAAATCAGCATCAATGCACAACTGAGCAAGCTGAGTAGATCAGGTTTATATGTTAACCTCTTATCAGTTACACCATACCCAAATGTCCTTCCTACACATTTTAGAAAAAAATGTACATTTCTTTCCATATTATTAATCAGCAGAAATTAATAATTAGTGGTGCCATAAAGGGATTGATAATAAATACAAAGTGGTTTTTCTTTTAGAAAACCTGAAAGACAGAGGAAAAAAAAGATGCCATGTCAAGTATATACTTTTATTTCTGTTTGTTTTATGCAGACTCTGAATACATTTTGCCTTCATAGAGATATCCAAATATATTTTGGAAATAGTGCTTTGAGGAAGAGCTTTAAAATGTGTGTCTTGTGAGAGCTGATACAAAACTCATTTTTTGTGACTTTGGCAGTTTGACAGTTAGAGTAATCACAGCACTGGTGACTCAGAAGCCACAAGTGGAACCCATAGACTTGATTCTGGGTTGCAGCCAGGGAAGGAGGGTGTTGAGAGGACTGTACCACCTCACAGTTTTCTTGTCTCACAATTAACTTAAAAGTGGGCACACAATTATGCAAAATTTTAAAACTTGATGGGGTAAATTCAAGAGAATTTTAGAAATTGTATGCATTTCCATTTAAATTTTATTGTAAATACAGAAAGTAAAATATCAGTAGGAACATACCTGTCGTTGAGTAAACTGGGTTCGTACTGAATGTAGCAATGGTCAGACTATAACACGTAGCAAGGTGAGTGTTTTGTTTTAACAAAGTGTTAAAATCAACCTGGGCCTGGGTTTGGTTTTTGGTTGGGTAGCTCTAGGACGCTTCTAAGAGATTTGCTCTGGATCGGATGCTGTCAGAAAGCTGGGGCTGTATGGAGACAAGATAAAGAAAGAGCTGTCACTCACTGAGCAAGAGGAGCTGTGGCGGGTACTCTGTCCGGGCACAATGACCCTGTATTCGGTTGCATAAAACATAATTATAACGCGCCTTGCTGGACCTGAGGTTATCTTAGTCACTGAGTGACTATGACTTTTCTGTGCTCCGGCTCTAAGTGGTTCGTGGCCAGCAGGACCTTACTGAGTGCCTGGCCAGATAAAACTTAAACACTATGTGTATAACACCCTATTGGAAGGCACAGTGTGTTTAACCGGTCTATGCTGTTACAGACACAACTTTACCCTCAGACTGTTTTATAAAAAAAAAAAAACTTTAACCACAGATATGATTCTTCTGGGGTTCTTTATTTGAGGGAGTCATTCAATAAGCAAGTGTCTGAACTTTACATTGCCACTAGAATAATCGTAGAGACACAATTCGGTGCTCAAGTGAACAGAAGGGTGTAAACAAGAGGTACTGCTCAGGAAATGACTTCAGGGATAGCTAGGTGCTTGTTGAGGGAGGTGAACTGGGCTGAAATGACTTCAATAGACAGCAGAATAATGAAAACTCAGTGCACTGCAGGAAGAGCCTGTGGTGCTGAGACAGCCATGAGTATTCACCTAAAGGCGGGAAGACTGCAGGGGATACCTCACCAGGCAAGAGCACCAGAACCCACACAACCTGAGCGTCTTAAGTACAAAACAAGCAAACAGACCACACAGGCAACCAAAGAGGACATGGATGACCCGATATTCAAAAATACTCAATACTCAAAAACACAACTTGAATTTCTCCGCTGTGGCTTAAAACCCCAAGCTGGCAATCTAGATTAGCTGAGATGCAGTGAGAAGGAATTTATGGGAATGAACCGAGGGCAGATCCACAACCCACTGGCAAGGAATAAGAATGTCCAGAAATACCTGGGAGCAATATGGAGCACAGTGAGTCAAGAGCCTGTTAAACAACACCTGTTGGAGAATCTGTGCTCTGGCTCAAGCTGGGAATGCAGTCAGTGCCCACTGTGACTTGTGTGCACTTCACACCCAAGAGTGTCCACTCCTCAGACACTGTCCACCACACACTCCCTCAGCACTAAAGGCTCGATGGAGGCTCCCGCCACCCAGAGCTTGCAGTTCCCAAATGTTACTGTTCATGTTACACTGAGTGTGATTTCACAGAAAGTGCTCAGATAAAGACGATTCTACCAAGTAAGTAGGACAAAAACGTATGACAGTGTAAGCAGGCCTTTAGTCAAGGAGTCAAGTGTGGCATTTGGAAACATGTCAGGGCCTGCAGTGGGACCTTTCAGGACAAATCCAGTCCTCTGACTGCGGCAGCCGTGAAGCTCCAAGGAAGCTCCAAGTCTTAGGAAGCTGTGTCTGGAAACTAAGCCAGCATCTTCCAGTTCCATTTTCCAAGAGAGTGAGAAAGAAGGTAAATACTTAAACCCACCACTCACTATTGAGCAGAGACAGAATGTGTAGGTCTGTGCTCTCAGAGGTAGAGGGGAGGTTTATCTTATAAGACGGAGAGTATAAAGATGGTTTTACCTCCTTTATTAAATATTAATATATTTTTCTTGCTAAGAGGCAACTTGTCACAAATCTCACTCACGTCCCTTCAGTGTTAAAGAAGTCATGAATCAGTCATCACTTTCCAATGGATAATAAATGATATTAAAGATGTGAAGAGGTGCTCATGCATAATCTTAGGGCCACATGTGAGTAGAGTTGCTGAATAACAAGACTGGGACAGGCATAAAGCGGTCAGTCTGTGTGTTGCTTGTGTGCGCACTGGGATGTACGTACGGAGACATGACCTTCATCATAGTGCGTAGACGACATAAAAATGCATATAAAAGACTAGACTTTCCTATAACAATTCATATAGAAAAAGAAATGATTCCAAATTTAAGAGTTTTATTTTGCACTTATTTCCAAAATGCTGATGTAAAATAAAGTCTCTCAGAAAAGGTCCAAAATTTACAGAAACATTAGCATTAAGAAGATGCATTATAAAATGAGTGGAAGGGAATTTAGTTATATGTAAGCTTCTTCGCAGCATGTTTTTATGGGTCGTTTATAAAATGATGCTATTTAGTATAACCTATGTTCAATGATTTTATGTTTTATTAGAAATGATTTTAAAATAAGTTAAAGTACAGGAGTATAGGAAACATTTGAAATGACAGTTTAAAAGATAAATTTCAACACATCAAGTAGAATTCAAAGATTCTGGATGAGCTTTCCATGTGTCAGCTCAGTTCAGAGGTTAAGTTTTTTAAATCTAAAGCTTAATTGAGGTAATGGCGACTACAGTGTTTGCTGCCCCTTTGTTGAGTGCCTCCTTCAGCTTCCCACTGGAGAATATTCCTCTCTATTGATTAGGCTTTGAATCCCAGCTTTCGGAGGAAAAATTTTGTTCTGAGAAACTAAGGGGCTGACCTAAGCCATGACACAGAGAAGGCAGGAGGCTTAGACATGATTTCTAACAGTACTGTGGAGGGCAGGAACAAGGGGAAAAAATGAGAACCAAGACCTGTCATGTAAAGGTACAAGATCCCAATAATGAATGTAACTGAACTGTATATCTAAAATGTGCCAGTAAACTCAATGAGGAAAAAAAGTTAAATGTAAAAGGATACTTCTGAAGGAAAACAGTCCATTTGGTGCAAGTTTGCAGAAACATCCAGATCCAAGCATCATATAAATAGGATGGCAATGCCATTTGTAACCCCACCCAAATAATACTTGTGGATATGGAATATTATTTTTCTCATTATTTGTATTAACTTTGTACATTCTTTTTGTTTGTTTGTTTTGTGTTTTGAGATAGGGTCTCACTGTGTAGTTGAGACTGACCTGGAACTCACTATATAGCCCAGGATGGTCTTGAACTCACAGCAATCCTCCTGCCTCAGCCTCCCAGAGTGTTGGGATGACAGGAATATGCTACCATGCCCAGGTTGTACATTCTTTTTTGTCTTTAATGAACTAGTTTTATTTATGGTTAAAGAACTCAAGTCTCTTGATTATTTTTTCCCTCATTCTCCCTACCTTTCAACCCCCCTTCCCCTCCTTATTTACAAAAACTTTGTTTCCATTTTATCCTTTTTTCCTCATTTTTTTCTTTTCTCTTCCTTCCTATCCCCCTTCCTCCTCCCTAGTTCCCCTTCTCATTTGAATATTTCCTTCTTATTTCACAAAATCTATTATACATAGATATCCTTACTTACACTTTCAGTTTCTCACACCAAAGAGACAATCTGATATTTACACATATGTGTCCAATTTGTTTCACCTAAGAGTATGGTCTCAAGGTCCATCCATTTAGCTAGAAATGTTTGAAGCTCATCCTGCTTTGTGGCTGAGTAGTATTCCATTGTATAAACACATACACACACACACACACACACACACACACACATCTTCTTTATCCATTTGTCAGTTGATGGGCATTGGGACTGTTTTCAAGATTTAGCTATTACAACCTGTGCTGCTATAAACAGGGGTGTGCATATATTGCTGTGGCGTGAGCCTTTTAATTGTTTCAGGAAGATATTAAGAAGGGGAATAGCTGGGTCAAATGGAATCTTCAGCCTGAGGTTCTGAGGAATCTCCACACAGATTTCTGAGTGGTGGCACCAGTCTACACTCCCAGCCCCCACCAGAGTTTGTTATTGGTTTATTACTTGATAATAGCCATTCATTCTGGAGTGAAGTGGACACTCAGTGTTGTTTTAATTGTCATCTCTTGAATAACCAGTGATGTTGACCATTTTTTCATATATTTATTTCCCATTCTTCTTCGTATGAGAAGTGTATATTCACCTCAGATACCCATTTTTAGGTTGGGTCTTTAAATTTGGGGGAGGTCTGATTGTTTTCTTTACATATTGCAGGTATTAGTTCTTTGTCTGAGGAAGAGTTGGAAAAATTTTTTCCCATGCTGTGGGTTGTCTGTTCACTCTGTTGGTGGGTTCTTTTGCTGTGCAAAAGCTTTTTCATAAGATGAGGTCCCAGTTATTGATGCTTTGTAATATTTCCCTTGTAACTGGGGCTTTGTTCATAAAGACTTTGCCTACATTTATGTCTTCCAGAGTTCTACCTATTCTCTTTTAGTAGATGTAATGTTTCAGTTTTAATATTTAGATCTTTGATCCATTTTGAATTTGGTATATGATGATAGACATAGATCTAGTTTTAGTCTTTGGCATGTGGAAAACCAGTTTTTCCAGCACCATTTCTTATTGAAGCTATCTTTCTTCCAGTGAAAGCATTTGGCCTCTTTGTAAAAGAAAAGATGGCTGAGTGTTTTTGGAGTTGTTCCTGCACTTTCTCATCTGTTCAATTGATCCTTGGGCCTCTTTTTTCTTTTCTTGGCCAGGACCATGCTGTTTTTTTACTCATAGTAGCTTTGCAGTATAATTTCAAGCCAGGGATTTTGATTTGTCTCCTTGCCTTTGTTGCCTGGAGTTTCTTACTATTCTAGATCTCTTCTGGTTCCAAATGAATTTTAAGATTTTTTTTCTCTATTTCTGTAAGGTATGCTATAGGTATTTTGATTGGAATTGCCTTAACTTGTATAACAATTTTGGGAGTATGACCATTTTCACTATCTTGATTCTTCCTACCCAAGAGCAAGCAATGTCTTTCCATTTTCTGATATCCTCTTGTATTTCCTTTTTCACAGTACTATAATTTTCATTGTAAAGATCTTTCATTTCCTGTGTTAGATTGATTCCTAAGTATTTCATCTTTTTATGCTACTGTGCAAGCTGTAGTCTCCATAGTTTCTCTCTTAAGGAGTTTGTTATTTGTGTGCACAAATGCTACTGAGCTTTGAGTGTTGGTTTTGAATCCAGTGGTACCACTAAATTTGCTTATTAAATATAGAAGACTTTTGGTGAAATGTTTTGGGTCTTGTATGTAGAGTATCATGTTATCTGCAAATATTGCTAATTTAACTTCTTCCTTTCCGATCTTTATTTCTTCTATTTCTGTCTCTTGCCTACTTACTGTGGCTAATGCTTCCAGAACTATATTAAATAGGAGTCTTG
This sequence comes from Fukomys damarensis, assembly GCF_012274545.1. Taxonomy (NCBI): domain Eukaryota; kingdom Metazoa; phylum Chordata; class Mammalia; order Rodentia; family Bathyergidae; genus Fukomys; species Fukomys damarensis. The sequence goes on from NW_022900913.1 coordinate 5,621,530, forward strand.
ATAGTGGATATTTTGTCTTGTTCCTGATTTTAGGCTGAAAGCTTGCAGTTTTTGACCATTTAGTATGATGATGGCTGTTGGTTTATCATATATGTTTTTTACTAGGTTGAGATAAAGATGGTCTATTCCAAATTTCTGTAGGGTTTTTTTTTATCATGAATGGGTGTTGGACTTTGTCAAATGATTTTTCTGCATCTATTGAAAGGCTCATGTGATTCTGTCCTTGGCTCTGTTGATAAAGTATATTGTATGTACTGATGTGAATATGTTGAACCCTCTCTGCATCCCTGGGATGAATCCCACTTGGTCATGGTGTGTAATCTTCTTGATGATTTGCTGCACTCTGTTTGCCACTGTCTTATTAAGGACTTTTGCATATTGTTCATTAGGGAGACTGGCCTATAGTTCTCTCTCTCTCTCTCTCTCTCTCTCTCTCTCTTTCAGCTTTAATTGAGTTTATTGGTACATTTTAGGGATACAGTACAGTTACATTCATTGTTGAATTCTTGTACCTCTACATGACAGGTCTTGGTTCTCATTTTTTTCCCCTTGTCCCTGCCCTCCCTTCACCCCCTCCTTCTCTCACTGATCATTCGAGAGATGCAGATGAAAACAATGCTGAGATTCCACCTCACCCCACAAAGAATGGCTGCTATCAAGAAATCACACAATAACAAATGTTGGCGGGGTTGTGGGGAGAAAGGAACCCTTCTCCATTGTTGGTGGGAGTGCAGACTGGTACAACCACTATGGAAATCAATATGGAGATAACTCAAAGAGCTGGGACTAGAGGTTCCATTTGACCCAGCCATCCCTCTGCTGGGTATCTTTCCAAGAGAACTAAAAGAATCATATCACAGTGATATATGCACACCCATGTTTATAGCGGCACAGTTTGTAATAGCTAAAACTTGGAAACAGCCCATTTGCCCATCCGTTGGAAACTGGATAAAGAAGATGTGGTTTTTCTATAAAATGGAATTGATAGTTCTCTTTTTTGTTTGACCCTTCTCTGGTTTTGTTTGTTTGCTTGGTTTGGTTTGGTACCACAGATCAAACTTGGGTGCTGTGCTTGTGAGGCAGTTGGCAGAACCACTGAGCTAAATCCCCAGCCCGATCCCTTCTCTTGTTTTAATATCAGGATAATGCTTGCCTCAAGGATTGAGTATGGGAGTATTGCTTCCCTTTCAATTTCACTGAGGATTTTGAGGAGTAGTGGCATTAGATCTTCTCTAAAATGTTCTAAAATTCAGTGATGACTCCATCAGGACCTGTGCTTTTTTTTTTTGCTGGTAGATTTTTAATTTCATCTTTAATTTCATTGCCTGATATTAATTTAAAATTTTTATATTTTCTTGATTCGGCTTTTGTAATTCACGCATATCTAGAAATTTTTCCATCTCTTCTGTGTTTTCCATCTTGTGAGACTAAAGTGTCTTGAAGCAGGTACTAATAATTTGGATTTCTGAGAGTGGATAGTGAACTTTCCCTTTTCATTTCTAATTGCACAGATTTGACTCTTTCCTTTTTTAAAAAATAAGGTTGGGTAAGGGTTTATCGATTTTATTTAGTCTTTCAAAGAACCACCTCTGCAATTCATTAGGCCTTTATATTGTTTTCTTCATCTCCATTGAAGTAATTTCTGGTCACACCGTCATAATTTCCTCCATGCTACAAGCTTTGGGCCTGATTTGTTTTCTTTTTCTAGAAGGTTCAATATTAAGTTGTTTATTTGAGCTTGTTCTGTTTTTCTGATGTGAGAGATCTCTGCTATAAATTCCCTCATAGGACTGCTTTCTTTGATATCCATAAATCCTGGTATATTGTATAGGCATTATCATTCAACTGTAGATACTGTCTAATGTTTTCTTTAATTTCATCTATGACCATTGTTTTTTCAGGTTAATAAATTTCCATATTTTTGTGTAGTTTTTGTGGTTTCTTCTGCCACTAATTCTGAATTTCGTTGCACTACAGTCTGATAATATGCATTGGATAATTTCCATTACTTTGTGATTACTTAGACATGTTCTATGAGCTTGTACATGGTCTATTTTTAAGACCATCCCATGTGCATCTGGGAAGAATGTGTATTCTGATGTTGTGGGGTGGAATACCGTAGATATCTACTAAGTCCATTTTTTTCCACAAGTTTAGTTCTGTTCTGATATTTCTTTGTTGACTTTTTGTCTAGTTGATCTATTTGTGGCAGTGCATATTGAGGTACCCCACTACAACTGTGTTAGTGCTTATTTGATTTTTAATGTCTGTTTATTTTTTATATAGTTGAATGCACTTGTATTTGGTGCATATATATTTATATTGCTATCTCTTCTTAAAGTTTTCCCTTAACAAGTATGTAGTGACTTTTTTTTGTCTCCTTGAAATTCACATTGCCTGCAAATATAACAGCTATCCATGCTTTTTTCTGGTTCCCTGTTTCATGAAGTATCATTTTATATACTTTAACTTTCAGTCTGTCTTTCTTTTTGAGTTAAATGTGTTTTTTATATGCAGCATATTGTTGGATCTTTTTTCTTGATGCATTCTGCCAGTCTGTTTCTTTTGATTGGTGAACTGAGACCATTTACATTGATGGTTATAAATGATACGTACAGGCTTATCCTTATCATTTTATTCTCCTCTTGTTGGTTTCTTGTCTTTCTCCTCTGTTTAGTTGGTTGTCTTACCTGGTGGAGTCTTTCTAATGTTTTTTGTGAGATTGTAGTCTTCTCTATCTCTTTCTAAACTATCCTTCAGAACATTTTGGAGAGCTGGTTTAGTTGGTCATGAATTTCTTCAGTTGTTCTTTGTCCTGAAAGCATCTTAACTCTCCAGTGATTTTGAAAGATAATTTTGCAGGTTACAGCAATCTGGGTTGGAGGTTGTTTTCTCTCAAGACCTGAAATACTTTACTCCAAGCTCTTCTTGACTTAGGGTTAGTGTTGTAAAGTCTTCTGTAATTTTGATATGCTTCTCTTTACAGGTGATTTATTTCTTTTCTCTAGCAGCTTTTAATGTTCTGTTCTTGTGCTGAATTTCTAGGATCTTTATTATATGCCAAGGTGTAGATTATTTTAGTCATGACTAATTAGTCATGCCTCATTTATATGTATGTCGATTTTTTTCATGCTTGGGAAGTTTTCTGTCATTACTTCTGTACACAGTGTGTGTGTGTGTGTGTGTGTGTGTGTGTATAATTTGTGCAGTCCCCTGCTTCTTCAATGACTCTGATCAAACTTATGTTGTTTTTCTTTGCATCATCTTGCAGCTATTGCATTGATTTTTCATGGACCTTTGCTATTTTTAGAATTCTATCTTTTCATCATTGCTAACCACAGTCCTGTCCTGTAGACCTGATATTCTGTCCTATCTCTGTTCATAAGATTGTGTATAATTTAAAAGGAATTTTTAAATCTCCTGGATATCTGTTAGAATCTGTTTTATGGATTTCATTGCTTTCCTAGGTTGGGCATTCATGGTTTCCTACATTTTCCTATACTTGCTCTTAGCCAAAAGGCCAAGAAGTGATTTTCCAAAGCTCCTCTTTTTTTTTTTTTAAATCTGTGTCTCCTCAAGATTCTCTGATCAAGGCCTTAACTTTGATCATTATCCATTCTTTTATCTGAGAGATTATTTCTTATCTGATTTTCTCTGTAGCCTCATTCATCTGTTTCTTGTTTGTTTATTTTGTTTGTTTGTTTGCTACTCCTATCATTTCAAGAAATTCAGGTGTGTAACTTTTGATTTCTTCTACTCCATTGTCCCTTGCACTTTTCTTGGTTGGGCTGGAAATCTGGGCTTGCATTTTGCTTCTATGTCTTGTCATTTTCTTTTTTTTTTTAAAGTTTAATTAGTTTTCTGTGTTGAAGCTTATAAATTCCTTATGGTTGGTAACTTAATCACCAGGATCAAAGCTTCCCTTGGAAATATCTATTCCTCAGAGATATGTTCCAGGTTTAGTTGGCTCTTGACCTTTGTATCTGCCCCAAGATCCTACCTTCCCAATTTATTAGGGATGAGAAGTTGCTGTCTGTTTGGCTCAGCGTCTGGTCCTTTGGTACTGGACTCGGGTGATGATTACAACCCCAGACAATCACAGCTCTGTCATACAAGGGAGAACAACTGTTTACAGGTATGATATCCTGGGTAAAGTAGTACAATTAGTAATAACAATAGCATCAGGCATAGCCTAGGAGCTGGCAAGCTGTGATAACTATTAATTAGGTATCTTTAACCACAGGAGCAAGAGCTAGAAGTATTTAACAAAACCCAACATAAACCAGGAATTTGTATGCCAAGAATTTCCCCTTAGTAGAGGGACAGTTGAGGAAAGAGAGAAGGACAAACAAAACACAACAATTAAAGTAAAAACCTATGTAATTAAAACAAAGACAATAAAAGGAAAACAAAATTTAAAAAGCAGGCAATGACAATGACGATGATGACAACAACAACAGTGGCAAAACAATGAGATTCCTCTGGTGCTCTCAGTCCTGTGGTGGTGTCCAAGCTAGGCCCCGAATCTGTGCTGTGTAACTCCGCCAACACCGCAGTAGGATTAATGTTCAGTGCAGGGCTGATCTTGGCCTCTGGGTGTGGGGCTGGAGCCAGTCTTCAGCCAGCAGCTTTCTGGATGTCCCTTGGCAGCCCTCCTGCATCTCCTTACTCTGCTTTTCTCTTCCTCACTCTCCCTTTCCCGGTTGCTGCAGCATCCTCAGAGAGAGGCAGCACAAGACTGCTGCGTCCTCCCAGCCCTTGCACAGCCTCCTCTGCTCCACTTTCCTGTGTCTTTCTCCCACTGGCAGCTTGGAGAAGCAGGGGAAGTGCTGACCTTCCAATTATTTCCCTGCCTATTGCTTAAGGCTGTTTTGGAAATGGAATATTATTATTGTGCCTGGAAAGTTAAAAATTTAAACTCAAAGTCACTACTTACAGAATTGGATGTTTAACCATTTTCCTGACTTGATATATCAACGAAAGCACATTTCTGTGCAATGCCTTGAAGATCTTTAGAATGATATGTATATTTTGTGTTAAATTATGGTCAGTTCCAGGCTTAATGCTCCAGATTTTGTTAAATAGTTCTAGATCTAGCCTCATGCGATTGTTATTCCTGTGATTGTGTGGACACAAGTTTATCCCCTTTCTTTCATGATATTACTCTAGAGAAAAGGAGATAGCTACTAAATAAGAAGGGCTCATTAAGCCATTCCATTTGAAATGCAAAGTTTAACTCAGTCTTCAAAGTGACTTACAAGTAAAAAGCTTTCCCTTGTTAAATATGAAATATCCCCAAGGGATCATGTTTTCATGGGTTGACCCCCCCCCCAATCTAGCCAATCCATTCAGAAGGATGATCAGATCTATAATCTCACTGGTGCACCCACGTGTGAGCTCATACTTGAACTGGCTGCTAGAAGACGTGGCCCAGTTGGTTGGAGTAGGTCACTGAAGACGTGCCTTTGCTGGGTCTCTCTCTCCAGAGCCCTTCTTCCGTCCTCCTGTTTGGCCTGAAGTGGGGCACTCTGCTCTGCCACACACTTCTACCATACTGTTCTGCCTAATTCAGGCCCACAGTGATGAACTGCAGAAAGTGAACTGAAACCTCTGAAACCATGAGCCAAAGTAAGCCTTTCTTCCTTTGGATTCTTCTATGGCCTATGCTTAGATGTCCTCTCAAAGCCTCATGTGTTCATAGGTGGGGCTTTAGGGATGTGACAGGATTATGGGTGTCTGATACTGGATTTGTTCACTGATGGGCTTATATCTGGGTGTGATGCTGGGAGGTGAAGACTTGTGGGAGGAATGGGCTATGGTGGGATGACCTTTCCTTAAGGACTGCTGCATCTACCTGCCACACCATGACCTGTTTCTCCTCTGCCATGGTGTATACTGTCCTGGAGCCAACTGACTATGGACTGAAAGCCCCTTAATTTGTGAACCAAAATAAACCTCTCCTCTTTTAATTGATGCCTGTTGGGTATTTTGTCCCATCATTGAGAGAGTAACTAAAATGCCAGATATTATGGCATGATGACCAGAAACTGACCAGTACACATTTTTCATGGGACTTTGTGATTCTTTAATTTTAAGGCATTTAAGACTTGGTAAATTCATGATCGAGAAAGAATGCTACAGTATTTTCGAACACTACACTACTGTAGAACATCAATATAATCGGTCCCTTGGTGTCTTTTTCCAAATGTATGGACACAGTGTGAGATGTATTAAATGTGTCACTTCTTCTGTATTGGCCTGATTGATCCCAGCTCATTCATTATCTAAGCAGACCTTCAGGAATCAAGCATGTCTCTAGGGCTCTTTCATAAAATGCATCATGAGTCACCTTATTATGGTGAGTCAGTATATTTTTAAAATTTTGGATGTGAGACAAAGTAAAGAAGGTTGTGGTTTTGATGTCCCTTAAACTGTCCTGACTAAAGAAGAGATAGCCAGGAGCGAGTGATATCAACAGGCTCCAGCAATGAGTTTTTAAATCTTTTCTTATGCTGGGCTCCCTTGGGTGTTTGAACCTCCTTTAACCTCAGTGTTCTTGTCTGTACAATGAGGAGGATGCACCTCACTTTGGAGCAACACAGAGAGGACTGTAGATGACAGGTGTATTCTTTCCTGGTGATACAATACACAGCCAGCCTGCTCTTGGTTTTTGTTTTGATGCTGTGGTCCTTCCTCACCTCTGAGTTAAGGTCTGAAGATTTCTCATAAAAACATATTTACTTGCTAATCTGCACTTGTGTTTCCATGGCTTGTTCCACAGTCCACTTCTATGTATAATATGTGTTAGCAAATGACACTGGGCTGGGTAACACGGAGTATAAGTGGTTCACACCACAGGGGCCCTGGTGGGTGAGGGTTCTGCCAGAGGGCTTTCGAGGGTCCACTGCACTCACCACAGTCACCCATCCTGGCTGTGGTTGGCTGTTGAGTGAGGTCTCTGGGAGGGTGCTCAGCTCCACAGAGCCCCTCTCTTCACATTAAACAGGAAGGATTTCTGTGTAAGGGCAGAGAGGATTTTTTTTCTTCCGAGTAAGTCAAATTTAACCATTAGAAAGCTAATTGTTATTTTTATTCCATAAAGGAGTCTGTTTCATGCTTAGCTCATGTCTTCAAAGTGCTTAAAGCATGGACACATTAAGCAGGTTTAATAGTCTACTAAACAACACAACAGCTCCTGACATTATTTTGTTGAAATAAGAATACTCGTAGACAGGTGGTGAGTGGATCTCACACAAGATTTCAGGATGAGGTCAGGACACTCAAAAGAGAAAAAGTGGAAGCTCATTAGGACAACTGTGGACAGGTTAGTAATGGTTCTTCTACAAGTAGAAAACAAATTTACAATTGTTTAATGTAGATGAAACCAATGCCTGTGTTGAGTCGTCAAAGACTTGTAAAGAATTTTTCCAAGTTCCCACCGATTTTTCACTCTGTCAACAAACATGTGGTCACTATGTTCTGAGGAGTCCAACCTCTCATTCATATTTGGAAATCTCATTCTTATTTCCTGAATTTGTGTGTATTTGAAGGCAAGCTTTACACCTGCCTTTTAAGGATTATCGATTGAATATTTACTTATTTTCCATAATCCCGGCTTATAGAATCCTTTACAGGAGCTATTAACCGATTAAAAGCACTGGACTAGTACGAGTCCATCGCTAAGCACATTCATTTGTTTTTAGAGTGATTCTGTCACAGAAAGGATTTGATTTTGAGACTCTGATTAATTACCAACCACATAACTTGGTATTCTCACTTCCTCTAGTGGCATCCCTGGATGACTCAACAGTCCTTAATACATAACTGGTGAGAAGCAGCTGACAATGCAGATTGCAAAGAATGGTGCGATACGATTTGTTAATGTTTTCATCCCTATTTCATTTGAAACAGAATGATCTGCCATTTCCTGCCAGGTAATTAATTGTAGAGGTTTTGTTTCCCCTCCTTTCATTGTTAAATAACATCTTTAAAATTTCTGCAGATTCTCAATATAATTTGTTTTTCATTTATCCTGAATCTATTGAGTCTGGACAACATTTCAAGTTTTAAGTACGGTTCTAGACATTCAAATGAGCAGGATGTCATTGTGATCCTCAAAAAACTCATAAAACAGTCATTAAATTATCCTGTGTAAGTCAGCTTTCTGTCACTGTGAGAAAAAAAAAAACAAACAGAAGATAATCAACTTATAAAGTCATTTTCCCTCCAAGTTCAGAGGTTTCCATCTGTGGATGACTAACTTGTTCTTTTGTGCTTGGGGTGAGGCAGCAATTGTGGTGGAGCACGTGAGCAAGGTGCTCATCTCACAGCAGCTGGAAAGAGAAAGGCAGAGACAGGAAGGGTCCTGGTCTTAAACATCAGCTACATAGCCCCAGCCCCAGGGACAACTTCCTTCCAGCAAGCTCATCCCTTAAAGGTTCACCACTACCCAGAATCACCACACTGAGGTCCAAGCCTTTAGATGGGCCTTGGGGGAACATTTCAGATTTAAATTATAAAAAATACATTCAGAAAACAGCAGCACTTAGTACTGTTGTAGGCTCAGTTGTTAGGATAATTCAAAGAAATGAAGAGAGGCAAAGAGCTGATCTTGTGGAACTCCCAATCGAGAAGTGTGAGACACACAATAGCAATAATCGTAAGAGCTGGTAAATCACAGGGTATGCTAGGAAATAGTAAGAGAGATGTGAATACCTAAGGGTATCATGGGTGCTGGAGGGCAAGTAAAGTTGCCGTCACAGGCACCATCTGGAGAGGGACTTTGGAGAGGGGTGTTTCAGCTGAAGACAGATAGTAGCACTGCACAGGGAGAGGGGAGAGCAAACACTAATGTCTGGCACTGTGAGGAAAGAGTCAGGAGGCCAGGGCAGCTACAGCTGAGTGGCCAAGTGGAGAGAAAGGGAAGATGACAGAGGGGAAGTGACGGGGCCAGAGGCAGGGTTTCTGGCTTTGCCAAACTTGAAGTGGAGATTGTTTTTGGCTTTGAACACAACATTGACTAAGATCGGGGAGGTAAGTGTCATGATCTACGGTGCTGATAAAGGTGAGAGGAGAAAACAGATGCTAGAGAAGAATGAAAATTCACTGGAGCATTCACTACCCAAGAGGAACAAAAAGGAACAAATCAGAACTGACACAGTTGGTGAGGAAATGGGCAAGGATCTGGCCAATGCATTCAGGAGAACTAGGCTCCTTCAAGGAAAACAAGAGGGACATGTGGGAGACTTGTGAGAGCTGAATCGAAAGAAAAGCAGGCTGGCCATGGGGTGGAGAGGCCAGAGGAGAGGAAGAGGAAGACAGCTGCCCAAGCGAGGCTGGCGCTGCCGGGCTATGCACTCACACCTACCCCATGTGTGAGCCTCCCAGACACACAACCAGAAGGAGCAGCTGTGCGTGCGTGGGGCACGGTATGTTAGCAAATGACATTCGGCTAGCTAGAAAAACAACACTGCTAAGTAGTTAACTCTATACCCAGAACTCAGGGGTTAGAACAAAACGGTCCCCCTTCCCACAGGGATGTCTCTGCATCCATCAAAAAATACTTGCTCTGTAGTAACAGGATGACACAACTGGGATTATAAGAAGTTTAGTGAACACTTACGCAGAATTTCCTCCACTTGGATGGGCCTACAACCATTCCTGCCAAAAAGTGCCGTGAGCAAGAAGGTTCCCTGGAGGACCTGCAATCCCTAGGTAGCTCCAGACTGAAGTATCCTGTCAACATTGGAAGACACAGCAGTGACTGTACCTTCTCTAAGCCTGTGGCCAGAGCTCCCATTTTGCTATACTTTCATTCAATATTTTGAAGAATTTAATCAGCATATCATTCTAACCAATCAGTATTTTGCCTAAGAAACACAAAGAGATTCAAAAAAGATCCCATAAATAGAAAGTGCAGTCCCCCCACCCCTGAGACCACAGGAGCAGCACCCGGGGATGTTAGTGATGGTTTTCACTGGGTTGTGTGGTGTGCTGACTGCACAACTGTTCTGCTTCTCCCTTTGTCCCTATAACAGTGACTCTGCCCCTTACTGCCCAAAGCCCTTCCATCCTGACTTTGGTGATGGAATTTGCCTTGTCGGCAGGGTTGACATAGTTTTGGAAAAGTGTTGGTTTCATTCACTCCCTCATATCTGTTCCTTCACAGAGGGACATGCCAAAATTAGCCACATGGAACAAAGTAGAGACACCATATTTGAACTAAACAAGCCCATCCCAGGTGAGCCCACCGGGGCCTCACAGATGCATGAGTAGCACAGTCTTCTGACCCACTGCAGATTAGATGAACCCCACAAAGCCAAGGTCAAAGCGAACGTTTGTTGAGGGATCCTTCTGAGTGTATGGTTGTTGTTTTATGCAGTGCTCCATGTTCTATGGAATGGATATTCTCCATGGTGAAGGATGTAGAATATGTGTTCTTTACTTGGGAGTACACATAACTGCTACACTAGCCAGGACACTGGTGAATGAAAGGGGCCACGCTAATAATTAGTGTGCATGGAAACAAGACTTCCAGGCAATTCTATAATGACAGGAGAAGGAAGAAGAATCGTGTGATGAAAATAAGACTGATAAGCCTAAGATCAAAAGTCAAATTTGACTCTTGAAATTAAAAAAAAAAAAAGAATAAGGTTGTGTTCAGAAAGTAAGACATTGCAGTGGCAGGTTTGAGTTATGGGACCATGCTAAGAACTGTAAGAAGTGGACAGTTGGACTACAAGTGCATGGTGGATGGAGAATGGAAGTAAAACTGAAGGCCTGGGTAGGAAAAGCTCCAAGCACATTGCCTGGTATGGGACATTTGGGGAGAAGGGCTGGGCACAGTTTATCTCATAACCCCAGATAGTGCCCAATACTAAGGGCTCTGTCCCTCAAAATTTGTCTGTAGCAGCTCCAGGGAGAGTGTAATGACTTCCCAGAAGCCCTCATCCTGTTAGCACCCACTCACTCGTCCTGCTAGACTCTCCTGGGGGAACATTACACTGGAAAGGTTGCACACTGGTCCACAGTTATACATGTTGGGGAAGAAGGCAGAGCTGCAGCAGATGTGAGGAAGTCAAGAAAAGCTTCCACAGTGAGAAGGAGAGAGAAGGTGATGCAAATGGGGCTGAAAGGCTCAGGAGGCAAATGTTTCCAGAGATGTAAGAGACAGGGTGGTCACCTGAGGAAGAACGGAAATGCAGACCTGAGTCACGGATGACTGCTATAGTGGTGCTTTCTCTGATGCTCCAAGGCAATGATCCAAATCCTTCCAAGCAGCCAATTAAGATAGATAAAAGCTGAAAAGTCCTTTCTCCAGCTTTGTCACTGGACATTGTTCTCACAGGGAAGATCTGTTCAGCTAAGTGCTGAGAGTCTGAAGAGAAATACAGTGGTGAAGATGAGACAGCACTGCCTAGAGTGTTAAGAAAGTGTTCAAAGCAGAATATTTAAGTCAATCTCTCTTAAGAAATTTGCGTGAGAACAGGAGGCAGGTGATGGGCTAATTGTAAATTACAGCACTCTAGCAGGCTGAAGCAAGAAGGTTGCAAGTGGAGCCCGATTTGGGCAGTTTAGGTAGACCCTGTCTAAATCAAAATTAAAAGGGTGCAGGATGTAGCTCTGTGTGAAGGGCCTGGGTTCAGTCCTCAGAACCACAAAGATGAAGGAGGAGAAGAAAAAGGAGAAGCAGAAGGTGGCAGGTGATGGGAGACAGTCCTTACTTATTCCTTTTCCTGACCTTTGAATGCAAAGCACAGAATTTTCATTCCACACACCAGGGAGGAAGGGATGAAGGCTGGAAGCTCCTGTTTCTGCTCAGGACTTTGTGAACCCATTCTCTCCAGGCAGCTCAGTGAAAAGCAGGTCTGACTAGGTCTCTTGCCTTGTAGCTGATTTGGTTGAATACTCACAGAGAATAGAAGTTTTATTTACTGGCTTCACAAAAGCAAGGAACAAGTGAGAGATGTCTGCAGGCAGTGCATCTTGTTGGTTGTATTGCTTGGGAATAAAAGGACTTGAGCATGTCTTAAAACTAATTGACAAGGAGCACTCATTAGAGTCCAAGGAAACAGCAGCAGCAAGAAGACCCTTGAAAAAATGACAGCACACAGAAAAAAGATTCGGCCATAGGCCAATCACACTCCATTTTCTCCACCAGGAGAGGCAGAGCTTCCTTCTGCAGATGAAGAAGGTGGTGATGCTGCTGGAGAAACCTGGCAGGCTTCTGGTCTCTGTATGTACAAAGATGGAGAACAGCTGGAAATCAAAGGAGAAGGAGAATCCTCTTCCTATCCTCTTGCTCTTCTGAGTGCCAACACTTTTCCATGTGAGTAGTCGGTCCTTACGTAGCAGAGTTTGGAAGCCACATCATTGGTTGCTTATTCCAAATGTGTTTTCCGATCTTGCAGGTAGATCAATCCCTGCTTTTTACATATCTATCTCTCATATGGATCTGGGCTAAATTCAGGTCTAATTCTATCTGAGGATCCTTTTTACTGGCAATGGCTTATGTAAGAATGGCATGTGATGGTTATTTCCAGGGAGATGTGAAGGACAGTCTGCTGGGGCATGAGGAAAGGATTCTTTTTAATGAAAAAGAGATCCTCAGAAGAAAGTACCTATTGTTTATTGGCTATGATACCTGAAATGCATAGTCCTCTTCTACTCATAGTAGAGGTAGTTCAAGGACCAAGGGGAAGAACACAGAGAGGACAAAGAAAGGATTCAGGGTCCTTATTGACTTCTTTTGGCCAGCGAATTAAGAGCCACTGAAATAAAAATAATTATGTTGTCTCAAGCACTTGGTGCTATCTACTGCCAAAGGTATATTAAGTGATACAATGGTATCTGAATATTTTATTAATATAGTTTATATAAGAGGGATAAAAAGGGTAGAAGAATTTATACATTTTTATTTTTACATATTTCAGACAATGTATATAGTGTATGATAGTTTAAAGGATGAAGGCTGTAAAGACAAAAAATAGAGCTTCAATCTGTGATAAACTCTTAACTTTAACTTGTTATAATTTCCAATGTTGTCAGTTCTATAACAACGGAGCTATTATATTCCTTATAAGAAAGACTCAAGCCATGTAGTCTGCCTCCATACATATTTATTCTCAGTACTGAACATGGGTAATTTATAATTTTTAGGGATTTTTCTTTATAAATTTAAAATCATGTCTCTACACACTAAGAGCTTACATTATAGTATTATCAGGTAGAAAACTTAAAATGCTTTTTCACTGAGCCATTGGAAGTTCTCCTGAGCAAAAGAGAAAGGAAGTAAGAAGCCCAGACTTTGGGAAATTGCAGGTCATGTTGCAGGAAATATAGGCCCTTTGAAGCACAGACACCCAGGTCTAAAGCAGAGAGCTATGGACCTGGGGAGAGGCTCTCAGTCACCCCTCACACTGAGGAGTGAGTCCAAACTGATAACCTCAAAGGAACTCTATGTCTTAGTGTTGTTGGTCTTCATAAATTGTTGGTATCATAAATTAGGCAGCCTGAATAAAAAAGGAATTTATCTCTCACAGTTGTAGAGGCTGGGGGTCAAAGATCAGAGCAGAGTTAGTATGTGGCGAGGACCTGCTTTCTGGCTGACAGAGCCTTCCGTGTCTTCACAGGACAGCAAGGTCAAGAGTCCTCCAGCCTCTTTCACAGGGACATGAATCACACTTACAAGGACCACCCAGAGTCTGCCTCTACCACTGTCGCTGTGAATATCAGCCTTCCCACAAATGGATCTGGGAAAGAAACAAGCATTTGGATCACAGCGCCTGCTAATAATGTTCATTAGGTTCCATGTACCAGTATCTTAAGTGAGGCATTTTCAATACTTTCCACAAATACCAGAATGGGTGACTGACGTTTTTACTCTGATTTCCTCAAAAATAATTGCATATGGTTATGGGTAGACAGTGCCGCTGGGTGTATTTTTGTGTGTGTGTGTGTGTGTGTGTGTGTGTGTGTGTTGGTATCTTTTAGCAGAAATGAACTTCATAAATTGCATAGATAACACTCCCAAAATACAAGTACTGTCATTCATTGAGATGTGGTTATATAAATGACCATTATAAAATTTTCTCCCTTAATAAGACTTTGATTTTAACAGAAATAATAGACCAAGGTAATGGGTTGGTGTGTGCGTGTGTGTGCGTGTGTGTGTGTGTGTGTGTGTGTGTGTGTGTGTGTGTGTGTGTGTTTTGAAACACAGGCAAATTATTGAAATAAGGTAAATGGTTAAAACCACGTGAAAGAATGTGAATATGTACAACAGTATGATATAAATATTTGATAACCATATTTTTCAGTTTTCAGGGAGACACGGCAGTGTCCTGCAAATATCTGTTGTGATCCCAGCTTCACAAATGCTGCCACTTTTGAGCTTGAAGTTGTCTAGGGAGGACAGTGAGATCTGTATGACTCATTCCCCAGGAGATAATGTGCCATTCCAGTTGGAATCACAAACTTCAGAGCCACACAGACTGCGTTCATGCCTTGAATCTACCCCTTACCATACAAGTAAACTTGAGCCACTCAATTTCCTGTAAATCAGTGCTAATAAGGTCATCTATGAACTCTTATACTTACAGCATTTAAAACAGTGTCTGACAAGCAACAACAGCTCCCTGTTTTATTTATTATCATCATTAGTATTTACTTCAATAACTGAATATTAATTTAAAAATAATAAATAGGAAAGAGTTAATAAATAATAGCCCCCAGGTTAGCTGAATAATCAGGAACTGTACAGTCTATTTCTTCATCATGTGTACTAAAGAAAATTCAATACTACTTACTGAGTCACTTTCCTGGGGCTCCCACAACAAAGTGCCGCCACCTTAAATTGTGGCTTAAGCAGCAGCCACAACTGGCCTCCTAGTTCTGGAGACCAAGTATCCAAGATTCACAGGTCAGAGGGTTGGCTCCACCAGAGTCACAGCGGTGAAGAAGGGCCTCTTCCCTGCTTCCCCCAGCTCCTGGGGGTGGGGTGAAAATCTGGCTTTCCTTAGTTTTCTTAAAGATTCATGATGACTTCTAACTTTCATGCCACATGATATTTGTCCATTACCTGTCTGTCTCTAAATTTCCTTGATTTTTCTAAGGAAATAATCTCTAAATATGGTTACATTCTGTGGTATTGGAGTGACAGTGTGTGAATTTTTAAGGGACATGTATTTTTGTTTTAATAACCTAGTAACACATTTTATAATACACCTATTCCATGCTATATTTGTTAATCATAGACTGCTTATATATTGTTTATCATTAATTTGGAATTTTTTTCTTCATTATTTTGCTTACTGTGACACTTATTGACAGCTCTACAACAAAGTGATATTGAAAATGAATCCATTTGAGATGTATATAACGGTGCATTAACTATTGCATTCCTGCAATTTAAATTATGTTAAGCCTCAAAATAAAGTTATGCTATTTGACTCATATGGATAGACATGAAAATGTTGCCTTCGTGTGTTATTATGGCTGGTGTTCAGATGTCCCCCAAAGCCTCACGCTTTTTTAGAGGTGGCTGAACCTAGAGTGTGTGATTGATTCATAGTGAGCGTAGGCCCCAGGGCACTAGGATTAAGGGAATGAGTGCTACCCATGTTAAGTAGTCTGAAAAAGATAAAAGGAATACAAGTATGTTGCTAAGTCTCTTGTTGCTTTTGCTGTCTTCTGTCCCCATGACCTGTTGCCCTTCTGTCACCCTGCCTTGGAGCCAGTAATTATGGACTGAAATCTCTATGAACTGTAAGCAAATAAACCTTCCCTCTTTAGCTTTGGGCATCAGGTATTTTTTTCTCAGGAATGAGAAAAAGTAATTAAGACAACAATTTGGTACTGGGAGTAGGGTTGTTGCTGTGACATCACCTGGCCACACGCCTCAAGTGAACTGTGGGAAGGGGAAGAGTTAAAAAGGTTTGGAGATGCTGGAGAAGAAGTGGAGCTTAGGCTGGGAGATGCTGGTCAGAGCTCAGAAGACCAAAAGTCCAGCAAAGACCAGGCTCAGGGGGTTTCTGCCAGGAAGAAGGGCTGCATTAGCTGCTGGACTCCAGATGATGCACATTATGGCTTGGCAGATAGCTTGTGCGCATTTAGTGCAAGTCCAGAGACTTTGTATGAGACTGAGATTAAGGGTGGTAGACTAATCTGGCAGAATAAATTTCAAGGCAGTCTAATATTGAGGCAGTGGCATGCTTACAGTTGGGGTCCTTTAGCCAGATTTATGTTGAGAATCAAGAGCAAAGAGCCTTGCAGAAAAATTCAAACCATTTTGAGTTTGGTTAAAAAGGAAGCTTCTGAAAAGTCAAGGCCTGAAAAGATAGAGTAGAGATCTTAATTGCTGAAAAGGAACAGGACAATAAAAAGATGGCTTGAAGTCATCACAAGAAGATGCAGGACTCCACCCTTAGCAGGCTCAAAATTTCAAAAGTGAAAGAATTTGCTTTAAGAAGAAAGCCCCAGAGCACCATGTTCCAGAATGGCAGCAGCCTAGAGAATCTGTTCTTTGGAATTATATTGAGTGTTCGGCAATCCAGGCACTCAACTACTACAGCCAGGAGGGAAGGAAGCCAGACTACTGCTCTACTTGGCAGCAGACCTTGGCATCATCCATGTGGGGCTGATTTTAGGGACAAACAAAATGGAAGAGTTGTAGGGTCAAGGAAACATCTACCCAGATTTCAGAAGAAAGCATGGGAGGCCAAGAAATGTGCCCCTGAGAAGGCAGTGTGTGAAGCTGTGAGTGTGAAGGCGAAGGTGCAGTGGAGACCCCAGAAGGTTGGAAAAGCCAGGAGTGTGAATGATCTGAGGAAAGCTGCAAGGAGAGAGCAGAACAGCCCCCCCCCAAAAAAGTTATACAAGCTAAACAATCTGCTGTGCTGTAGGGGCAGAGCCACCCAATCCCTTTTGAGTTCACAACTTGCCACAGGGGTTGCTGGGGGTGCTAGAAGAGGAATTATGGGATTTAATATTTGCTCTGCAGGAATTTGGACTTTCTTTGCTCCCATTCCTTTGTATCCCTGTTTGCACCCTTTGGAAAGGTGACATCTATCTTGTGACATTAAATGTTGGAAATATTTAACTTTCTTTTCATTTGTTCAGTATTGCAGCTAAGAGTTTGCTTTAAATCTCAGAGGAGACTCTGGACTTGAACATTTTAGCAATGTTGAAACTGTTAGGACTTTGGCAACTCTTAGAGATGGACTCAATTCTTTTTTCATAAAAGGACATGTATGAGTCTTTGGGCAGCCAGAGCAGAGTGCCGTGGCTTGTCCTGATGCTCCCCAAAGCTTCCTGCTTTTTCAGAAATGGCTAACTCTAGCATATGTGGTTGATTCATGGTGGGGCTAGGCCCAAGGGCACTAGAATTAAGGGACTGAGTACTACCCACCCTTAGTAGTCTGAATAAAATACAAGGGACAGAAAGACACTCTTAAGGTCCCTTGTTGATTTTGCTGTCTTCTGCTGCCATGAACTGCTGTCCCTCTGCCACCTGCCTTGGAGCCAGCCAATTATGAATTGAAATATCTATGAAGTATAATCCAAACTGGGTGTCAGGTATTGTGTCTTAACAACCAGAGAAAAATATGACAATAGTTTATCACTATCTGCCAAAAAAACCTCAAATCTCCTTTTCATATTCTTCCTGAAAAAAATTAAAATAGTATGCAATGGTACCTATTCAAATGAAAATAAAGAAGTTAGTAATTTCATCCAAGTAATTATTATAATACTATTTGGCCAGTAAATAATCTTACATTATGGTTTGAGGAAAAGTGACTGTTAATTGAACAGTAAGAGTATATCTCTTGAAATTGATCGGTGCAAAACACTGAAGCCATGTACAATTAACTTTTCAATGTTCTCCCTCTGATGAATTTCCCTGCTGTCTTAATCGTCCTGTCTTACCATCGTGCTGCTCATGAACCTCCATATTGGTGTGCACATCATCTCAAACTGCAATCTGCACACCTTTCTCTTGCCAAATGTGCTCCTCAACAAAGACGAAGTTGTAAACTACATTTTCCACTTCCTTGAGATCTCCAGGTTAGAGTTCGGAAGAAAGATTTGAATGATGGAAGCCTACTAAATTCTTATTTGTATGAAAACTTCCCACAGTGTTTACATCTGATGGATCAATGTGGTTCTTGAATAACCACAGCAGTTTTCAATCCCTTTAACCCTTCTAATGTTGAAGCAGTCTGCAGGCCCAGAGCGTTGTGGATGAAATAGAGGCCTCACTTCCTGGAATGCCAGAAATTAATAGTAAAAGTCTTCCTCTTACCCATCTACTTTTCCCAACGTAGTTGTACACTGAAGAAGGGAGAAAACATGCTTTTCACCCTCTAGAGTGATACTTGTTTTTAGGAACCTAAAATGTTACTGCCCAGTACTCAAAGAAAGGAGATATATAAATGCATCATGGAATTTTATTTCAATTCTTCCTCTGAGTTCAATGGCCTCCCAAACTTCTGTGGTGTTTGCTTTACCAATTCCTTTTAAAAAAAGATGGAATAACAATTCTCAGCTTTTGAAAGTATTTCTGTATTGATCTTTGAACTGCAGTAAGAATGGCAAAGGTGAACCACTGTTCCGCCAGTGTTAATAAATAGTATCACATCCTCATAGGGTACAGGGGATGTACATGATGGTTGGGCCTTGAAACTACAATTGAGAATCATACATTTAATTGTATGGTTAATTCAATTGTAAATGCTGCTTAATTATAGGACTTGGGGGAGATACTAGGGATTGAACCCAGAACCTTCCCACAAAGTCACACCCTTAACTCCCATTTAAAACATTTTTATCAGGCTTGCTAAGGCCCTAAATTATGCAGGCTGGGCTTGAACCTGTGCTCCTTCTTCCTCAGCTTGCCGGAGTGCTGAGATTAAAGTCGTGAGCCAGGATGCTCAGCTGGTAGTTTCTTTATTAAAATAAACAGAGCCCTTATTATTGGGTAGTGGCTATTAAAATGGTAAATGCTTTCATTGCTATACATTTTGGGAAAGGGTGCTAAAATCAGTTTTCCTGGCAGGGTTATTAAAACACTGTCTTACTTCAAGACTATATGGAAACAGCAGCCCTGCGTGACGCTCTTGTTCTCTGGTCTCTTGACCGCCTCTCCATTCCACAGTACGTTGTGCTGGCTCTCCACACTGCTGGTCATATCTGGCAAGAACAGAGCACAGAATATCACAGATCGTTTGGTTAAAGGGTGCTGTTAAAGGGTGCTTGTCTCTTTGCTCATCTATGGGGCTCTGGAGAGGTGACTGGATCATGGGTATGTGACGCGGGATTCGCCCACTGATGGGTTTATAGCTCGGTGTGCTATGCGGAGGTGAAGCTGGTGGGAGGAAGTGGGTCATTGGGGATGGGGCCCGGAAGTATACATCTTTCTTCTCCCCCCATTGCTCTCTGCTTCCTGCCTGCGCTCCCGTGAGCTGTTTCTCCTCCGCATGCTCCTCTGTCATGCAGCCTGCTTGGAGTCAACTGACTATGGGCTGAAACCTCTACACACTGAGAGCTCAAATAAGCTTCTCCTTCTTTAACTTGTGGGTGTTGGGTATTGTGGGTGATTGTACTTCACAAAAAAACTATTATATATTTTATGGAGACATAGTAGAGAGAAGCTGGAAGGTTCCAAACACAGCACTGACATAGGAATTGACAAGGAAAAGGAGATGCTAATTACTCTGATTTATCAGTTTATAAACATAAGTTGAAATATCATACACTGTACCCCATTAAAATGTATAATCATTAAAAATTAATCAAACATAAAAACTTAATGTAATGTTGAGCTTTTTTTCTAAAAAAACACACATGTATACTTATTGTACATACTTTCTGGAGGCTCACAGGTTTTCTGATCTAAACAGGGTGGACAAATCTCTTAGATGAAAGATCAGAAAAATCTCTTTGAGATGATATATGTCTTTGAAGACTTGGAAATCAACTAATTACTTGATTTCACAGGTAAACAGCAATACTTAAAGCTTAGCCAAAGAATGACCAGTCTCGTTAACTGGGCACATTAATGTGCCAGAATTCAATGAATCCCCTTCCTGCTCAATCTCCCGACTTTACTGTTGTCCATTTGTACTCTGTAATTAAAGAGACATAACATTTTATAAATGATCTTAGAGATCAAGATCAACATTAACTGGGCCAGGGATTTAGCTCAGCAGTTCGGTGGCCTGCCTTGCAAGTGCAAGGACCCAAGTTCAATCCCCGGTACAAAAAAAAAAAAAAAAAAAAAAAAAAAAATGATCAGCATTAACTGCCCTAGATCCTGTCCACAAAGTAACAAATCCAAAATGTAAACTAAGGCATCAGAGCAATGACTCAATATCTGACATAAAAATTATAACAAATATTTTTTGTGTACTTACTTCCATCGTGCAAACTCCATTCTAACCACTTTACATTAATTAAATAACTTAATTCTCATGCAACCCTATTAGTGGCATCTCCAAGAAAACCAAGGTTGGAGAAGTCAGTTCGCATTCAAATCTCATGGTTGGCAAATAATGAAAATATCAGGTGTAGGGTCAGCACATGTAGGTGGTAAGTGCATAACTCTTAGGTGTTACTTTTCTTTCTCCTTCTCTAATAAATATTTAATGATAGAAAAGAATCCAATGTTTCTAACTTCAGAATCTTTTCTACCTTGGGTTCACTCTTTGCTTCTCCCCCTACTGTTCCTCCATGTGATCAGTTAGACAATGAAGCATCTATATTTGACTAAATACATTTCGCCTTCCTTGCCTTACACTCAGGCGATTCCTTTGAGAGCATTCGCATGACAAAAGTTTTCCTGAATTAAGTCCCTTTTCACTTCTTTGTGGCTTTAGTACCCCTTCCCCAAATTTCATAGTAATATACAAGGGTTTTTTTGTTAGAAGTTTAAATAATTTTCTACACAATCCAATAACTAGTTTTATCTCCAAAGTATTATGGTCTACTCGCCTTTTTCACTGTACATTACTTTTATCTGAGGTCCAGATATCTGATATGTTTAGGTGGACTTCTTCTATTAACAGGAATAAATGTAACCTCTATAAGGCAGAGTGTCATCTGCTTTTTCATGGGACTGTAACCTAAGTTATAGTAATCATCAGCAGCAGCAGCACTCTCCCTAGATGAATATTTCAACTCTCAGGCAAACAATAAAAAGCCTGCCCTTCCCAAACCTGCCTGCTTTCCTGTCCATGAAGTGGCTTGTTTTATTTAACCATTTTCTTATCATTCAGGCACTTAGCCATGTCATAACCTCCTTCTTTTTTGTCTCATTATGGAAAAAAAGGCAAAACAATGCTTGCAAGGTTTATAGATTCTAAAACATTACAATTTCAGATATCAATTTATTGTAGTCTCAGAAGTTATAACACTATATCTTGAAATCAATGAGAAGTATAGATTCCAGTAGCAAGAATTTGACTTTTATTTTTGGTTTTGCTTTTTGTTATCAGGTTTCTGTTGGTAGCTCCATTTTATAGTTAAGGAATCTAAGACCAGATTAGTGAAGTATTTTGCTGAAAGTTATCCATCTATTAAATGGAACCTTCTCATATTCAATCTTTGTAATCTAACTCTGTAGTCTGATTTTGAACTCCTGTCTTTGTGAACTCAGGTTTGATTTCTCTATTCAAGTTTGATATTTCCTGTAACAGGGGCAACAGTTTGTCCTACTGGAAAATGTTTATGCTACTCTGTGTTCTAACTGACTTCTTTGGTAAGTGAAGGAACATCTTTCTATTTAACATGTGGGAATGTTGTATAATCTTTGAAGGGACAAAAAAGCATTCAAGGAAATTTAGGTCAACTTTATGTACTTTCGAAACTGCTATTTTTTTGCAGATGCTGGTTCAGTCCTAAAGATTTGGGGAACTTGTTATCTTTTAGGCTTGCTATTACAAATTAGCCATCTCTTTATTGTTCTTGTGTGTGTGTGTGTGTGTGTGTGTGTGTGTGTGTGTGTTCTATAATTTACATCAACTGAAGTCCTCCCATCACTTCCATCTTATACTTGTGGCAATTCTGAAACCTTCTTTAGAGGAATGGACATTTCTGTTTGTGACCTTCTGTTTTTGTCCTTTGCTGCAGGGAAATTGTTTCTCCAGAAAGATGTCTCTGAACATTCCCACCTCCCAGCTCCATGTGGAACCTCAGTGAGATTTTATATGACATCTTCTCATGCTGTCCTCAACCCTTTTCACTCCCCAGAAGGTCCCTGGAGCTTTTCTACACTGTGTGGGTTTAAACGTCAGCTTCCTACAGTCTCCTTCAGGAGCTCTGCTGTGGGATGGGGCAGTGATTTGGGACTAAGGACTGTTGCTCTCCCTTGACACAGGTTCTTTCTTTCTTTCTTTGTTCTCCTTCTCTGCCCTTCGCATGACTTTGAAACTGTGTTCACTTTTACAGGTTTTGTGGAAGAGCACTAATAAGATATTGGCTCACGAAAGAAGATAGGAGTGGGAGTTACACTGCTTATGGCTTCTCAAATTTGTTGACAAAGGAGTTGGTAGGAATATGCCTTGAAGGAGAGTACACAGTAATGGATTTGGGTTTAAAAGTAGACATGCACATAGTACTGTGGTGTTCTGGGGCACCCCCAGCACACATACACATGCGCGCGCGCACACACACACACACACACACACACTCCATCTTCCTCTCTCTCTTCTCTCTCTCTTTCTCTGTCAATGTAGCTTCTTCAAAAGTTACTGCCTAAGGCACATAGGACCCAGAGCACACTTCCTCTTCTAAAGTAAGCTAATTTGAATTTAGACTTCCTGTTTTACAGTTTCAAACCATTAAACCCACAGTACAATACCTGTTGGTCTTTTTTTTTTTCTTTTTTTTTTTTTAACCACAAGATAATCTCTGAGCAGCTAAGTTAACAACTGTGCTTTGTCAGGATTTTTTCCCCTAGTATTTCTACAACTGACAGCCGGGAGAAGAGAGTATAAAAAAGATAAGGAAGAGTCAGCCAGGTTAAATTCTGCCAGGACATAGGACTAGTGTTTTACTAGGTAGATAAAAGACAGACTAAATAACAACTGAAAGGCACTGCCACTAGAATCCCATCAGCAAGTACAGTTAGAGGGGCTAAAGAGAACAAAAAGCAGCTTTCAGAGTGCTGTGTGCTCAGGAGCCAGGCTAATGCGCTCTCACTTGTTGGATGTGTGCTAAATGTAGACTCAGCTCAGATGTTGGGATCAACACAGCACAGGTCCCAGTGCCACAGGGATTCATTACCTAGTGGGAAAGTAACTCTGACCTCATGGGGCTGGTATGCGGGGGCACACAGGGGGACGCTCTGTGCTTCTGAGTAAACCAAACAGTTAAGATTATTAAAGCACTGAACAGTGAACAGATGCATGACAAATGCAGCACTTTCACAATAGCTGCACGTTCTGTGGGTTATGCTCACTGTATAGCATCAGTAGCTTTGTATAAGGAAACCGCAGGTATGCAGAGTGATGTGACAACCACCTCATAGCCAGAGTGGCAAAGCTGGTATTTGTATCCACCTTTGTATTTGTTTCGTCTGTGTGACTTAACACTTAGCTTAATTTCAACTTTTCTCTAGTGTGTGTGGTGTGCAACAATTGAAGGGGTGTTTTTGGTTGTTTCATTTTGTTTTGTTTATGGTTTTGTTTGTTTTAATCTGTAGTTGAAGACATGTAAAATGCCATTCTGGAAGCTCGGAGAATATTCCAGGCTGAGGGATAAAAATGGAAAGGCAGAGGTGAAGGGAAGCTTAGTTACTTCAAAGATAACTCAGTCTGTTAGCGTGCCTGAGGAGATGCGAGGTGAGAGGGAACCAGACTCTATCAGGTTCAAGTTCTGAAAGCCTTGGACTCCTTTAAACAGCTCAGATTTTACCCTGGGGGCAGTGGGAAGCTTCCCCAGGACTTTAAATTCTGAAAGGAGAAAATGGCATTAGAGTTAGAGCTCTCCAGGCCTGCAGCCCCAGGTAAGTGGGGACAAGGGGCAGTGGAGGGAAAGGTTAGGAAGCTAAGCTTTCCAGAGAAGTGTGGCTAGATCCAAAGTGGTGATGTTGAAGTCAGAGCAAGTAGAGACTCCAGGGATTTAGGGAGGCTTTGATAAGAGAATTGCAGAGGATTTCTATACCCAAAACATTAATCTCTATTTTCTTTTCTAGAAGTGATAAACAGCCAAAGTGTAAGAGTTACACTTGCGGAAATACTGCAAATAGTTTGAAGTTGAAGAGCCAAAAGCAGTGAAAATATTGACTTACTTTAAATGGAAAACCAGTACTCTCAGAATATCTGGTCAGGAAATTAAAAATTCAAGGAAGAAAAGAAGGTCTCTTAGACTGAAAACTGTGAAAATTAATTTTAAGGCTCAATATTAAAAACATTCTTGGAGCATATATTTGTATGTAGGGGGTATGTAAACCTCAGTGCGAAAGGAAGGAAGGAAGGAAAGAGAAAGAGAAAGAGAAACAAAGAAATTTCTTCTCCATCTGCGGCCTACTCGCTTTCTTTGCCAGTAACCCATCCAAAATCCAATTGTCCTTTGCTTCTCTACACTGAAACAAATGTGACCAACAAATATGGTGAAGGCTTAGCTCCGGAAACACTTGCAGCAAAGACACATTGTCAGCCATCTGCCTCGCAGTCGCCCCCTTCCTCAGAGTGCACTTACTGATCTCCTCCTGCTGGCCGCTCTCCGAAGCAGTCCTCTTTCCCGAGTGTCACCGGCTACAGTCTATCTTGACTCTTGTGAAAGTCATTCGGAGTTTTTGTGAGCTATCTCTTGTTGTCCTTTCGTGGTCCTCTTCACTTTAGTGAAGAGCCAAACGTTACACGGTGTCAGATCTGGATGAGAACCTACTGTTTTTAGAAGCCAGCCTTTCCCTTGAAGACTGTGTCTTTGATCACATCTCGTAAACACACTTATGAGAGGGGACTTCCGGCATGACTCCAGAAAGTGTCCACATAGGATAAGTGTGTGAAGGGCTGGGAGTTGTGGGTGAGGTGGTAATGGCAATATTTTTTACTGCGATTTTTTTTTTTATTATTTCAACAATCACTGTAGCGTTTTATCACTCCTTGTATCTACGTCTATCCTAGCAAAGGTATCCTGATCCAGACAGAGATGCTGGGGTTAAATGGAAGGATTAACTTCTGGGAACCTATGCTTTTCATCCTGTAAAAGTAATTTAGAATTTGTGTGAGATGTCTCCTTCACAATATATTGAAGTCTGGATTGCTTCATTAAATGCATAGGCAAACCATAGTAGATTATATGTTAACATAACATTTTCAAAATTACTGTCAAAGCTGTTTTTGTAATTTTCTAAGTGGTTTTACAAACCTGCTTATAATATTCATGTCTGTTGAGGCTAGACATGTATATTTTAAATCTCATTCTAGTATGTGTCACTATTCCTTTCTCATATTAGTTTTGGTTTATGAGACTGATGTTTGAAAACATTTCCTATGTTGGGGTGAGTGTGAAAAGCCTGCTTGATCATAAGTGGGCTTTGTCACCACTCTAGGTGGGTCTGCTGTCTGTCAGGGAGCAAGGAAACCAGTTCCTGGGACGCCCAGTCCTCAGGGACCAGGCAGAGCTGTTCCAGGGCAGGGAGAACATGAATTCAGACTTCAGTTCCATTTTGCCTCACTGTGCAGGGGAAAGAGTTTACCTGAGAGCTTCTGATGCTCATGTGTAGTGTCACGAATGGTGTCTAAACCTACTGTGCAAAATCAAACACGCTTTGCTTCATTTCTGCAGGAAATGGAGACAAAAATACAAAATATCGTAGTTACTAATGTGTATAAAGTCTTTATTCCAAGGAAATCTTGCTCTTCCACTCTTGACTATTTTAGACATCCATGAACTAATATTCATAGCACTTTGTTTTATATGTAGTGCTGAATTTTAAAAGACTAATAGTAAATGAAATTAATATATGGAAAAGTAGTGAATAAAGAGTCTGGAAATTCAGGACAGTGTCAAGCAGGAATAAGTTCGTCAGCCTTTGGATGATCATTTTTATCCAAAAAATAATCAGGTTTTGAAGTTATTAAGAGGGTCAGGAGTACCATCAAGGTGAGCAAGGTGAGATGTGAGCGCTGGGCATGAACTCAGCAGTCGCTGTAGAAATACACAACTGCATAGGATTTCGATATTTAGAATGCCTGAGTTACGGATCTGGTGTGGTGGTTTACTAAAAACAACTAGTAGGAAGAGTTAGACATGGCCAACATCGCCTCCTCCATGGGTGGTGTAGCTCCTTCTTCCTTGGCTCTGTCTTCACTCAGCTTCCGCTGTGGCACAGAAGACTCCCTGAACGTCAGTGACACAGTCAACTCCTGCTGGGGCTCCTGTCCCAGTCCTCCGGCAGTTGGTGCCGACAGGGACATGGGGACTGGCTCTTGGCCCATGTGTCACCCTCCAGCTTCTGCCCTCTGCTGCAACTGCTGTGGAGCTGAGGTGCAGCCTCCATCCAGCGTCCTGGACTGAGGAGGAGCAGTGGGTATGGAGTGTGCGAGGAAGAAACTCATGCTGGGCTGCTGAGGGGCAGGGGCCGACTTCTGCACAGTCACTAACTCAGTCCACTGAGTCCAAGGGCATAGCCCTGACTCACTGCAGCCGCCCTGCTCTCTGCCTATTGTAGTCTTCGGGTAGCACTTGCTCTTGTGTTTATTCTCCTTTCTCCTCCCATCACCTCTCCCTGTTCCCAATCACACTCTAAACTGTAAGCACCATGCCCTGCCAAAATAAACAGAGTAAACAAAGTCTCCCACTTCTGTTCGCAATGTATCAGAAATGCAGAAGTACTGCATTGCGTTTATCTGTGCTTTGGCAATTCTCAGTCAGTGTGATTTTATAATTTTTTCAAATGGCTTTGCACTTTCTAAGTAATAACGTATTTAGCAGAGATGTTTTATTAAAATCACTGAGTCTGTGGGACGCACGTCACATCTGTATAAACACTGTACTGGAAAGTCACCCTCTGGACAGATATAATCCACCCTATACTGAACTCTTAGGAGTCCATGGGAGATCCATGCAGCAACTTGGAAACTGAGACTCTCACTGTCTCTCTAGGTTTTAGCATGAGCTGTTTGCTGTCTGCTGCAGTCCCTTACTGCTGGAGTTAACTGCTAATCTATTGCAGAGTCCTGCGAGTAGGAGCTGTGTGTATACCCGGGTCCTGGGAGTAGTCAAAGTGTGGCCACCGTGTGGGGAACATGTGCAAGTGAGAAACATTCAAGGGCGACCAAGGAACTGGCTTCCCAGCGGAGTCCAGTCCGGGAGACAGGGCAGCTCTGGAGTCCATTCCACCCACCCCCAAGGGTAGGGATGAGTGTGACAGCACAGTTGAGGGACAGAAATCTCCTGCAAGTGGCTGTTTGTCCTTGTAGGGGACAGTTTAAAGTTTATATCAGTTTTTACACTTTCAAGCAACGCAACAGCATGAACTACAAGTGACAAGTTTTCGTTTGGAAAGTGCCAGTGGAGTTGAGAGATAAATGCTTCGAATAAAAGTGTAAATGGGAACACGCTTTTTAGTCACTTTTTAAAACAGTAACAAACGAAACAGGAGAATCGCAATGATCAACAGTTCCTAGGCGGTGATGGTCCATTACTGCAGGACCATATTTTTACTGTCTGCTTCGGGGCAGCCACAGCGAATGTTGCTGTAGGAAATTTTCTGTTGGGAAGAAAGAGACTGGAAAAATTAGTGAATGAAGATGAGACAAATAGGTAGTTGGGAAGCCTCCAGTGGCCAGAACAGTGTCAGGTTTCAAGGAAAAGGCAGGAGGCAACTAGTGCTAAACCAAGTCAGATAAGAACTGAAAAATGCCCAGGTTGTTTAATATGGTGACTGTGGAAAGCAGTTTCAAGGAAATGGTTGTGAAACAGGATGTGACAATTGCTAAATTACAGTGGACTCCAATGCGTACATTGGAGTTCAAGATACATCGGAAGTAAGTTATGTAAAGCAGTACCATTAAATTGAGAGAAGTAGATAAAGAAGCAATGAAATACAAAGGAGGAAGGACATCGTGAGGAAAAAAATAGCTAGGCAGTGAAAAGCAGAAAATGTTTTTCAAAGTAGATCAATAAGCCAAACTCTGCGTTCTTTGAGATAGCTAATAAAAACAGTGAAGAAAAAAGAGTACACACAAGCATCATCATTGAAAAAGGACATAATTCCAAATACAGGGGTTCATTGTGGAGCTAGAATATGCTAAATACGATGCGGCATCGGTTCACCGGCTCCACTTCTAGCTCTTCCTTGGCTTGCAGTTCTCTGTAGGACCTGCAGCTCCTAGGACCATGGTAGAACACAGTGGTCAGAAGCACAGCCTAGAGCCAGATGAAGGGGGCTCAAATATCGGACCTGACACTCACAGCTGTGAGGCGGCAAAGGGCCTCAGTCTCCCACTGGTGAAGGAGGACATTGGAGGCCCTCACTTCACAGATGGTCGTGTGGATAAACAACAGCTCCCGGCACATGCCGAGGGCCTTGGGTGGAGATCACTGAGCATGAAAAGCGGACGTGATGCATAATTCTACTAGCTGTGCATCTCCCCTTTCCCTCTTTAAAATCCAACAAAGATAAAGTTAACCTCATACGTCATACCATAATCTTGTTTTGATGCTGCAATATTAGCAAATCCTTTACTTTAGATCTTTAAGCATTAAGCTAAGTGAGCAATACACATGAAGACTTTTTCAGCTGCATCTACTATCATTCTGAGTTGAAGGAGTAAAAACTCAATATCCCAGGCTGCCTGCTAAGTCCACATGAAATCGGGAGTCCCTTCTGCTTGTGAGCCCTTCAGTGGGTATCATTTTGTGCAAAATAATTACTTCCAAACCATAAATGCATACTTTGCATGCATTTAAAACACGTTAACTAATGCAATAAGCTTTCCTCACCTACATAGGAGCACTAACTCAAATCTTTACAAATGTCTTGATAGTGATACTGTTAAGTCAGTTTTTAAATTAAACTTATTGGTACATTTCATATATTCATAATGAGCACGTTCATTATAGGGAATTTGTATCTGTACATGATATATCTTAATTCTTCTTTTTTCCCATGCCCCCTCCCTTTAACCCCCTCTTCCCCTCTTTATTTACAAAAGCTTTGTTTGAATTTTTCCTTCTTTC
This sequence comes from Fukomys damarensis, assembly GCF_012274545.1. NCBI lineage: Eukaryota > Metazoa > Chordata > Mammalia > Rodentia > Bathyergidae > Fukomys > Fukomys damarensis. The sequence goes on from NW_022900913.1 coordinate 5,650,717, forward strand.
CTTGTTTTATTTTCCTTTCCTTTCTTTCTCTCTCCCTGCTCCCTAGTTCCCCTTCACATTTGAATATTTTCTTTCTATTTCAAAATATCTGAGGCCAGATATCATATCTAGAAGATAGGATTATGGTTGTCAACCATGGAAAGACAGATTTCTTATAAATAACAAGGAACAGCTGCAAGATGAGGCAAAGAACAGCACACGGCTGATCAGAGTCATTGAAAAAGTCAGTTCTTACAGATATATATTCTACACTTTTTATTGCAAATTATTTTATTTGAAACATAGTTAGTTGATACTTAAAGGAAACACAGATAACTTTTTGACATCTTTTGATTTTTCAGGGCTGGACTTACAATGGCTCTTCCTTAGCCAGTTTTCTATTTCAACAGCTTATCCAAAAGAGAAAATGTCACTGTGAATGATTTAATCAAGTCTGGCCAATCTCTTCTGCATGTATTGTTTTCTCTGTGTGTGTGTGTGTGTGCACGCGCGCGTGTGTGTGCACGCACGAGTGTGCGCGCGCGTGTGTGTGTGTGTGTGTGTGCCATCTACCAGTGTGATCAGCTGTATAGCCAAAGAGCTAAAGGGCCAGCTCAGGTGCGAGCATGCAGAGCAGCTACTGATGTCTGGTTGATCTGCACTTCAGAGATTCTTAATCCAGGAGGCCAAATATCTCTGTTAAAAACAAACAGAAGAACCTCTGATGTGCAGAACTGATTGGACATTAACGACTACAATATCACCACGAGCCAGCCTGATAATTACAGGAAGGAGACCCTTGGGTTCTGCCCTTGGACAGGAGCTATCTCACATGATACCCAACAAGATCAGCCTGGGACGGAGATACGATGAGGCAGAAACAAGGTCATTCTGCAGTGTAAAGTGGCAAATGTTCTGCCAGCCATAGCTTTGTATCCTCACTGGCCTAACATCCCCACAGATGTGATCCACTGACGTTTCTAATTATAGCATCACCCCTAGCTTCCTGATGCCATCCAGTCTGCAGCAGACCCCTGCCTTCTTAGATGCTCCTGAAAACCACCCAACCTCAGCCCAAACCCTGTAACAGGTTCATTTGAGCATCCCCAAACCGAGACACCCCGTGGCTCCTCATGTGTTTGCTGGGACTGCAGAGTAATGGACCCCACTGTTTGCAGTATTCCTGGTGGGCTGTGGGTGGAAGGCTTTGGTGAACTATATTGTCTCTTGCACCCGCACAGCTCTTCATCGACAGCATTTTCATTCTCCGTAGGAGGAAACTGAAGCTCTGTGGGAGCGAGCATCTTGTGCAAGCTAGGGAGGGTAATGAATGGCTTAGCGAAGCCTCAGATAGCGCTGTGTTTCCGATGGATGACCTTCACAGTGCAAGTGTTTATCAGCAGAATAATAAATGCGACTTAGGTATAACTCCTGACACACACTAAAACGAACATCTGTACTTTAACTCCCCGACTGAGAAGAGGCAGGCATGGTGTAGACCTAGAACTGCCTGTCTTAGGGTCTTTCTTACCCTTCCCTCCCACTTCTCTGCCACAGGAAATTGGTACCTGTGTGCATTGTGCTTGTCACTGCCTTCCCTCTTTTTTTTCCTTTCATTTCTTGTGCTTTTCTTTATTTTTTCTTTCTTTTGCAATGTTGAAGGCTTACAACTTCACAAAAGATACAGGTACAATACAAAGAACTTTTTTTTTTCCTAAACAGTTCAAGGAGTAAGTTGCCGACTCCAATGCTGGATCATTCGGAATCTTTGAGTGTGGGTTTGTTTTTTTGTTTTTGTTTTTGTTTTTTTTTTTGCATTTTGTGCAGAAACTGTTTACAGGAGGGCACGTTGTTCATGAAGCTTCACAGGAATGAATTACATCTACACAGGTGCATGAAATGACTCTAGACTTTTCCAGGTGCAGGTGTGTTGTGCTGGCTGTTTTGTCTTTTTGACACATTCCTACCATCTTGAAGCTCTTCCTTCCTTGATTTCTGGCCCAAGACGTTCTGAACCAATCTTGAACTCATTCCCTAACCCCGCCCAGCTTCTAGCCATATTTCCAAGGTTCCTTTGAGTTAAAAGCCATCCTCATAAGTGATTCTCACGAGGAGCTGGGCTCTAAGTGGGGCCAGAGCTATTCGGGGGTCACTATTCCGAGGTCATCTCCGCCAACACAGCTGGGAAATGCAGACAAAGCCCTTTCGTTGTGCTCAGGGTCTCAGTGCCCAAACCAGTCTTCTGTCCGCCTGCCCATGACCCCTTGAGGCCTGCTGCCTGTGCCAACTCTTCTCGCTCACGGTCAGCCTTCCACGTGACACGCCTCGCTGAACTGGCACCTTCCCTGGTGTGGGGACCTCTCCACGCTCCCTAGGCTTTGATACACCAGGCCAAGCGGCTCCTCCTGAGGGTCGCGGTCCTCACCCTTCTGGGCTGCACTGTCCAGGGAAGGCTGGGATGCTGTCCCTGTGGAGTTGCACTGGGCTCCCTGCTACCTCAAGCTTCCCTCCACAGGCTCCTTCGCCTAGGTTGTTGCCTGTACAATTACTAAATCCATTTCCCTGCTACATGCAGTGCAGGTGTGAGTACGATCACATTTAAATATCCGTTCTTGTGAGCAGGCCTATTTGGAGTAATCCACATCTCCATCTTTTGTAGACCACAGCCCTGCTTCCTGTGTGCATTTGTCTACACAGAGGAAACTTTGTAAACCCTATACAAGGAGTATAATTATAAACAAATGTATTCAGAAAACTATGCAAATTTATGCATTTATGCCATATGTTTTTAAACCAGAAAACATAATTTCTTTAGACTGTGCTCCTCAGAGCAGAGTTTCTGAGCACTCCCTATTGGAATGCTAAAGTTTGCCTTCGTCAGAGGATGCTACGCTTTCGTCAAAAGCCTCTGCATAAAAGTTGTTATTGATTCCTCTGGTCAGCAATACCTTGACAGTGTGAGATTATTGATGTTTTTGCTGCCCATGGTGTCAAACTATTTAATTATGGAGATAATTAAATTTTCCCTTACTTATCAATACTTATCAATAAGTTAAAGCATCTTTTCTGAACTATGACAGGGAAGGTGTGATATGTAGGGGAAGAACAAAAAGGGACAGGGAAAACATTTTTAATCTTTCAGAAATAGTTCATCTATTCTTGGTTCTTTGTTGTTTAATGTATGATTTCAAATTTCCTCTTCAAGTTTCCTGAAAAACACTTTTGGGATTTTTGCTTGTTATTCTATTGAGTCAATTTTTGTACAATTAAAATTTTTATCATGTTACAATTTTCTGTCCTTGAGCAAGTTATTGCTTTTGTTTTATACAGATATTTAAAATGGCTTTCAATAAAATTTGATATTTTAGATAGGCTTTGGATATCCTTGGTTAACTTTATTACTAGATATAAAATGTTTCCCATTGTTTTAAAATTGTCTTTTGAATAGTAAGTTCTAAATCACAGCTACTACTGCAAATGAATGACTGGCTTTTCTGCATTACTCCTGTGTGTCTAGTTGTCTTGCTACACTTTCTCCTAAATTCTAATACATTAATTACAAAATATTTAGATTTAATCCAGAAAAAATTATGTTGTCTATAAATGATTTGTCTTTCTTGCATTCCAATATTCATCTGAATGTCTTTATTTTGCTTTTTTGTTGTTATTTTGATTTTCACCTTACAGTTTCATGTGGTCCTTATACTGACTATAAGTTGTGATAGTAAATATGTCTATTTTATCTATAAGTTTAAGGACATTTATAATGTTATACCTACTAAATATAAAGCTTATACTTCCTGTAGATTTTATTAGACAAATTTTCCTGCCGAAAAGGGGCAGGTGTGGGGTGATGAGAGGCTGAGAGAGGGATCTCTAGTCTGTCATCTCTTACCCTTGCGGGGGCGACATCGCTGCTGGAGGGCTGCTTGTTTAAGAGCTTCGAGGAGGGCCATGACGGAGAGATCGTGGAGTGATGGGGGTGATCTAGGCAGTACAATCATGGAGGGGGAGGCCTGAAATGGGGAAGAAAGAACTGAGTTAGACGTATCCTGAAAGTATCACATATACATATACTGCAAGTGGATGGGTGCTTTCCTGGCGGTAGTCAAGAAATAGCACCGCCAAGGAGTTAAATGCATAATTTTTCCTTTTAATCTGGGAGCATGTGTAACTGGGAAGGGCACTGGATGGCAGAACAGATGGACCAAAAATGTAGCCTGGAAGTTGGGTGGGAAGCAGGCATGATTTGTATTTCCCAGGTGCCACTTGGGGACCACAAACTCCTTTTGGTGGGAACTGCAGTATCTTGGGAGCAGAACTAAATTACCTTGCCTCTGCCATGATAAATCTAAGGAGGAGCTCATATGCTCAGCACAGAAAGGGCAATCTTTGAGTATGATCTGCAGCAGATCAGGTCTTTTTGCATAGGCAACAGGTACTGTGTGAAACGCATAAAAAGAACTGTGCCCCACATTTGGGGTCGGGAGTTTTGGGCCATTGGGAGATTTTAATCTGATAGCTCAACTCCTAGCTGTGGGGGTGGGAGTGAGAGTCAGCAGATAAGGAGAAGGGTATAGAAGGCAATTTCTCCTGAACTAAAATCTTGGAGGGTTCCCTGGTAGAAATTTTTTGTCAACCAATTTAAGATCTCATCCACTGATCCTTCTTGAGGACAGAACCAATGGAGGTCTTGTTGTAGTTGAGTTATGAAGTAAAGAAATCACAGCCAGATCTGGATCACATCATGGGGCTTTATCCAGAAGGTGGGCCAGTGAAGTGGTCACTTCCTGTAAGATAAGTTGATTCACCATCTGATTAGAAATTTTTTGGATTTGTTTTGTAGGAATCGGAGTAAGCAGGGGGCAACCGTGGCCAGAATGAGGATGCGAATGAGGGCCAAGAATAGAGATTATTTATGGTGTCCAGTGACATCTGAGATATAAGAATAGCCTATTATGTCCTGTAGCCCTGGAGTTTTATCTCTGCCTTAAATGAAATGTAGAAAAATGTATAACCTTGAGATAAGAGACCTATTTACTTAGTAAGGGAAATAAAAAAAAAAAAAAAAAACCAACCAGACAGACAAACAAAACAAAAACAAAAACTTGTACTGTTTTAGAAATAAATTAATTCCTTAGTTGGTTTGTAGATACAGAAAGAAGACAAAAACCCATTGAAAGGCAAATAATTTTTTTTGTATAAATAAGCAAACTTGAATACCAAACTAGAACTCACATATCCATTTTACAATAACTAAAACAGCAAAACAGACCGGGGCCTACTACGCCTGACACATCAGGACAGCAGGCCCAACAAGGGAAGTAGCTATGGCATAATCTGTTGGAGCCAGGAGTAGTTTTGGATCATTCCTCATGTAACCCCCTGTTTTTAAAGTTTTTGATGCAGTGTTGTAGTTTTTAACCTTTGTCTTGACTATGCCTGATCAGTTAACAAAATAACACTCTTTACCTAGAGCCTGGCACGTTTCCCTTGGGCTGCTTGTTAGCATGTCGAGGACACAACTATTTTGGAGCAGGACAGCTGCAAGGGAATTAATTTGGTCCAGGACTGTGTTAGGGATTGGCTTATTTTGTCCATGTCTTTTAATATTTTTCTTGACAATGTCTGATAGAAATGTGTAGAGGTAGAGATACATGCTGTACCCATCGCCATGCCAGTGAGGACCCCCACTTTTATCAAGAAGGAGACCAGGAAGGGGGCCACCCTCTTTTTGATCTTTGACTGTGGGAAGATCTTTTAAACATCTGGGATTATATATAGATGGTCAACGGGGGGCTGAGAAATGCTATGTAACAGAAAATTTGAGGCATGAGAATGCCTTCTGGCTGCATATGAAGTATAGGCCATTGGACAGGCAGATGGGGTGCTCTTCTGAGATAAAGAGGGAGTAAATGAGGCAAGCGGTGATGTCATCTTGCCCTGTGTATGTCAGGTTAGTGGTTTGTGTAGCCAATGGGGGATCCATAGTGAAGGGTCCCAGAACTGCAGACACTGGGTTATCTGGTTTATTACCTAACCCTGTATAGGGAGGTGAAGTGATGGGCCTCAAAAGTCTATCACCAGGACCTATTTATTGATTGCCTCTTTTGGTTACTCTTTTCTGCTGGGGGTTTAAGACCAAGTTAAAGTGAGTCCTGTGTTAATCAATATGAACATCTTGCTATCTGTCAAGGTCAGTTAAGTCTCCTTAGGCATTATTTTGGAACCATGCAGAGAGCCTCTCAGCTCTTCTGTCAGTATCAGCCATTAGGATGAGTCATGGGCTTGCTTGACCATGGTGCTTTTAGTGAAAGTGTGGGGATTTTTTCTTGGTGACTCTCTTTTAGCACACGTTACATTTGTCCTCTGGTGTCCAGCAATCTCCCTGTTCAGGAGCTTGGGTGACTTACCAAAGATGTAAGATGTTGTAGAAAAGGTTCCTTCGTACCTTGGATCTTTGATGACCTTGGAGGGCCAGGGCCAAAATATTGGTGATCTTCTTATCCCAATTACCTTTTAGTGTTGGTCTTTGCCCTTTGCTGGTTGAATACCCAGCAGAGAAGATCGGTAGTACAGTAGGAGCTTAACTATCATAACTTTATCTAGATAGCAAGCACCCTGGAATCTAAAACACAGTTAGAGGGATATTATTTTATCAACCCTGGTTGTTTTAGTAGTTGCTTTTCTGTAGAAATTAACAGAAAAAACTTGCGATCAGGAGCCACACATAATAATATTTTAACATGACAATCATGATGACACTATCTTTGCAACAAACTTAGGTATGTATCTTAGTATATAAAATAGCCATTGTTAAATGTATTTATTTTTATTTAAATACATAAAAAAAAACACCCAGGAAACTCACTCAAGTTATTAACTTTTGATAGGATGCCATCTAAGGAAAGTGTATGGGCCTACACATGCACCTGTAATCATGAGTAGGTGGAGCAGAAGAGAAGGGCGAATACCTGGACCAAAAGGTTATTGCCATAAACAATATGTTGGAAGACCTGAAGAGTCAGAAAACATGAATATATTTTGTACACCAGAAAAGGAGTAATAACAATTATTATAATTATATGAAACCTTATCTCCTATAATGATATAGCTTGGTATCAGAGGATCCTTTTTAATAACTCCTTGTTTTTTCACAGAAAATATTGTATTTTGAAGATGACCATCATAAACATTGCAATAACATATTTAGAGCTCAACCCTTTGATGATAACCAATGCAAACATTTTATAACAACATATTTAACGAGGCATATCTTCTCATAAGTCTATGAAAATTATTGGGTCTCCCATTAGTGAACAAAGGCCAGAATAAAATTTTCTGAGCAAATCTTTCTTTATTTACCAACAGGAGTGCACCCAAACCTAAAAGTTCAAATTTAATTATCTTAATAATTTTTTATTTTACCTATAAAACCAGATTGTAGAAATCAACAATCTACTTGTATCTTTGACATCATTCTGATGAAAAAACATATTTGGAAAAACACCTCCAAACAATTAGACACAAATATATAAGGCAATTTATGAATCTAGAGTGCACTCAAATACATTTGACCAACTGAATTATAAAATCTCTCTTAGTTATGACTAGTCAAAACTTTTGCAGGTCAAAATTAACAGAGATCTCTTTTAAAATTAGAATCAAAAGGAATGAAAGCTCTTTATGACTGTAAATATAAACTTTTTATATCAAATTTGAAACCAACAAGCAAACATACATTTTTTTGATAAATCATTTTTTATACCTTTTTTATATACTTAGGCTTTCTGGTCTTGTATTTTTTTTTAACCTCTTTTTAACAAGACAAGCATACAAAAACCTTTAAAAGTATATCTCTTTTACTTATAGCTTTTTAAATATTTTTGTCTCATTTATTATTAACCTTTTATAACAAACTTCAGCTGTTAAAATCTTAAGTGTCCTTTTTATTGTTCTCTGCAAAACTTTTGCAGGTCAATTACAGAGAGCATAATCTTGTGTTATAGTTATTGTCAGAAATCTATAAGCAGAAAGTAGAGAGAAGGTCAAGTTAATCCATAATTATAATTTAAGAATTTATAATGTAAAAGAAATGTTTTAAACACATCAATTAAACTTCTAGAAACCAAACACCATCAAACATTATTTTAAGTGGAAGACGAATTTGTCAATTAGCCAGAGGAGGGAATGATAACAAAGTTCCTGTCTCAAGGTGGATGTAGCATCAGAGTTGCCAGATGGCGGTGGAGGTTTACAAGATTGTGGCAGAGAGGAGGGAACAGTGGAGGGGGGCCCGTGGAGGAGGGGAGGAGGAAAAGCAAGATGGCAGAGGTCTCTGAAAGTGGTAAGGAGGAGGCTCATCTGCTGGGTCAAATTTTTTAGGGGCAGAGGGAGAGCTTAAGGTTTTAGTAGCAGGCTGACAGGAAGAACAGAGGGAAAGTTTAGATTTTTTTTTTTTTTTTTTTTAAACAGGGTCTCACTATGTAGTTGAGACTGAACTGGAACTCATATGTAGTCCAGGCTGGTCTCAAACTCACAGAGATTGTCCTGCCTCAGCCTCCCGAGTGCTGGGATTACAGGAGTGCACCACCACACCCAGCCAGGAAAGTTTAGATTTTAAGGAGAAGATCTCATTCCATTTGCCTGTGTGCTCACAGAAGTTATAAAGACCCCAGATAAGTGAGGGAGTCACAGCACTAATGAAAGAAACCAGCGCCTGCTAAGTATCACTACGCACACTGAAAGAGCTCCAACGAGAGATTTTATTGAAGAGCCGCAGTGGCACCAGTGGCCTACCCGGCAGAAAGGGAACTAAGGAGAGAAAGAGCATGATTTCATTTTCAATGTTGACAAATTTATTAAAAATGAAGTCGGGGGGCTGGGGATTTAGCTCAGTGGTGCTGCTGCCTGCCTCACAAGCGTAAGGACCCGAGTTCGATCCCTGGTACTAAAAAATAAAAATAAAAGAAGTCACTTCTAGGTTCCCGTCTTTACTTTCTTTTCAAGCACTGATTTAGGGTGCATTGAAGTGCTGGGGTTCTGTAGATTTGAATGACTCATTATTTTAAATAAGTGTTCTTTGTTCTTGGCCAAGACGCTTGCAAGCCTGTGCCTGGTTTTCCCAGACCCCTGCTCCATGCATCCGCGCCTGCTGGGGAATTTGCTGCGTGGGCGCTGACCCCACGCTGACCCCACGCTGAGTCCGGCCGTACACCCGCAGATCACCGGACCCGGAAGTCCTCTTGGGGGAACTCCAAGCCCTGAGCGGCTCCCAGAAAATTTCTATTGTCACCATATTCTGTCACCATAAACGTGTTCCTAGTGCTTGCGTATCTTCACACATTCCGTTCTGAACAGTTATTGTCGTCTTGATTAGTCAACGGCATCCTTTGAATGAGTGCTCTGCTCCGTGCTTTCTCTCCTCTTTCACTGCTGTTTGCCCCGGTCCTCATGGTCTTCCGTTCTCTTTGGCTTTATTCACTTGATGTTTAATCTGATTTGAGGCTCGGACTCGAATTACAATTCCTTCCTTTTCTAAAACAAATTTCAAACTCTACATTTTTCCATGCTTCTTCGTGCTTTTTAAAAGGTCTTCCACCAAATTTTATTTGCGATATTTTTGTTACTGTTGCATTCTAATTATATTAAAGGTTTTATTCATTTCTTCCCGGAACCATTAAATATTAAGAAGCATTTCCACATCTTTGGGATGTTTTTGTTTATTTTGGTACCAACTTCTAATTTAATTTTTTAATGTTCAGAGAGTCATTAAAAATTCATTGCCATTTTATTTAGGTATAGTTTATTTCAATCATTTTTAGGTCCGTGTGTGTTTATAAAAATTTGTATTTACTATAAGATAAATAATTTTATATATCTCTATTAAGACAGAATTATGTTTTTGGAGGAAATATTTTGTCTAATTTGGGAACTATTTTCTTGTCAATTATTAAAATGTGTATGGTGTGTTCCCCACTACAATGGTGTGTTTTTGTGATTTGGTGGGCTTTTTTCTGCATGGGATTTAAACCCACCTAAATAGTTGCTATCACACCCAAAAGTTTTCTGTCTTTCTAATGAAGTGGATTGTTTATTTATATAT
>NW_022900913.1:5660847-5664973 GCF_012274545.1 Fukomys damarensis
ATATATATATATATGTTTCCTATCCCCCAAATATGTCTAAGAGCCTATTTTGTTTGAATTTAGGTAAGTATTTCAGTTTGAAATTTTTTACATTTATCTAGTATAAAGTTTTACTTTTAACTCATTGTGTGCCCTCCTCACATATGATGTATTTCTTCTGGAATTGCTTTAGCTGGAGTTTTTAATAACCTAGTAATTTTCTCAGGACCTCTGACCCTACAGAGATTTTGTTTTTCTGGGTTATAGAAATCGAAACTGAGAAATCTATTTTATAACTGTAATTGTTTTCAATTAATTTTAATTTAATAAGTGAATTGTGTGTTAATATAGATAATAAATGTGTTAGCTTTCTGTTACTATGACAAATGGCTCAGTACTGTATATCAACTTACCGGAGAATGGATTTATTTTGGTTCACAGTTCAGAGAGTTCAGTCCATGGTTACATGGTTTCTTTGTTTCTAGGGCTTAAGTGAAGCCGAACATGATGATAGAGGTTGAGGTGGAACAAGCTGCTCACTTGATGGCAGCCAGGAAGCAGAGAAAGCGAAATGACTGAGGACAAGGTATATCCTTGAAAAAATGCCTCCAGGGACCTTCCTTCAATTAGGTTCTGTCTCCTAAAATTTCCACCACCCATCGAAACCACCATCAGCTGTACATTATCCTTCAACCTATGAGCTTTTGGGAGACATGTACAAGGTAAACTGTAACGATATTTTTACTAAACATAACTTTTATTCCACTTTAATGATTGGCTTACTGTAAGCTCAGAGAATTATGGTATCTTCTATATTTCATTGGGGCATATCGTATCTGTTATATCTTCTGAAAAACTTGATTGTATTCTCATTAGGAATGGGAGGGAAAGAAGTGAATCACATGTTGGAATTATTGTGAATCTACCCAGTGACTTTTTTATGCAGTGACTTCCTTCCTTCCTTTCCCTGGTCCACTTGTTGGTGACTGCTGATCTAATCTGACACAGATGCCTTTCATGCATGTTTACACAATTTATGTTAATTGTCCACATCTATCTGTTCTTTTTGTTTCAACAAATTTTCTTTGTACTTTCTATTTATTCTATTTCTATTTATTTATTTGTATTTATTCTATTTATTTATTCCATTATTTTGCCAATTATTCTTTAGCTAACACTATTTTCAGGATTGACCTTTTTAAAAAAATTATATGTCTTCATATATTATCTCTCTCCCACTACTAGTTTTGAAAAGATACATTATATTTTTATACATTAATTTATTAAAAACTAATGTAATAAACCTTCCCTGAACCAAGAATCTTAGATTCTAGTAACTTAGTTACTTCCTAGTTTATGACATTGATGTCCATTATTTGAGTTCTTTTTAACCACATCCAATCAGAATCACAGTATATGGGATTAACATAATTACTGACGTTTTATACAATGTTATAGATATACTGACATTTGCTGTATTAAAATAGCATACATATATATACATAAATACATACACAGTTACACTTATAATTATACTTATAACATACTTAGCAATCCTGTTGTATCTGACTAAGGCAGTCCTTGGAACATTTTCCTTCTTTCTAATGAACATTATTTATAATTTCCCCTGTTGAAGAAGGTAGTTGATTATTTGCAATTATTTATTCTTAAATTTGTGAAACACCTTCTAGATACCAAGTTCTAGGTTTGTGTTTCTATTGTGCACTGCGTTGATCTTACTATTCCATTGATGCAACTGACACTTGCCTCAGTAGAGTTCTCTCATTGGGACTCAATATTTTTTATTTTTATGCATCCCAAATGCCTCCATTTTGAATGCTGTATAGTTTTACTACAAAGTATTATTATGATTTTCTAAATCTTCATTGATATGTTGTACTTTTTATATCTATATACTCAGAATTAATTGGTTCTTAAATTGCATTAATTTTGGAAATTTCATTAATTTTGCAAAATACTCTGCCCCATTATGTATTTTTTTCTCTCTGCGACAAGGTTAAACATATGATATATATTTTCATTTTATCTTTCATCGTATGTGTAACATCTTTTCCTGTTTTCTCCCTTTATTTCTCTTTATCTATTTGGGTAATTCCCCATATTTATGTTTTGATTTGCTAATTTTCTCTTTGGCCATATGTAGTTAACTGTCTTGTCCAGTACAAGTGTGATTTCAGTGAATGTGTGTGCATGATCATGCTTATTTGTTGATCTTTAAAAGTTACTTTTCATTTTGATATTTTCATGCCACACATTTTTGTAATTCTCATTTTTTATTTATTTTAGACAGATATATTTTACATTTTGTACTTCACAATTTCAAGTTTTAAAACAATTTAATTGGGGTTGGTTTCTTTCTGCTAAGTTTAATTCATAATGTGTCCCACGTTTTTGTTAGTTTTAATTGTGAATTCACCCTCGTTCTCTCTCATCTCTGCTTCTCCAGATTAACCTCACATCCCTTTTCCCTCCCCTCCTCTCCCCTCCCCTTCCCTCCCCTTCCCTTCCCTGAAAATGAGAATGCCCTTAGCTAGGCTCTGTCTTATTTCTTTCACTGCTCCTGGCCACAGCTCTTGGGATTATAACAGAGACTAGCTCATCTGCTAAGTGGATGCATTCTCAGAAGAGCTTCGGACAGGTTTTGGTTTGGAGGAGAGAACAGTGTTTTGGTGAAATTAGAACTTAACCCCATTCCTTTTAGGAGTGATGGACAGAACATGACTTCCTAGAAGAATATGTTCATCAGCTGCCCTGTGGAAACCACTGTGGTAACAGGAAGAAGGTCCAGGTAGGCATTCATTTTTAAGTCTTCCTGCAGAATATGAGGTTTGTAAAAGAGTTTTCTTCCCAGCACTTCTCCTGGCTTGTGGTACTGCTGGATTCCAGAGGACTCAATTTGGAGAGAAAACGTTACCACTCTCTTTTCATGTAGTCACCATCTACAAGAATGTTTTTCTATATTTCCTTAAGATCATACCATTTTCTTCTTTTTTCAAGTTTCTTTAATTTTTGAGACACATTCTCAATCATACTTATTTTTGCCTTCTAAAATTACAATATGATACTTATTTTTGCCTTCTCCTATGATTTTATTTCTAAAGATTTGCTTCTCATATGTCTGCTTTTATATATGTTTATTTATTTATTATGTGTGTTTATTTTTCATCATCGTTACCATCATCATCATTTTTGAATGGCCACATAATTAACACACAAAACTTTGACAACTAGGAGACACATCACTTGATTTAGTTTTGTGTAGAGTAAAGACCCCTTGGAACCACATGGGCTGTATTTAAACCCTAGCTCTCCTATTTTCACACCTTCTGCCACATCAGACAGGAGAGTTGTTTGTTTTGCTCTGCTGTCTTCTAGGTTTCAACGTTTTCACTTAGGAAGCTATCTCCATCCGCTCTTCTGGTACTGCTAACTAGAAAACCACAGGATGACAGGTCTCACACAGTGATTCAGTTTTCCAGTTCATGTGTGCCTTCTTTCAAAAACTGTTTGAAGGTGTGTGTGAAGGGTACCTAAGATATCAATGAAATGAGTCGTGTTCTGGGTGAAGAACTTTAAGACTGGGAGGCAGGAAATGAACTGAGATCGATGTAAACCTTCCAGATTTCAACTATGGGGATAAATTAGCAATTCCAATGACAACCCCCCCACACAAATTGTAAGTAGAGAAGATGGCTTCAGGGGGTTGAATTTGGATCTATTCTAGGATTAAGGCAATTCAAAATGATGCTAAAATTGTAGGAGTAGAAAAATATAATTAAAATTTTTCTTTTTTTCTTTACTACTCCTTTAGAAAGAATAAATGCTAATTAGCAACTAATACCCAGAAGAAAAATGTAAAAATTTGAATAATATTTATTGAGCCTTGATGCACTGGAAACTTGAATTTATTCAATATGTATTGGGTCTGTGTTTGTATTTCAGTGGGCACCTAGACAAATCTGGAGCTAAATCATAAGGGAAATTCTTTGCATGCATAAGCCTGAAGAGTATGTTTCACAGGAATTTTGTTCTGTTATCATAGCTTCTCATAGGTCCCAGACATCAAGCCCACACCACAATACTGAATGAACTGACATTTAAACATTCTTTTTTTTTTTTTTTTTTT
>NW_022900913.1:5665184-5685252 GCF_012274545.1 Fukomys damarensis
TTTTTTTTTTTTTTTTTTTTTTTTTGTACTGGGGATTGAACTTGGGTTCTTGTCTTGAGAGGCAGGCGGTGGCACCACTGAGCTAAATCCCCAGCCCTTAAACATTCATTTTACAAGAATTTAAGGCAGGAAATGAGAGAAGTCCGGTCCAGTCCTGGAAACAAATCAAATACCAATTTTTTTTAACATCTTAAGTGAACAGACACTTTGAAGCATTTTAATATTTCTGTCAGATACTCATGATCTTTGTTCTCAGGCACGCTGGAGAAAAGCAGTGTTGGTGGGACTAACAGATCTTAGCATGGCATGAATATTTTATGGAGCGGTTAAGACTTATTCTGGCACACAGTCGGGGGAGCACTGTGTTTAGCTTATGTTCATTAACGTGTACTGTTTATTTACAGAGCAGTAAATATTAAAAGAAAGTAACTGTATCTTCTTAGTTCCCTAAAAAATATATCTTTTGGTCTATAATACTAATTATATGTTTCTATAAATCGAAAGAGTACAAAAGGTGCATTGCATGAATGATAGTGAATGACATTTTCTTCCTTGCTTATACATAAATTTGAAATCAATAGCAACCAAAATAAAGAAGCCGAACAACCACCCTATGTCTTTAGAGCAGATAAATTCCATTCCATGGCCTCTGTGCAGACCCTCTGGAGCCTCAGGACCTGCGACGGATTCCCAAAAGTACGAAATGTTATTCAACCAAGATGAGACAAAGTGAAGTGAGTCATAATTTCCCTGTGAAGAACAGATATTCATGGGCTTCCATTTTAGATAATATTTGTAAAGGAATGATTCAAAAGCTAGCTAACAAACCTCACTTAATGCTCATCCTTCCTTTCCGTCCTTGGCCATACCCCAGCTCAGCTGGGGATGCTCACATTCATGAAGTGATGTTGTATTCTGAGCAGCAGACCTTGCTTTGAAACACTTCCATTCTCTTTTGAAAGCTTAAAGCTGCTTTCATCCGAGTACTATTGATTAAGAAATTATTCCTTCAAATAAAGGAAAGAAATAAAGAGAAGAAAAACAAAAAAGAGAGTTCAACATTGAGAAAGTTTGATTTTTAAAGAGAAAAATCTCCCACCCTGGATTTCCTCACAGTTAAGCTATTGCCAATAACAGTAGCCATTGTTCTTTGCTTTATTATCAATCATCATTGCATTTTTCTAAATCTGTAATTTGCATTACATAGCAATAACAGGCAAAGGACATTTTTGGGCTCTCTGAATAATTAATCATAAGTTTCTAGTGACACACTTTAAAATGCCAGGAGGGGATGCTACTCACCATAAAAGCTGAGCAATAGGAATCTGACTCCAAACAGTCTCTCACGCACTCGTTTGTGAACTGCCTGGGCTTGGATGTTCATCCACAGAGTTTAGTCCCATGGTTATGAGACTGACTAATATCTGCCTGTTGTATCTTCCCAGCAGAGAAATGGCTTAGTTGTTTTAAAATACTTTCTGTAGTGTATTAATTTATTGACTAAATAAATTAATGTTGGCTCATTCCAAGGACGGCGTCAACAAAAATGTCACCAGCCAGTTCAAGTTCCGCTCTACACTGGTTTCTCCATTACTTTTAAGCCCTAGTTACCAAATCATATATTGTTTACGAGTATTTCTGAAGCACTTCCAAGGGCAAATCGTCAGTTTTTAAATATATTACATGCATACAAGATTTAATTTCAAGTTAACTTATAAGCATCTTTAAAATATCCTTCCTAAGTTGAATTAAAATTGAATTTGGCTCTTGAAGCTATATTTTGTGGTATCGACCAGTTTCTCAACATCAGTGCAAATGCAAGTGCCAGATAAGAGGCTTAGTTCTCCATACTGAAATCATAAGAGGGAAAGGTGTCCCTTGTCCATTTCCCAGGGAGTTTTAAAAAGTCTTGCAGTTGCAAGTTTTTTCTCGTCTCTTTGAAATGCACGCACATCATTTTACAAGGGAAATGAGCCCCTGTCCAGGAGCCAGGAGCCGTGTTCATCACAGCAGAGGTGTTCATTTGTTTGTGTAGCTACCTGGGCATCTTCTGTGAGGCCTAGCACTATCCCTGGAAGAGAAGAGTTCCACTTAGCGCCCACCAACACCTCTCAGGAAGTAAGCATTGATTTTAAAAAGGCAAAGGTGAAATAAGGATATACCCTGGAGATTTACAGGAAGTTAGTGGTGAAATTTGTTTCCCTTTCTCATTTCTGGAATGCTCACTGGAAACTCTGCCACAATGAATAAATTAAATATGGACATTTGTATGTACCTACTTTTTCTTAAACTCCCTGACCCTTTCCATCCATGTAGGATAATGTACCCGTTTCTTTGCATTACACACACACACACACACACACACACACACACACATTCATTTCTTCATAACAGTTAATGCTGGCATGTGAGTCTCCCTTAGGTATGTATTTCTTATGCAATCCCAACAAATCTACTGGGTACATCTTAAATGTGATGTCTGATTTTTAAGTTGAAATGGTAACACTTCTTGCCAGTAAACCGAATGTGCTAAGATTTGAGCAAACTTCCTTTAAGCTTAGAATAGGAGGAGGAGGCATCTCACACCAAGCTGTCAGTGTAGGAAGTGTTGGAAAAGCAAACACAGTCATTATGCGTGGTTAGCAACAGTTTTTCTCTTTTATACACAAAAAGCATTTGTTTTGTTTCTGTTTCTTTTCACAAAAGTCAATAACCTTGAAAGTCATTTTTTAAATTCAGTTTCAAAGAATTGTGTCCTCCTGTAAGCGTTTGAGGGAAAGCTTAATTTTTAAAGTAGATGCCGAGTGTTCTATGAGATTGTGAAATGGAATTTGCTTAAAGAAAATTACCCCATAGTGAGCTCAACTCCAGGGATGAAAACTTCTGGGGTTCATGCCTGGTACCCGCTGCTGATGTGCACTGTCAACATGCCAAATAAGACTTATAGGTATTTTTAAGGTTTAATTTTCAGTTATTATTAAGACACATATGAGGGTTATTCTAAACAGGTGATTAGGTAGAAACATTTACCATGAAGCACTTTATCCAAGAGAATCCAATTAGCTATTCAAAAGCAATTGGTTTTTAAAATACCTTTGTCCTGATAAATTCTAGCAGATGTGCTTCTCTAGGAATAAGGGTTTTGAAACTTTCCAACTATAGAATTCGAAAAGAAATAAAGAAATCTGAACATCACACTAATATGAGCAATTCTGTTTTCTCAAATGTTTAAAGTTTGTTAGCAAATTGGTGCCTTAAAGTGACTTTAAAGTAGTTTTATAGCCTTCCCATCTCAAAGATGTTTTTAAGCAACATTTCACACAAATTTCCATCTTTAGTTTAAGCCTTGGTTTAGTAGTATCATCTCACTTAGCAATAATCCTACATTTCTGATAAAATAAGATGTCAATTTAAACCTGTGATTCTAAATTCAAGATTAGTTTTGTTGTCAGAGTTTTAACTATTGTCTCTAATGAAAAGATTTAAAAAAATAAGGTCCTGATACTTCTGTCTGTTTATCCCACTCCCTAGAGTGAATGGGGTAGATATCATTTCTCCTGTGAGAACCAACATGTCCCTGAAAAGACAGCTCTGTGCGTCCGCTGGCTCATTCCATGAGTACCTGAGAAAGTGCATCTGGTGACTTGTCCTAGGGCAGAGGCTGAGCACACAGAGAAGCCACGGCAGTCTTTGACCTTGAGCATGCAGTGAAGGACAGAATGGCAGAGTGCTGTGGGAACCCAGAGGTAGGGTGAAGAGAAAGGCTGCGGAAGTCAGAGGTGGAAAATCAGGGCATCAGAAAGGCAGATTGTTGGGCACAAGAATGAATCAATTTGAATAGAGGCCATTTGAAATGAATAGAGGGATATGATTAAAGAGAGTGAATAAAACTTGTGCAACTTACAGGATATCATTAAGTGAACCAATATCCACGTGTGGTGTGGTTGTGGCAGCAAGCTCAGAGTAAGATATGTCAGTTGGAATCTTAATTAAAGGCAGACTGAACATTTCTCTAGTCCAAAGAGGGAAATCAACATCCAGATACCTGAATTCTAAAGAACATCAAGTGGATAAAACTTAAAGTGATCTTTACCAAGGCACATTATCATCAAGTTCTCAGACATTTTGCAAACAACAACAGAGAAGCAGTCGGTCACATACAAGGGAACCTTCCCAAGTTTATCAGCAGATTTGGGAGGAGAGCGCTTACAGGCCATGAGTGAATGGGATAATAAAGTGCTCAAAGGAAACACTGCCAGTCAAGAGCACCGCCCCACAAAGCTGTCCTTCAGAAATGCAGAGCAGAGAAATGCTTTTCCAGACAACAGAAGCTAAGGGAGTTATTAACTCTGCACTCATTTTACAAGAATAGGCAACTGGAACCCTGTGCATTGAAAAAAAATCATTGCAATGGCCTTGATTACTGTTATCCATGCTAAGATAAAATAGCCAACACCCAGAGGTAAAGAAGGAAAGGTTTATATGGGAATCACAGTTTCTAGAGATTTCAGTTCAAAGTTGGCTCCAAGGCAGGGCGGCAGGGCAGAGGGGCATCGCTGAGAAGGAACAGTCCATCATGGGCAGATGACAGCAAAGTGGCAAAGAAGTAACAAGTGAAAAGTAATGACCACAGCAGGCCCCTTTCCATCTCTTATATTCTATCCAGTCTACAACTCACACCCAGCGTGGGCACCCATAATCCCCACCCATTGATGCGTCACCCATGAACGAAGCCCAGCATCACACACTCTAGATCCATCCACCTCTGAAAAGCCCCACCTGTGATGGCATGAGGCTTTGAGGGAACAGCCAGACACAATATAACAGTAACCAACAGCATGGAGACTTACAGAAATATGCAATTCCCCATGAGGATATTGTCAAATGCAGAACACTCTAAGCATAGGGTATAAAAGTTAAAAGAAGAAGATATTAAAATGTCTCTGGCTATAATAATTTGATAATGGACAATCAATAGCTAAAAGATAGTAATTGTGATATTGACAACATAAAGTCGCAAAGGGAAAATTATGTGTAGAATTTTTTGTATATAGCTGAACTTAACTTGTATCATGTAGATAAAATATACTGGCAAGCCTAGAAGATACTTTATTTGAACCTCATGGTCAATACAAGGAAAGGTGTGTAAGTCAGTACACAGAAGACAAGACAAAGGTATCGAAGAATAATGCTACAAAAATCAAACAGCTAGAAGGAAGGAACAAAAGAACTACAAAATGCATCAGAAAATGAGAGGGGCAACAGTAAGTCCTTATCTATTATTAATCAATTTAAATGCAAACTTAATTCTGGATTGTATCATTAGTCAAAAGTAACAGAAGGGCTCAATGAAGGAGGAGAAGAACATAAGGAGGAAATGATAGCAACATGCTGTTTATCAGAAAACGCTTTCAAAATTCAGGATGCACATAGGCTGAAAGAAAAGAGAAAAAGACACTATGAAAGAGAACCTGTGTTAACCCCAAAGAGCAGGTAAAATAGACTTCATAATAAAATTATCACACGGCATTATGTGATGTAAGGAATTAGGAAATCAAAAGAATACAGCAATTTAAAAAGTATATACACCCAACCTCAGAACACATAAATATAAGAAAAAAAAACAATTATTAACAGAGCTGAATGGACAGATTCACAGCAATACAATATTGGAGAATGTCAGTGTTCCATTCTTAAAAACAGATAGATCAGCCAGACAAATGCCCAGCAAGGAAAATGTGAACTTAAAGAACACCCCAGACCAAGCAGACTTGATATAGACAGAATATTCCACACATCAGCCACTGGAGAATACATGATATTTTTGAGCATTAGTGGTATATTCTCAGGGACAGATAATTTGTTAGTCCACAGAGCTAGTCTTAAAATGTAAGAACACTCAATCATATCAAGGATCTTTTCTAATTGCATAAGACTAGAAATCTATGACAGGAAGAATTTTGAAAAATACACGAAGGTGAACATGAAACAGCACACTCCCAAGCCACCAATACACCAAAGGAGAAGTGAGAAAGGAAAATAAAAGCATCTAGAGCATAAATGTGTGGTTATCTCAACAGACTCATTTCAAATTTTTGCAGAGATGCACAGCAGTGACAATGCCGAATCAGCCTGTTTCTGGGTTTTTGTTCTTTGAGGACTTTCCATACTGTTTTCCAGAACTGCCGTGCTAATCTGCATTACCAGCAGTGGGCAGGGGTTACCTTTCTCCATGCTCACATCAACACGTGTTTATCGTCTTTCTGATAACTGCTGGTCTAACAGATGCCAGGCGATATTTATTTATAGCTTTAATTTACACTTAACTAGTGACTAGCAATGTTGAACATTTTCTCATCCATGCATTAGCCGTTTGTCTTTCTTCGTGTGATAAATACCTATTATCATTTACCCATTTTAATAGGATATTTGTTTTCTTGCATGGTGGATACGTTAATCTCTTTGGCCATGCACACATGTATTGAAACATCACAATGCATCCTGTACAAATCATTACAATCATTATTTGTCTATTAAACTTGAAATAAGTTTTAAAATTCTATATCTTGAAGCCAAGCATGATGGTGTACGCTTACAAGCCCAGCACTTGCGGAAGCTGAGGCAGGACAATTGCAAATTCAAACCAGCCTGGGAAATGTAAGAGACTCAGAATCTGTCTCAAAATAACAAATAAAAGAGACTGAGAATGTAGCTTACTGCAAAGGCCCTGGATTCAATCTCACGTTATCATCACTACTACATCAGTAACAATCTTGAAACATGAAAATACAAACCAAAACTTAGGGGATGCTTCAAATGCATTTCTAAGCGGGAAACAGATACCAGTCATTGGCTATGTTAAGAGAAAATGAAGTTCTTAAATAAACAACCTACCTCTTAGATGAAGAAAGGATCAAATTAAAGCTATATTTAGTAGAAAAGAAGAAAAAAAAAGATCAGAACAGAAACAGATGCGAGACTAGAGAGGTCTTTGCCTCATGTGTCAGGTGTGAAGCTATGGGATTTAATGTTTGTCCTACTGGGTTTGGTCTTGCCTTGGTCCCACCCATTTCTGTGCTCCTGCTTCTCCCTTTTGTAATGGGAATGGTTACCTGTGCCATTGTATGTCGACAGCGCTAAAATTTCTTCTCTACTTTTACAGGGCTTCATGGCTAAGAGTTGCCTGAGTCTCAGAAGAGACCTAAGACTTGGACTTTTCAGCACTGCTGGCAACTCTCAGAAGAGAGACCAATTGTGTTTTACAGAAAGAGGTGGACATGAGTTTTTTCGGGGCCAGGGGTGCAATATTATAATTTAGATCTAGATGTCCCACAGAAGCCGCATGTGTTCGGAGGTGGGGGCTTTTGTAAAGTGGTTGGATCATGGGTGCAGTAAAGCAACGGATTCATCCAACCATGAGGACATGGCCACAAATGTCCTTAGAGGTGTGGGGAGGTCAGAAGAGGAAATAACTTGGACGGGCAAGTCTCCCTCTCCTGCTGCTCCTTTCTCCCTCTGCTTTCTGGCTGCCATGGGATGAGCAGCTCTCCTCCACCCAGGCCCTCCCACCTTGTAGTTTCTGTCTTGGAGCCAGAGCCATGGGCTGGAACCTTGAGCCAGGTGAACCTTTTCTCCCTTAATCTGTGGGTGTTGGGTGCAGTGTCTCAGTGATGGAGAGGTAGCTAAAGACAGCGTAACATTTTCCATAAGATAAAGTCAGAGCCTCTCTACTGACATTGCTGTTGAGGTTAGTATTCACCAGTCACTTGTGTTTGTCCATCTGTTCTTTTGCACTGTCCATATCTGCTTCCTGGACCAAGATGACCCAAAGATTGCTTGAGAACCTCATTCTCAGCCCATGTCCAGTGGACAGATGCCATTTTTCCATGTCTAGGATGCAGTCTTTACTTTTTGAATGAAAAATCCCAATTTGGTCTGGAAATACTCAGCTCCAGCTGTGTACAGTTCTGGTGATGATGGGTCCAGGTGTGATATCCTCTTCTGCATGTTAGTTGGCTCTCATCACCATAACACAATACCTGTGAGAATTTGCTTATAAAAAGGTTTATTTTGGCACACAGCATTGGAGAATCCAGTCTATGACTGTTTGCCCACATTGAACTTGTGGGAATACAGCTCTTCACAGAAAGAGCTGGCACCAAACTGCTGTCATCACAAGCCAGGAAGCAAGACAGAGAGGAAAGGCCCAGGGCTTCCTAATCCACTCTGAGTGCATACCCCATGCTCTAAGGACCTACAACTGGGCCTCACCTCCTAACGTTTCTACCACTTCCCAACCGTGCCTCTTTGTTGACCAAACATTTCACACGTGGTCCACTGGGGACATCCAGCATCGAAAGTATAGAGCCTGGCAACAACAGGGTATGGGACCTGAGCAGGTGCAGTACCATCCAGCAGGGAGCACTAGGGCCAGGCTGAGCTTACCCATCAAGGCCAATCCCCCGACAGCAACACCCTGCTGAGGGGCTGTGCATTTTCTCTTCACCGCTCTGAGACCAGGCCTAGAGCTGCCTCCAGTAATGCATTTCCAGGTATGCTGGCTGCGTTCCTTGATCTGAGCTGTCCCGCATCCTTCCTGAACTTCACCTTTTGCTTTTTGTAGGCTTTATCCAGAGGTCATTTTTGTGCTCAGAGACTCTCTGCTGAGAACTAATCAAGACAAGCTTCTCCTAGAACATACAAAGCAGGAGAAGGGGCAAAGGGACTCAGGGAAAAGCCGAAAGGAACCTCACACAGGCTATTAGCACTGCACACAACGTCAGTCATATTTCTTCGGCAAAGGTTTACGGCTACATCTACATTATCCTCATAAAATAAGCATTCTTTTTGCCAGCTTTTCACAAGTGTCCAAAGTTGCCCTAAAATGTGATCTCACAGCCAAGGCTCTGCATTGCTTGAACACTAGGGACTTCCTCCTGAATGGTTCTTCAACCTGTGGCTCATAACAATATGTGTCCTGCTGCTTTGTTAAGTGCCTGATTTTGTAAGAGATCTTTTGAGAACAGATATATCATTTGTTTTGTAATCCTCTTGCCCAACCCAGATGAGCATTTGTACCCTAGGAATGGACTTTCTGATGCCACTGTGAGGAGGAACACAGATATTTCTCTCCAAAACAGTGGCTTCACAACCATCATGCTGCATGGATGGCAGACGCTTAGGCTGAGGCAACTGCATTCACCTTGGGCCATGAGGTTTGGATTCATATCCTTCAGAGGCAGATTCTTGAGTGTGGAGGAACCCGAGGGTTTGGGAGAGTGGGGATATCCTAACAGCCTGCATCACCTGCTTTGAGCCACTTACATGTGAGAGAAATAGCTGTCTTTCTGAGGCCACTTAACTTGTTCTTTCTCTTCCTGACTCTCTTCTTAACTATTACAGTGAATGGTAGGAAAAAGGGAAGTGTTATGAACAGAACCATAAGCCAAGTTATGAAGATGTTCTTTTGGTCATTGAGAAGAGTATTAATGATCCCATTGCCAAAAGTATTTTCATGATGGGCTTAGAATTAGTGGGAATGACTAGATTTTGAGGGAAGATAACTTTAGAGCATTTTAGAAAAGGAGCAGTTGCAGGTGTGATGTTTTTATAGCAATATGAATGAATCAAAGGGTCTTAGCGAGCCCAGAGTTCATGAGGAGAGAAGGTATAGGTGAGATTCAAGTAAATTCTAATATAAAAATCCTGGATTAGAGGGCCAACTACTACGGGAGATAAAAGAGAAAAAGGAATCAGCCACGAAGGTGATGTTTGCACTATGTTCACCAAGAAAGGATGGGCTAGAAGTTCACTGCCTGAAAATGAAGGGCTGGTCCTGGGAGGTCCCTTTCCTCACTGTGGAGCTGTTGTGGGGTGCGTGGTGTCTCCTCTCCAATTCGTATGATAGAGTGGTTTGTACCTCCCAGGATCTCGGGATGTGGCTGCATTTGGAGACAGAGCCTTTCCGGACGTGGTTGGTGTAGAATAAAGTCACTGGGGCAGGTGCAACCAAACCTGGCTGAGGGGTCTTATAAAAGGAAATTTGGACACAGCGAGCAAAGATGAAGTAAAGACATAGGAAGTTGCCATCTGCAAACCAAGGAGCAAGGCCTCAGGGAAAAAGCAAAACTGACAGCCTTTGATCTTGCATTTATGGCCTCCAGAACTTTGAGATAATGATTTTCTACTGTTGAGACAATTGGCCCAGATGTTTTTTATGGCTAAATTAATCCCAGAGGGTAATGTTGCCCAGAGAAGTCTCAGCTGAGGCCCAGTGTTTCCAGGGTCACCTGGGTCTGGGCTCAGGTACCCGAGGGCTTCTGAACCTCAGTCAGTTCTGCCTCACAGTGGGTTTGAACTCAGCCTACAGGTAAAATTCTGGTAGCTTGGGAACTGTAACAGTTGCTAAGTAGCAAATCAAACATACGCTTTTTGCTTTAGTGTATTGAGAGGCTATTTAATAACAATTGACAGTACTTGTAAGGCAGTAAGCTCAAAAGGCATTACTCAAAATTTTATAGTTTATAAATGCATTTTAACTGTACAGGACAGCATTTTAAGCTCTCTGCAATTTCTCTCATACTTGCTTCCAGGGTATTTATTGTGCCTTTCCCAACACTTCTACAAGGGTATGCAGTTTACAAAAATACTCCAAGTTCAAGGCACCACTGAAATAGAAGCTCATACGGTTTTTAAAATGTAGGATAGATAACTATGTGAATGTTAAGAAGATTAGGAAAGAAAAGAGCCCAGTCTGTTGGATGGAAGACACTCATGCGTGCTAAAGGCGGAGGGTTACCTCTGTACCTCTCTGTGCACTGTCAGGAGAGATTTCTGCATCCTGTCTAATAAATTGCTTCTTTGACTCGCACACCATATGTCCCCTTTGCTCCTTTTCTGAGTCTGTCATTAAAAGCATGAAGCCAGGGCTTCTTAGACGTGATTTCTTCCAGCCCAGAGGTAGTGCAGTTTGAATAAAGCACTCATTCAGGTCCACCAGCTGAATATGGAGGCGGCAATGCCTGTCCTTGTGACACTGACATCACCACAGAGACTCCGTGTGTCAAGGGCTGGGCATTGTGCCTGGACATGGGAAGCGCCCCTCAAGACTCGTAGCCTGCTTCTCTGACGGTTCATGTGTAGCCATCGCTTAATGGTGCCAACACGTAGAGACTAACCAGGCTTTCTGTTGACTGTCATTCCGGGGCTCACGTTCTGTGGGGGGAAGAAGATTCCACATTTCTAGATCAGGCTGGTAGTTCCAAATGCTCTGGGTGTTAACAGCTGTGATTTTATTGAGTAAGAGCCTTGGATCGAGTGTCTATATGGACACTTTCTGTATGCTTGGTTTTCACAGGCGTCCAGCAAATTATGCACAGATCGACATTACATGAGGGAAGAGAGAAGCTGAAGCACGTGAGAAAAAGTAGCAAAGATCCTGATTTAATGCTTTCTCTTGTGATGGCACCCAATGCCTCCTTGTTCTGGACACAGAGGTTGTGGAGCTGAGAGTGATGCTGCTGGCGGGGACCATGTGCAGGCATCAAAAGATCCTCAGAGAAGGACTGTTATCCAGAATCTATAAAGAACTCGAAACAGCCAGCCCCCATATATAAGGACCCGATTCAAAAACGGGCATCCTAAATGAACAGACACTTCTCAGACAAAGAAGTAAAAGCAGCAAGTAAAGATATGAAAAAATGCTCCACATCACTGGTCATTCGAGAGATGCAGATGAAAACAATACTGAGATTCCATCTCACCCCACAAAGAATGGCTGCTATCAAGAAATCACACAATAACAAATGTTGGCGGGGCTGTGGGGAGAAAGGAGCCCTTCTCCATTGTTGGTGGGAGTGCGGACTGGTGCAACCACTGTGGAAATCAATATGGAGATACCTCAGAGTTGGGACTAGAGTCCATTTGACCCAGCCATTCCTCTGCTAGGTATCTTTTCAAAAGAATTAAAAGAATCATATCACAGAGATATATGTGCACTTATGTTTATAGCAGCAAAGTTTGTAATAGCTAAAACGTGTAAACAGCCCATTTGCCCATCAGTTGGAAACTGGATAAAGAAGATGGGGCTTTTCTATAAAATGGAATACTACTCAGCCCTAAAGAATGAAAAATTAGATTTATTCATAGAAAAATGGATACATATTGAGGATATACTCCTAAGTGAAATAAATAAGGCACACATGTGTAAATACCGAATAGTTTCTCATGTGAATAAACTATAATAGTACATAAGATCCTAATCAGTTAATTGACAATGTGAAATAGGAAGAAAAGGGCTAAAGGTATAGGGAAAGTGGGAAGGGAGGGGAAAGGTAATAAGAAAAAAGAAAAAATATGAGAAAATTTAAAAATGGAAATAAAGTGTTTGTAAATGGGGGGGAGGAGGGTGTACAGGATCCCAATGATGAAAGTAACTGTATTGTATACCTAGATTGTACCAATAAACTCAATTAAAAAAAAAAAAAAAGAACGAGGACATTTTGCACACCTGCTCCTGTGGTGAATCGAGCATCTCCCCAGGAAGGAGGCTCCCGAAGGCAGGACTGTGAATGAGATTTCACCCCCTCCCCATGTTCCGGCCCACGGCAAGAGCTCTGGGTCTCGAGGCTCTCCTGGCCTGAGTTTAGGAGTCAGACAGCACACTGACTGTCCCTGTCGCACTTCTCTGTGGGAGGAGTTGCCTTTAACTGGCTTCATCGCCCAGCCCGGAAGACGCCTCTCTGCTGCCTGGCTTACGGTGCTCTTACTTCCCTATGAGCCTCTCAGCAGCTCTGTCTTCTCCACTACACAGCCCAGCTCAGCCTCAGCCGGGCTCCAACCTTGGGGAAAGAAGAGGGCGTCTCCTGTCACTCCCCTGTCCACCGCTCACCCTCTGTCCTTCTGGGCACACCTGTCTCCTCCGTGCACTACTGCTCACTTGGAAGCAGTTGGCTTTGCAGGGAGGCTCAGAGAGAGTCCCCTTGAGCTCCGTGGCAGAAGGGAGTAGCAAGAGTGACCTGTTTTGGGCCGAGTGTGCACAGGATACGCAACAGGTAAAACACACATGATAGCAGTGCACAAACTTGGGAAACAGCAGAGAGCTGAGCACGAGAGAGGGGAGCATCTTGGAGGTGGACACGAGGCCCCCTCACAGGGGTACCCACAGCAGACAGAGGCGACTCGGTCCCCCGTCCACCTTCAGATACCATCCCCTGGGTCTGATCGCCCTGCTGAGTACCAACATTGCTCTTCTCTGAAAACCGGGGCCTGTGTCCGTCTCTGACACACGGGGGCCAGTCAAGAATGGAAACTGACAAACACTTGGGAAGCTGAGGCAGCAGGATTGCAAAGTTAATGCCCCACCCAAGTGGCTTAGCTGGAACTTGGCTCAAAAAATAAATAGGAAGAAAAGGTGCAAAGGGGGGAAGGGGATGAAAGAGAGCTAAGGGAAAAGAAAGATGGGAGTGGAATTAAGATGAGGAAAAGAAAATAATGGAAACAAAGTCTTTGTAGATAGGGAGAGGGCTGGAGGGATTAAAGGGAGGGCAGGGGAATGGGGAAAAAATAAGAACCAAGATGGATTATGCGAAGGTGTAAATTTCCAATGATGTACATCAGATACATTACATACACCAATAAAACTAATTAACTAAAATAAAATGAAAGATAAAAGAAGCTGGCGATGTAGCTCAGTGAGAAGGCCCTGATTTCAATTGCATTACACTCCATCCCAAGGACTAACTCAGGATTCGGGGTTAGGCTTGCTTACTACCCGCTTTATTGACATTTTTAATGGGGAAAATGTGCCCTGCCAGGCATCCTTGTCACTGCTCCTGGAAAATGGTCACTTTAAAGGGTAAGAAAAATACATGTAACCAAAATGTCATGAGGGTTTTCATCGTCTAATCAAAGGACTGAAATTGAACAATCGCTAATTTTGTATCTATTTCCCTGAGTAATGTAAGGAGCAAGTGAATGGTCCCTCTGCCATCCCCAAGCCGATTGTCAGCAGAAGACTGGAGTCACAACAGGAGGGCAGGGCACTAGTCAGCACCTATGTACACCATGTATTTTCTTTAGTGGTACAATATAACTCTATAGGCAAGATATATGGGGAACTTATAAAAGAAGATGCCAAAGTATGTGGAGATTTAGTATTTGCTTACCTTTTGTAAACATTTTGAAAATATGTATTTTCATTGACATTAGTCAGTGGGACACAGTGCATTGAAGACTTAAATAGGAGGAAATGTCTAGGCTCTAGCTGTGAAATCTAGTCCCCAGGAATGTTATGGTACTTGTTATAGTCTCAGAAAGTGTCCCCTTCTTATGAGTTTACACAGTAGTGTCTCTGACGCCTTGTCTCTCTTCCTGTGCCACTGGGATTCAAACTCATAACCATGAGCTGCCCTCACAATGAACTTGAGCAGGGGCTTCAGACCTGCTTCCATTTCCTGCAAGCTCAACCTGGTTCTTCTGGGTCTTCCACAGGCCAGACAACAGAATCTCCATCAAGATGACAGAGGCTCATGAAGAAGGGCAAAACACAGCATTTGTAGGAAAATGGGTGGATCCTGAGCCCAAAATAGTTAATCAAATAAATCAGACACAGACAGTTAAATATCACACGGTTTCTCTTATATGATAAGTTCGAAACATAAATTAAAGAGTACAATAAGGAAGAGATGGTATGGGAGGAAACTTGGATATAGACTTTTTGGCAATAGAAAAGGGAATCGGGGGACAGAGGAAGGGAAGCTACTGAGGCACAGGAAGGGGATTGAAATTGTTAAGACACAATATGCAAATGTACCAATTCCACAAATTGAGTGGAAATATGGTGCATTTTAAATATATGCTAGAAAAAGCAACAGAGATGATGGTAAGGTCTTCTTCCAGTCCTCATGGAATATGCTCCATAACAAGGTTATAGACAGTTCCTGGAGATGGAGTTATCTCAGCCCAACCTCCACCTGGATGACTATATCACATAACCCCACTGCTGTTGATAAATTGACTCACTTGTTAATGATTAGAGGCTCAAAAGACTCAAAAAGAAGGTGTCATTAATAATATAAGAACTGCAGTCCTTTATAAAGTTGACCAACATCTCCTTCCACCAAACGTATTTTATGCAAATAGAAATCTATGTATTTTTTCTTTATTTTCAAAATGTTTACAAAAGATAAGCAAATACTAAATCTCCACATACTTTGGCATCTTCTTTTATAAGTTCCCCATATATCTTGGCTATAGAGTTATATCGTATCACTAAAGAAAATACATGGTGTACATAAAACACATTTACCAAGTAGTTCTGGGAATTTTAGGACAGAAGAGCAGTGATCACCAAAACACCCAGCAGAATACATAGTGTCCAATCTTTATTTAGTAAAAGAAAAAAAAGATATTTCTTGCCTCAATCTTTGGATTGTGGCTTCACCAGCTGGTGACACTAGACTTCTCCTGGTCCAGACACCTCCAGATCTAAACATTGTTCCAAGTTGATCAAGACCAACAGTCCCTTCCTAGGATGACTCAAACTTATTCTGATTTTACAATCACCATATAATTTACCTTTAAAATCACAACCCCTTAATGAATAAATCCAATGCTATTAATAATTCTAACAACAGTTATGCAGTGGGTCTGCTGTGATAACAGGCTTACTTGGACACCAGTGCATTTCCATTATAGAAAAGTGTGACCTATTACATACCTAACCACATTAGATGTGAGAGAGAAGACCACCACTCCATATGGAATTGGGCAAATATAAGTTAACTATGTTATTAGCAACTATGGGTTAACTGTGTTATTAGGCAACCATGGGTTAACTAGGTAACTATGTTCTTTGTAGAATGCACCTGAGTAACCATGACAACCTCTGTAATCTGTCATTAAACGAGCATAAGGGACTCAGAAAGTCCTGCTAGAACTGTTTGTTCTCCTGCTCTCTACTGCTCTGCTTTCTACAAATCCTGCTTGCTCTATTCCCAGGGAAACTCCAGTGGAATTAAGCTCTGTGGGTGTAAAATGAGGCATAGAAGGAAGCACAAACTTCTACTCAGGGCTCTTGAGACTGACAGGAGTCACTTGCTGAGTCATCAGCATCAGCGCAAGCTGCTTTTTGCTTCTATCTTCATGTTAAAGAGTTATCTGTATTGGAGTTCTCACTGTTTCCTGCTTCAGGAGCTGTCTGAAATGAAGAGTAATGTCTATGTCAGACATGCATTGTTGTGTTGTTTTTGTTTTAAAAACAATATTCTCATTAATAATAGCCCCAAAGCAGAAATAAACCAAATGTCTATAAATGATCTAACAATGAAATAGAATACCACTTGGGGAAAAAAGAACAAAATGCTAATACAAGGTGTGATTGAAAAATATGAGGAATATTGACATTAAAATATTCATTACAATAAAAGACACATTGCCACTAATCCTTCTCATGTTCCTTTAACATTAAATACAGTTATTCCATCATTCTTGTCACTTTCTGAAGCCCTTTCCTGAGTGTCTTCAGTTACATTGTCACACCTGCCTCAGAACATTTACATCTTATGATCTTCTGACTCTGCAGAAGAGCCGGAAGTTAACCAGTGCCAGGTCCTGTGAATAAGTGGACGAGGACACATGGTAACATTTTTACAAGCCTGACTTTCTGTTTGCTGTCACTTAGCAGCAGCATTCACCAAGTTTTTGATAATGACTAATAAAGACACAAAACTGGACTTCCAGAATTGCTTCAGAAAGTGGCAAAAATGACCGGATAAGTGTGTTGGAAGTCATGTGGAATGTTTTGAGGGAGGTTGAGGGTAACATGTCTCTTACTTTAATAATTCTATTAAATGTAAACATTCACTGTATATTTTGATCACACCTCACACCTTTTACAATGTGGATGAATTTTCAAAATATAACACTAAATGAATGAAATTAGACACAAAAGATAACATACTGTTTTATTCCATTTATAGGGAATGATCAGAATAGATAAATATATAAGGATGGAAAGTAGACTAATAACTTTCTTGAGTGAAGATGAAAACACAAATTAATGTAAGTAGATATGAGGGGTCTTAATGAAGTGGTGAAAACAATAAAAATCTGGATAATGTTGGTGGTTGCATAATTTGATAAACTTATAAAGTCATTGTATATGTAGGATGGGTGAACTTTATCATATTTAAACTATGACTTAATAAGTCATTAAAAGTAGTAATAATGGTTGATGATCATTTCTAACCTAGACTAAAATTGTATTATTGTAAAAGCACAAATAATCTTCTAGGTTTTTTTTTTTTTTTTTTGTGTGTGTGTGTGTGTGTGTGTGTGTGTGTGTGTGTGAGACAGGGTTGTACTCTGTAGTCCATGCTGGACTTAAACTCACATCCTCCTGCCTCAGTCTCCTGAGTTCTAGGCTTAGAAGCAAGTGTCACCATGCTCATCTAAAACTATAATTCTGAACATTTTTAATAATGAAATACTTATAATTATGCTCACATATAATTATATTTATAATTATGATCACAACGAGAAAACATAAGGAAGTGTTTCTAGGAAAACAAATGTCAGTGGAAGAGAACCTCATACTGTGTGGTTAGTAGAGTTGTTTCAGTGAAGATCAAATCCTACACTATGTGCCCCCTGTTATGTATGTATTATTCTCAGAAGCATATCGAAAAGCCTCTAACATAAATTTAGTTGTGATGTTTTAATTCATTATATATTTAATAATAATATAGAAAGCAGAATGATGTACACAAAGCTTTGGTAACTTTAAAGGAAATAGTATTTAGAGTCAGGTTCTAGAAACTTCTAGTTCTAGAAACTTCTTACTACCAAATCACCTCTAAAGAGCATTTCACTGAATTCACCAGAGACAACATCAATACACAAACAGCAACTTCCAAGAGGATAGAAGTTGCAGTACATTTACTTAATGTTTCCAGTGATGACTTTTTTTTTTAATTTACAATGTCAAGGTGTTTGAAATCAGCCCTGTCTCATGTCTAAGCTTTTTACCATATACTGAAGTTTCATATCTAATTCCACTGAGAACCAAAGGCAGTAAAGAAATGGAAATTTAACAAATGTTTGGCATTATATGCTCATTGTTTTTTAAGATTATCGTGCCTAATTGAACCCATTCATTGATTGTGTCAGTGGTCCTGGATCACCATGATCTTCCATTCATACTTTGTTAATAAAATCAAGGGATCCTGTTTTTATTTTAGTTTTCAAAATGAAATTAAGGACAACTGAAAATGATTTATTTTTTAAACTGAAATGTCTACATTCTGTTTTGTTTTTAATTCTGGGGGAAAGGGAGATTTAGTGCATGTCACCAAGCCCAGAGTTTGTTACTTTTCCAAGCAGTTTAGACTGAGCAGATATTTATCCTAGTCCACTGATATTGTGGTCTCAAATTGAAGCCAGAAAAAGACAAGTCAGCATCAATTGGAATAAGCTGAGATTAACAAAGGAATTTATGGCTAATACGTAAAAGATACAGATAAATAGGCACAGAAGGAATGGTAGAAAGGGAGAGTTGTATTTTGAAGCCACTAATAAAATGAATTATGCAAATGGCAACCATGAGGTCTGCTAATAAATTCGAAGGTTATCTCTGTAGTGGACACATCGTGGATGGCACCCAAATTCACCAGTCATTTGTAAGGTCATAAATCTAGGGACTTAGAGAAATTGTTTATCTCCTGCTAATGACATGACTGAGAAACAGCACCACCAAGAGGAGGG
Organism: Fukomys damarensis; assembly: GCF_012274545.1. NCBI lineage: Eukaryota > Metazoa > Chordata > Mammalia > Rodentia > Bathyergidae > Fukomys > Fukomys damarensis. The sequence goes on from NW_022900913.1 coordinate 5,683,947, forward strand.
AGGTGTGGAGATATCTCTGCCTGAGATGCAAACACAGGGAAGGGGTGATTGCCTGAAAGGCTGCTGAGTGTGACCAAAGATCTAATCTCTCCAGAATCTAGCTGGGGCAGAAATGAGAGTTGTTCATGTTATGTTAAAACAGCACATTCTTCCATGTCTATTCCCAATAGGGGCCAAGCACTTCCACCTTCTCACCAGAGCCTCCATCTTTGCACCAATGCAACCAGGATTTAAACAAAGAAATTAGCAGGGCACACGGAGACGTAAACCCAACCATGTTTGCCTAAGACACAATGCAAAATGCTAAATGCCTGTATTTAAATTAATAGATAGTAAAACTTTCTCAAAAGACTCTAACTTTAAAAAACATGTCTAGTTTACATTTAGACTGGCTGAGGGACAGAGAAAGGGAACTGAGGAAAGGAAAAGAATAGAGGAGAGGTAAAAAAGAAAATGGTTGTGGCAGCCCAGAGGAGCCCTCGGGATCTCCCAGTGACAACCCGCTGTGCTTCTCATGAAACCCTCAGGACTTGGCCTCAGCTCCTAGGCCCTCTGCAACCTGTGGTGATGCCATCTCAGGCTCTTCTGGGTCCCCTGGGCCCCTTCCCACTCTGCTGCAGCCTACAGAACGTCTCTGTTTCATAACCTCACTCAGGGCTTTGCTTGGGCCTTCCCTTCTGCTGAAGACCCTGGGTCACTGATCTCCTGGCCAGCGTGGCCTGTCCTGCCTCATCTCACTAAAGTCTCCCTCTCTCAGGCATTCACTGTCCTCATCTAGAGTGAGGATGAATTTTTCTTCCTAAAGAACCTAAGCCCATGCGGTCTGTAAGTGCAGGAATTTCTCAACTTCACTAAAAATAAATAAATACCACTCCTTAACTAAGGAGGCTGATTTTACGCTGCTGGGTGCGGCATGACTGAGGAGTGTGTTTAGCTGATAGCTGTGAAGGAAAATGGGCGTGTGCCTTGTAGCTGTTGACTGTGAGTGGCATTTGGCTGGATCAGAAAAGTGCAATGTGCAGACTGAAAGATGTCACCAGAAGCAGCAGTTATGCAGAGAGGGAGAGGAAGGCTGGACCAGCCATGCAGCCAGTGAGGGCTAAATTCATAAAATCCACACAGGCCCCAAAGCCGTTAAATTTTATAGTTCTGCATTTGCAGCCACTTGTTATCAAGTAATTTCCATGGAAAACAAATTTGATTCTGATTCTGAAATTCTCCCTATACTCCCTTTTCCTCCATGGAGACCACTATGTTACGTCACTTTTGCAACCTTTAAATTTTGTTATAATCTCAAGATTTGCTT
>NW_022900913.1:5685309-5699805 GCF_012274545.1 Fukomys damarensis
ATATATATATATATTTGTTTTTATTGATTTAATAACCATTTGAGATCAAATGGGATAAGTTACACCATTTTACCTTTAAATCCCTGAGTGTGTGGTTTATAACATAATTAAAGAACAGGGACCAAAATCAGAAAATCTAGCTTTGATAAAATTATTGTCTTATTTGTCACTACTCATGCACATTCTAAAGTGCCTTAACAATGGCATTTATACATATTTTTTTCTTTTTCTAGTATACAGTGAAAATCGGATTGTTTCTAGTCTCATTTAATCTGGAACAACTCCTTGACCTTTTTTTTTAAACTTTCTTAACCTTATTATATTTGAATATTGAACTGAAGATTATTTGTTGATTTATTTCTTTTTAGTTAGTTTTTGAGAAAGGCTCTTGCTATGTAATTCAGGCTGGTTTTGCGTTTAGTGTGTAGTTCAGATTGGCCTCCTCCTCCCAGTTGCTGGGGTTACAGGTGTGTGCCACTGTGTCTGGCTTTTGTTGAATGTTCTTTATGTCTTTAGATGGTTAATTCCACAGGATCAGTTTCAGTGTCTGACATGTGTTACCATAGATAAAGCCTAGTGAACCGAGAGCAATATATTAGGTTAAATTTACATGCAATTAAATAAAGAAATCTTGATTGTATGATACAATTTATGTTGACAAATACATAAACCTGTTTAACCTATGCTACTATCAGGACACAGAACATTTCTTTCTTTTTCTTTTTTGGTACCAGGGATCAAACTCAGGACCTTGCATTTGCGAGACAGGTGGTAGAACCACTGAGCTAAATTTCCAGCCCTCATTTCTGTCTTTCTAAAAGATCCTTCATGTTTCCAAGTGAATCCGTCTACAATGAAGTTGGTCTATCTCCCTTTTTGGTCTGACATAGATTATTCTTTTCTGTTCAACATTTTTATGTGGATCCTTTTAAAAATCCAGATCTTTTTTTTAGCATATGTAACCTCAAATAGGCTAAGGTTAATTTAGAAGTCTAAATTCACAAACAACAAAAGCTTAACACCAAGATAAAAGCAGTAAAACAAAATTGAATACATTTTTAAGTAGCACATACAGGATGACACAGAAGAAAAAGTACGGAATGAAAATTACAACAGAGCTTCAATACCTGAAATGCAGTCCCAGCACGGAAGAGTCCTGTTGTGTAGCTCTCAGGTCCACCTGGGAAGACAAGGCAGGGTCTGGGCAATGCACACTCTCCACGGGTGAGACTCCAAGGCCCTCTGCAAGTGAGGCCCTTAAATAAGAGCTGGGACCAAGTGGCCTTGTCTAAGCTGTGTGTGACCAAGAGCGGGGAGTTTGTGGCCCCCAAGAACTGGCCCATGCCCAAGGAAAAAACATCTCCATTGCTTAGGTAAGTAAGTAAAAGAATGTCCTCAGGCACATACCAAGCTCATAGGAGCATCTGCTCATATTAGGGTGCTCCACCAAGCACTGTAACATGTCATCTTTATAGCAAGCTCATGGCACTGCTATAAATGAGAAAGATGTTTCTATATTTAATTTTACGCTTTGGCATAATGTCTGTGAGGCTCACATATGTTGCACATGCTGTGTTCCTTTTCTTTTGTTAAGCAATATTCTGTGTGTGAATATACTAGTTGTTTATCCATTATTTATGGTCATTTTTATTATTGACTTGTGTACAGTGTTGTGTTCATCACAATTGAACCAAAGTAGCAAAACCAGTGGAAGGCATATAAAGGAAATTGCTATAAAGATCTGGCTTGCAAAATTGTGGTGGCTGGTTAATTAGGCCACACAGCTGTGATTTCTTCACCAAACGATGGAACTTGAAGTCCTTAGTGCGGGAGTTCGGGAAGTAAGCGTCATAAATACGCTGGGACCCACACACATCAGCTGGAATCCAAGAGCAGGAACTGAAAACAATGTCTTTTTTTTTAACCTACATTCAGGGTGAGCAAGGTATCCTGCAAAACCCAGAGCCTGTCACTGTAGGATCATTGACAACAGGAACATAAGAAGTTGGAGGAGGACCCAAGGGAATCTAGCGAGAGCAAAAGGACACCTGTAGCTTCGCGTCAGTAAGGTGAGTCCCCAAATCAACCCAGTGTGTGAGTCACAAATGACCGTCACCTTCCTTCCCCTCCACCTCCACAGTTCACGCCAACTGTGAACATACAGGAAAATGAGTTCTGAGAACAGAGCTCAGTCTGACCACCTCGGCGATCAAAGCCATTGCTGCCCAGCCCTTCTCAAGTTGGCACCCACAGAGTTCACGTTCAATTGTCCTTAATCTCTAAATAAAGACACTGTCAAACTCATACATTTTTCCCTAACATGTATTCTGCCTCCAGTGAGAACAGGTTCACTGTTTTCCTACAAGAATTTAAGATTTGTTCTTCACAGGTAATATTTATTCTCCTAGCTGATTCACACCTCTCCTTTGATGTTCCACATCTTAAATATCGAGATACAAATTCATCTATTGTCGATGTGTTTGTGGAAGTCGATGACGGAGGACAGCAAAGATATTTTACTCGATTAATATGCATACAAGCATATTCATAGCAAAATAAAATAGTCATAGCATATGGCTTATTTTTGAACTAGTTACATAGTCACATCTGGTATTTATAACTATAGTCCTTGCACTGTATGCGGAATGGGTAGGTTACAGGACACCCCACTGGTACTGAAATTTTTAATATAATCTCTCATATAAAAAGACACAGTATTTGCTTAACTTATACACAGCCACCTCTAGATTACTTACAGGACCTAATACAATTTAACAGCTATGTAAATAGATGTTCTATTCATTGTTTAAGGAAGTATAACAAGAAGAAAATTTGTATATGTTCAATACAGAAACAACCATCACAAGTCCACCTACATAACAAGTCAGCAATAACAAAGTGTGCCTTTTAAATTGAGGTGTTTCTTTCAGCATGATTTATTCATATTAATTTATCTTAAAATATTCTACAACAAAACTATTTAAAAATACCTCCATACTCTAGCCAAGCAGTTGTTACTTTTTTGACTCCCTTCTAGTCTTTTAAAAGATAAAAGGTGAAGGATTTATATGATCTGAAGAGAAACCAGAGTATTATTTTGCAAATTATAAAAAGCACGATTAATACTATACATTGGTGCATCACAACATGAACAAGAGAACTATTCTTTTTTCTATCCTTCCCTTTGCTTCCTTTACCGAAAGTTCTTTTGTCACCTTTATTGTCTCATTTGTTCACTTTGGAGAACTCACTTGACTGGTTAGAGACATTAACTTTATGCCAGACAAACAGAACTAGAAACTTCACAAGTCATGTTTTTCAGGAGTATTCAAAGACAAAAGGAATATAAGATGTCCGTAAAAAACTGGCCACCTGTCATCTACGTGTGTATGTGCACGCGTATTTGGGGTGAGTGTCATATATGGGGGGCTATTTAAGTTATGGGATCTATTTGAATGTTAGTTGCAGAGATAACAAAGAACTGAAACAAATTTTCACTTTCAGAAAAGAATCCTGAAAGGAGATGACCCAGGACTGCAATTCCACTTCAGCAACTTATATTTCCAGTCCCAGACCTTTGAACATCCAAGCCATTTCCATCTTCTTACTTTTTCCATTTTAATAGCCCAAGAAGACAACTACTGTTCTCTAGCCATCAAATCAGTGATCCAGGCAGGAAGCAGGAAGAAGGATAGGTTCTTTGTTGCTGTCAGTCACCTTGAAGGATGCTTATTTTGATTCATCAACATGTTCTGCTCATAGATCATTAACTAGAATTTAGTCTGAAGAGAACCTGGCAGCGTTGTTGCCTTTTTCTGGGCGCACTGCCACCCCAAACATCTCAGAATCTCACTGCCAGCGAAGAATAGGAGAAGGGTGGTTTTAGGTATCTGGCGGGTACCTAATCGGGCTCCCTGTGTGAAGATCTTGCCCCCAGTTTAGGGACCCTGCCTGGGGTGGGCTGCCCTGGTTCTCAGGTGCTCATCCAACTTCAGGACGCTCCCGTTCTTCACTCGGGAAACCATGTGCAATTCTGGTGCTTCCTTGGGTTCTAGGATTTCCTTCTGAGAAAAGAATCAGATGTGCACCTGTATCCGCCCTGATCGTCTCTACGTCCCGGGAAACCGAGAAGCTCCAGGTCATCTCCTTGAGCCCACGCCATCTCCTCTGGGAAAACACAGCACTGTTTCCTTGTGTTTTTGTTCCCATGGGTGAAACCAGATGCACTGCCCAAGTTGAAGCTATCTTGAACAGAAAGTCAGGCAAATTAACCAATGCCAAAGTCATTAAAGAGTACTTTTTCCTATGTAAAATAAAGTAATACTCCAGGGTGTGCAGATGTAGAATGGTCATGAAATTCTCCAAGCAGCAACCCAAAGAAAAGCTGCCCTGCATTACAAAAAGCTACACTTCGAGCAGTGATTAGAATTATTGGCTGCCTCTGCTAGAGAGACAAATCAGTATTAATGTGCTTAGGGTTTGCCTCCTGGGAGGGAGCCTGTGGTCCAGGCCTCTGCAAGGTGGGCACCACGCCGCACAAGGCCCACATGTGGTGAGGCCACTGCATTTTCTTCTGGTTGTTTGTGCCCTAGAGAGGACAGCTTTGGAATTCAAACTGAACACTGACATCCCATGATTAAGGAGTAGGACATTTAAAAGGATTTGGACTTTTTTTTTCTATTTTTAATCCTTCTATTCATTTTCATTTTTAACAAAAAACTTGTATGCTTTCTTTTCCAGAAAGAATAGCCAAAAATAGTTGAGAATTTCAGAAAAAGAAGTACTTTCTGAATTATAAACCCATAAAGTTTTAACGCCCTGCAAAAATAAATTGTTGGGGAGTGTGATGGTGGCAATTGGTAGCCTTGAGAAAGAGAAGCACAAATTTACCTGATTTGGAACATGCACCTAGAGGTCTTTGGAAGGGTTATTTTTTACATTGAAGTTTTTATTTACATAATCGTAGAACTTCGTGCAGTTCTGGAACTAATATAGAGATATCTCCTGAACACTCTGCAAGTTTCTCCTGATGGAAAAGCCTTGTAAGCTGTAGTATAGAATCACAACCGAGTTACTAACATTGACTGATCTTATTCAAATTCCTCCAGATTACTTGTGTGTGTATGTGTGGGTGTGTGTGTGTGCATTTGTATTTTAGCTTTCTACAATTTTAGTGCACTTTGTTTTGAATCTCTGCATGGTAAAGTGGAGAGAGCTCTCATTCGAATATGAGAACTTGGAAATCCTTAAAGTATGGTATAAATAATACAGACCATATTTTCTGTAAATTTCTTAGTAGAATGACAGGAGTGATGGTGTAGACCTGGGAAGGAGGGTGTGGCATATTAGAAAGAAATATCATAACTCACATGGTGTAGCAAGCTCAGATGAGCCACAATTCAGTAACCGTGTCACTGGAAGACTGTGTGAAAGCCGGTTTCCTTGTGTTAATGGTCCTGGTACACATTTTTGAGTGATTTAAAAATTGGTTTCAGAATTTTAATGGACCAAAATTTTTATTTGTGAAATGAGAGAAGCAATTTTTAATCTATCTTTTATGTAGTTTTTTGAGAGCTACCTTCTATTGTAAGAACATTGGTCAGAGCTCTCTTGAGGTGATTTTCTTCTAATTTAGGTGCTACGCTGGAGAGAAACTTGGTTTCCAGAATAAATAGCAGAGGCCCCGGGACTGAAATCTCCTAAATTATCTTGTATTTTGCTGAAGCTCTGGACATGATTTGATCAAGATTAAATCTGTTTCCATTTTCCTATCTATAAAACTGAAAGTGATGATGGTGTCTACCTTATAGATTTGTTGGGAAAATTAGTGGTTTAGTGCCTATGAGCTGTAACAAACTGCATGGAAAACCGCTGTGTGCCATTTTACTCTATTGCTATGGTTGTTATATCCTCTTTACTATTGTGCTCTGGGCACTGGGTCTATGTCCATAAACAAGGCAGAAAAATGAAGCCAGGGTGGCCTCTAGAATCTGAGGACAGGTCCTGGGGAGTTGGCACTGTCGCTGGTGACTGTCCACATGAGATGTCTCCTACTGTCCAGCTCTGTGTCCCAGCCTGCTCTCCTTAACGCATGGCCCCTGCTACCTGCACTACCATCTCTGTTTCATCATCAAATCATCTCGTCATCTCTGATTCTTCCCATTTCCACTTGTAAGGATCACTGTGACTACACCAGCTTCCCTCTCGTTATATAACATGCCCTCTCCCTCTGAAAAGGCTTAGTGACAACCAAAAGGTCACGTTTTTCGTCATATGAAGTAGTATATGCTATTTTGGAGGACCAAGAATATAACAGGGAGGGTTGTACTCAGCACCACATGGTCCTTTCCATCTTTTCTGTTGTTATTTTACTGAATTGATTTCATGTTTTGTTCTCTTTAAATTTCATTGACTTTTTCTTTGGATTATTATTATTGTCACCTTCTGCCTTTTTTAGTATTTGTGGTACTCTTTCTGTATTAGACTGAGCAGCCAATGGCACCCAGGAACACTCTGCTTGTCAGAGGTGACTGTAAGCACCAGGACATGTACTAAGACAATCCCCTTTCCCTTCCGTCTTTGCAGCCCTTCTGCTGATCCTAAAGTCCTCCTCCACTAACTCTGAGCAAACCTTGCAGTGCTCTGGGTAAGAAACGCAGAGGTCTTGGCAAACTGTTTCCAGTCTATGGTGCCTGAACCTCTTCTGCCTCTGCAGGATGGAATGATGACCAGGGACGTGTGCTTTTCCTACCGCACACACTCCACACTCCTGCACTCTCAGTGTTGGTTCTGTGACTTCTGCCCAGTGTCATTCCTAGTGGCCTGCACATAGATATGCATGCAGACTCGTTCTTCAAGGACTGGTCGTGTCCCAAGGACAACCCAGCAACACACGTGCTATGCACTTGTTGCTGTGATTAACCCTCTTGCAAACAAGGGGAAGCCAGGGTCTTACGGTCTCTACCATGACATCAAGCCACACAGACCTCCTTCTCCTTCTAATAGTTCTCTGACAAACTAAAGATTGGGATCAGGTAAGAAAATGTATGGAGAGGACAGTGATCATTCAAAATATGCTGCTCTTTTCCCTCTGGTCTTGATTTTTTCTGACGGTGACTAAAAGTTTCGAGGAGATTTCCTAAGAATCTTTTCTGTAAAGCTAGTAATCCCATTTGATGAAGTTCCAATGGCTTATTTTATCTTTTTAGTTTTTTGGTATCAGGGATAGAACTTGGGTCTTTGCACTTGTGAGGCAGGTGGCAGAATCACTGAGCTAAATCCATGGCCCTAAAGATCAATTAACTCTGAAAATTTTTATAAGTAAAATTTTCCACCATAGTCCAAATTATATGTGAGGAATATATTTACTTTTTTTTGAAAGCAAGTATTTTACCTAAATCAGTTGTTTAAATCACAGTTTATCCAAATGAACATAATTCAACATTGATCTTAAAAGAAGGGACACAACTATGACACAGACATAACCCAGTGTAAAAATACCATTTGGAAAGAAGAAAACTTGACCCATTTCATTCTGTGGGTGAATGCAGTCTGGCACATAAGAGCAGAGGTGCAAACTTACAGCAGTGAATTGTTTTCTCTATGGGATGAAAAACATTTGATCATTTACTTGCCTCAGTATTAAGCACACTCATCTGACCAAACCACAGTAAGCAAATCAATTAGGAGAAAAGACTACCAAGACTCTATCTCTTAGTGAAAAACACTTCTTTTCAACTTCTGCTGGACTGAAAGAAAACTTTCACAGTAACTATGTAACATTCTCTGTGTTTCAAGCAACTTTTAATGCTTGTATTTTTGTAAATCTCTTCCAGGATGCTCAAAAGAGCATTACCTTTATTTGTAAAAATTTAGTCTTAGAATATTCTTTTATATTTTTTCTAAAATGTTTACTGTTTAAAGTCTAAATCATGCTTTCATGTGTGATGAATTTCTTGATGTGTACTTTCTTTTTGATGAGTAGTTGATTCTTACAGAACCCATTTTTAGTAAGACAAAACTGCTCACTGCTTCTGAAAAGCCAGTGTTAACACACATGTGTGAGTCCTTTGGTACCTGTGTCACTCTTTCTGTCAGGAATCTGGCAGGGATGTTAAGACTTCATTACATCTGCTCATGGATTAATATCGATTTAATTTCAAATCAATTACTGAAATTTAAAAATAATTCATATGACCTTAAAATTTTGCAGAAAACTAAGCATTTGCAGGGGAAACCTAACATCTCTGCGACATTTTCTTCCGAGGCAGTTTTTATGAACTTTGTGAAATTCTGCACCTTCTTAGTTATATTTGTGTCTATGAATTTCATAGCTTTGTTATGATAATGATTTGTAATATTTTCTCCATTTCTATTTCTAAATATTTGCAGTGTATATAAAGGAAAGCTACTGGTTTAAGTGCATTTTTCTTGTACCCAATTACCATAATAAAAGCTATTGTTTTGTCAGGTATCCCAGTTATTTTACTTACATTTTTCATTTAAATATGACAATTTTTGATTTTTAAACATAGGTTATCTCTATTTTAAAAGTTTAGTTATAAAATATACTTCTATGTCTTCTTAGCACCTATTTCATATTTTGTTTTTATTGAACTTGATGAAACTCTTGATGTCGTCCCTGCTCTTTGCCTCGTCCAAACCAGTGTCATACTTCTGGACCACACGGCCTTTTCAAGGGGAAGGAAATATTGGCCTCTTATTTTCCTTATTGCCATAATTCATGGGAATTTATTACATATAGAAATTATTTTATAAATATACATTTCATTATATAATGCAACTGTTTTGTTGTTATTGTTCAGCTAGGAAGAGAATAGTTACTTTGGCCTGATATTAAATTTTGTTCAGCCTGAAGGAGGAAAAGGACGAGGGAGGAGAAAACAAAGAAAAAGGAGGAGGTGGAGGTGGAAGGGGATGATGGGAAAGAGAAGAGGGAGAGAAGGGAGAGAAGGAGAAGAAGGAAGGGGGAGACAGGGATTAATGCTAAGCTAGCAATAGAAACATCGGCTGCTCTTCCTCCCGTCCCGCTTGCTCCCCACACCTTTAGAATCAGATTGTCATGGTGTGGACTCCAGCACCCGCACTCGGGACCAGGATTCTCAGGCACTTCTGACACAACGTGAAATTACAGCTCTCTACTCTAAGTCCGTGGGAATGAATACCATTTTTGTATAACACGTAAGACTTTTAGTTAATGGAACCAGCAGTACCCACTGGGCTGTAGGGACTCGTGTGTGCTGCTCATAAAGCTGGTGAGACTCACATACAGAACCCCAACAGCTCTTGGGGGACAAGGCTGGATGAGGTGAGGAAGAGAAGAATAAGATAATAAGAGAGAAATCTTTTCTGCCCTTTGGAAAGTCTTGCTGAGCTGGATTGAGCAAAGAGGAGCAAAAGAAAAAAAGAAAAAAAGACTCTACGGAAAATGAAAAAGTTAAGTACTCTCGAAGAAAATGAAATGCTCTGCCTGGGATATTACAGAAAATATTTAAGACAAGTTAAACCAGTCTCAAACAAGTAGCAATAATATATGTGAGATGGTGGCAAACATGGAAATTAAAAAAAAAAGTTAGAACACTGAATTTTCTTCTTTCAGTAATATTATTAGAATGAAAATAATGGAACCTCCAAATCTCCCAATGGTGATTTAGCAGTGTCATGGAAAGAGAGAAAAGTACAGGGGAAATAATTACAAAGCAGACAGGAGAAGGACCTTGGTAAATGTCATCTCTCCTGGGGAGCGTTTAGCATGAGACTGAGACAGATTTGCAGGCAAATGATAAGCTGATCCTCGAGGTTGGTTCTCTAATCTCTGTAACCCTGGACTAAGCCCTGGAACTAATGAAAACAAAAATTGCAGATGGAGTAAGATCATGTTCTTTATTCAGTGAGTACAATGATCTCTCTCTGTCGCAGGATCATTTTCTCAGCTGAGAAGTGGCAACTGCGTAAGATCACTTTGGTCTAAGACACAGTAAAGTTACACAAATCCAAGGAAGATTAGTGCCCTGGTTGACAGGCATCAGGCCTGGCCAGGACATAGCTCATGGAGTAGTGTTTGCAATGGTGATCTTGTCTTGTTCTGGGGATTTCCCCCTTAATCTCCCATCTATTAGGAATTTGGAGAGTGGGGGCTGTAGCCCAGGGTTAAGTCCTCAGCACTGCAAAACAGACAGACCGATAAGAGATGGATAGATGGATGGATGGATGGATGGATAGATAAATAGACAGTGTTTTAGATCATATTTTAGATCTGTTTTAAGTTTTTGAGGAGCCACCATGTGGTTTTTCCACTGTGGCTTTTCCATTCCTATCAATAATATGTAAGGGTTCCTTTTTTCTCCACCTTCTCATCATGTCTGTTCTTTGTTTCTTTGGAAATAGCCATTCTAATTGTGGCTGAGGCAACTTTTCTAGCCTGCTCCTGAGTATACATTTGGAGGAAGAAAAATCCATAAGCAGAGAGGCACCTGCCTGCCCAAGTTCACAATGGCTTAAACATTGATTCAGCTTAGGTGTCTGCCAGCAGGTGAATGGACAAAAAATATATTTTGTGTACACAAATGGGATATTATTTAGCCATAAAGAATCATACGAAATCCTGTCGTTGACTGGAACTGGAGGCCATCATGACAAGTGAAATGTCAGACACAAAGAAACAAATATTTCACATTTTTCTGCATAGGTGGGCCTTTGGGAGGGTGTTCTCAAAGTAGAGATGAATCACTAGGGGCCCGGAAGGGTTCTGGGGGAAGGATGAGGGTAGAAGCGTGGACAGATAAATGTGACCGGTATACACCTGTGCATATACCAGAGTGAGTCCCATTGATGTGTGCAATTAATATGTGTTCATAGCTACACATTTTTCAGAAAGTTTGTTGTTTCCTGGAAATTTCCTTTCTCCATTGCCTCAGTAAAATTTTAGTATATTTTAGTTTATTTGAAAATGAAAAAATCTGGGAGTGTTGGAACAAGCCTATAATCCCAGCACTTGGGAGGCTGAGGCAGGAGGATTGCTGTATTTGAGACCTACCTTGAATACACAGTGAATTCAAGGCCAGCCTGAAATACTGGTTTCAACATCCACCACCCAAAATAAAAATAAAATTAAAAAAATATTTTTGCACTTGGTAAGAGGAATAATATAGAGATTTTAAACTGAGATATGAATCATAAAATTATCCTTCTAAAGTGCACAGTTCAGTGGACTGTGTTTTTTTATCACAAAGGTGTGCACACAGCATTGCGATCCAGTTCTGGGCGTGGAATGCAAGGGTTTCCTTCCACTTCATTCTTGTGGAATAGGCTGCTTGCCTTGGAATCCTCATGGGGGTTCCATGCCTGAGGTCCTGGAGGGGACTTACGACAGCAAGGGCCAAAGTACGACAATGACTGGACCGGATTAGACGGCCCCGGGAAGCAGGCCTGCTATGGGAGGGAAGTGTGCAGGGCACAGGCTGGGAAAGGGAAGCCAGTGGGTCGCTCTCTTCCTGCTCCTCTGGGAATCTGTTAGCATTCACATCTGTGACCTGCCAAGACTCATCTGACCCAATCAGTGGCGGCCTTGAGTGTCGCACTAGTGAGTCTTTTCTCCAAAGGCAGATCAGGGGAGCTGCTTGGGTGGATCCTGCAAACATCGCCAGACTTCTGACCATCCCTGTCCTCCTGTGGGTCATCCAGTCAGACCCTGCTCCTAGCAGACCAAATCAGAGGGGCATCCATTTGGATCAAACACACAGCAGGGCATTCTGATGTCTGTAAACATGAACATGAGAGTCATAACCCTCTGAGCTTGTCTGCCTGAGGCAGAAATCAGAGCAGCTGTCCAGGGTGCTTGCTCAGGGTCCTGAGCTGCGTCATCACTTTAGACTTCAAGAAGGGCCACGGCTTCTGATGAAGGACTGGGCACTTCACACCCAGTGCCTGATTTCACTTTGAACCATGTAGAACCCTGGCTGTTGCCTTGATGGTGCTAGCTGGGAACTGTGTGTCCTGTCCACATTTCTCTTCAAAGGAAAGTGAGAAACCAGGGCCCCAAATTTTTCCACAACTCAGGGATGCTGAGGCTGTCAGGGACCCGGGTCTTTCCATCTCTGGGTAGACAGAGATCCTGAGGGTTTTGGATTATGACATCAGTGGGTGTCATGCTCAAGATACAGCCAATCAAAATGCAACATCCAGGACTGGCTTTAAACGCAACAGAGTAAAAGTAGCAAGAATGAAAGATCTCACATTTAAAAATACAGAGTCTGACAGGAGAGTTAGAATCTATGAATTACTCCCAAATTCACATCTCAAAGATAGGACTGGTTCCGGATAAAGATGAACTCTCTCCTATGTGAATTTTGTTGGAAAAGAGAAGTCTAAGAACTAACTGGAAGGTGTTCACTGGTTATCCGAGAATTCTTGTTAGCGTCTCTTCAGTGATCTGTGCATGTACTGATCTGTCTGTCTGTACACCCTCAAAAGTCATGAAACTCCTGCCTTGTCCTTGCTCCGGTCCTCGTAGCAGAGGAGCAGTAGCCCATGGCTTCCCGCTTGGGTGCCCATGAAACAGCTCACACAAGCACCAGCTTCACTTTTAAGAAAGCTGAATAGACACAACCTTCTCAGTTTACACACTCCCCCAACTCCTTTTTCTGCTTATTCACTTTTCTACCCTGAACAGATGGCATATTAGTCATTGATACTTTCTGTCCAAAAGTAACAATGGTGGTTCCTATTTTCCTCTCAGTTTATAGAACCAATATACTCTATATAAAATTTCAATTTCCATTTAGAAGTAAAAAGATTGATGTAAGAAAAATATCTTCCCACAGCTCTAAATTCTCAAATGCTTTGTTGTGCTAACAAGACAGGAACATGAAATTCAGACACAATTTGAAAAACAGAAATGCTATTGTTAACGTCACTCTGAAATTGTCAAAATGGTGCAAAAGAAAGTTCCATTTGGAAAATGTAAGAGTTTGCGCCCAGGCAATAATAGATTTAAATATTAAAATGTAGAGCTGTCATTACTGTACATCTCATAAATGAGTACGATAAACTTTAGGAGTTGAAAAATAGCAAATAAAAGGCAATGAGACCAAACTGTATTTTAAGCTTCTGCTTCGTGACAGAATACATCGACTGTGATCTTATTTACAGTTTACAGCTCTCAGTGCTCGGGGCAGAACCACAGGTCCTCAGTCTGTCATACTGATGAAGAGGTATCACCTTCACCCCCAGCCTTCCGCAGCAGCTGCCTCTTGTAGAGGCCCCTCTGGTCTGAACTCGTTTGTCCTTTCTAACAGTTGGATTCAGCTCTTGAAAAGCCCATTTCCACAGGTACCGTGACTGGACACACATTCTGCAGGGTGGATACAGTCACTCATTTAGTCTGAGTGTGTAAAGTTCCCCAACAGCACAAGAGGGCAAAATGAATTCTCCTTCAGGACAGCAGGCCCATCCAAGGAAGCAAGAAGTGAGCAGAGCACGAAGTGGGGCATAGCTGGAAGGACGGACACCAGTGTGCAAGCGACTTCCTAAATACGTAGGGGCCTGCAGGAGTCCTTGATAATGGATGTGACAAAGCTTGTCACAATATGAGAAGCCAGTTTGGAAAGATCTAGCTGAAAATGATGGCTGTGGACAGAACACCTGTATCAGTGCTGATGGTATATAGAAGTTTGCATATGTGTCAAAAAACCACTGGCTAAGAGTAACCCTAATGTGGGTGTGAGGTTGTGCAAAGTGAGTCAGGAAGTTTATCTTGTTTGTACTGGAAGTAGGCAGATCACCGAGGGCTGGACTCAGTATTTAGGTGTGTTGTATGAACAGTGGGAAGGTTTATTCTGTGCTATTTTGAATTGCATTGCACCATATTGAATTTGTTTGCCTAGTGTTTTCATTCTGATTTATTTCCTAAGGTTTTACAATTCATTACATTTAAGGTAAAAAACAAAAATTGTTTGTGACCTATAAACTACTGAAGATGAATCACAGGTATTCCTTTGTGCACCGACATGCATGGTGAGGGGATGTGGGGATTCAGGCAGATTCCAGACGCTGGAGGGTCCAAGGGTGCGGTGGCGGGGTCCCTGGCTCAGGACACTGCAGCACTTGGTGTCCAGGATGTCAGTCCATGTGACAGTTACCAGGCAACAGAGAGTCATGACATTCACCATGAAAAAGGGTATTTTGATTTTTCTGCTGAAGTTTAGTTCATTTAACTGACAATGGATGCATTAAAAAAGAAAAGAGCCCTTTGAAAAACTGGAAATTTAGTATGAAATTTTATTAAATATATCATTTTTGGGCTGGGGATTTAGCTCAGTGGTTCTGCTGCCTGCCTCGCAAGCACAAGGTTCCTGAGTTCGATCCCTGGTATCAAAAAAATTAAAAAAATATATATATATATATCATTTTGATTTTCAACATTATTACAAAACTTCAAAAATTTATATTCTACCTTTGGATGATCCTTATGTTTGC
>NW_022900913.1:5699825-5738525 GCF_012274545.1 Fukomys damarensis
ATTTATTTATATTATAAAAATGTCCCGTACCTCATAAGTCTTATCTTTATTTTAATTAAGCTTCTCTGCTTTTTATCTTAATTAAATTTATTGATTTTTATCCTTGACTCTTTTAATATAGTGTATTACATTGATTGATTTACATATGTTGAACCATCCTTGCATCCCTGGAATAAATCTGACTTGGTCAAGGTGTATGATCTTCTTGATGACCCTCTGTATTCTGTTTGCCAGCATCTTATTGAGGATTTTTGCATCTGTGTTCATTGGGGAGATTGGCCTGTAATCACCTTTTTTGGTTGGGTCTTTCCCTGGTCTTAGAATCACAGTAACACTTGCTTCCAGGAATGAATTTGGAGGTATTGCTTCCCCTTCAATTTCACTGAAAAGTTTAAAGAGTAGTGGCAATAGTTCTTCTCTAAATGTCTTCTAAAATTCAGCAGTGAAGCCATCAGGATATGGGCTTTTCTTTGTTGGTAAATTTTAAATCACATTTTCAATTTCACTGATTGTAATTATGGTGTTTAGAATTTTTATATCTTCTTCGTTCAACTTTGGTAATTCATATTTATCTAGAAATCTGTTCATTTCTTCTGTGTTTTCCATTTTATTAGAGTACAGCTTCTCGAAGTACTAATGATCCTCTGGATTTCTGCTGGATCTTTTGCGTCTTCACTGCTTTCATTCCTAATAGCATGAATTTGAGCCTTTTCCTTACTTTTTTGATAAGGTTGGCTAAGGGTTTATTGATTTTATTTATTCTTCCAAAACACCAGCTTCTCTCTCATATAATACCATTAATATCAATCATTTTATATGTATTTCTTTCTTAGATATTTGGTGAATTCATTGCATTTCTGGTATATGTTCTTACTTGTTATCAGAAGCTTCTTAAGTGTCTCTTTTCATTCTATATATATTTTAAATAGTCTGTTACTGTTTTGTGATAAAGAAAAACAAATTGTAGATATCTGTGAGGTGCATTATACAGATAAAATAGGAGAGTATGGTTTGAATTGATGATGAAATAGCCAACCCTTCTAGACATCCAGTCCTGATCTCTGCTGGCCGTAATAGGCTGAGACGATGCCGAGACATGGGCTGTGACTGTCCTCTGTGCTTGACCTTTTCCTGCAGTGGGTGAGGTAAAGGAGACACAAAAACCTTTACAATCCAGAACACCAGACCCACCTGGTTCTTAAGCGTGACTTGCTTTCCTTTCTATTTGGATTTATCAATATATTTTCTGCATAAATGTTATAATTATTTTTGATAATTCAACTTCCCCTACTTTTTGTATTTGTGTGTGTGTAAAGAAATGAAAACCTTTGGGTTTAGAGCATGTATTTTATACTTACTCATAAATTGCCCTTACTTTATATTTGGAAACTGCAAAAATTGAGATAAATAGCTTGTCCTACATACTATTTTTGTTTTCTTTAACCTGAACTGAAAATTCAAAAGCTTATAAAATGGCAAGGGAACTAGTTTACCAAAAGAGACTTCCCGGTGTGTGGATTCTAGTGAAACAGCAAGGTATTTATTTTAAGTTGAATGAAAGGGGGTAGGGGTAAGGGGAAAAAATGAGAACCAAGAACTGTCATGTAAAGGTACAAGATCCCAATGATGAATGTAACTGTACAGAATACCTAAAATGTACCAATAAACTCAATGAGAAAAAAGAAAAAGAAGTGGCGTTAAGGAGTTCTGTCTGCCTAACAGGTTCTCAAGGGGATACTAAAGTCGTGGGTTTGACTGTTTCTCAGAACAGCTGCTGTTTGATTTCCCTTTGGTGGTCAGGCAGCGAGGGACGCAGGCATTGGTGTTAGTAGTGATCCCTTATCTAGGATGCTCAGAGCCTGTGCTTCTCTTTGTGCCCAGAGTCAGATTCATGGGAGTGAGGGATCCCTGAGGACCCTTTCTCCCAACCTGGTGGTTTTGAGTGGAGAACATACCCTCCTATTGCCTCCGTCACACCCTGCCCCACAGGGCTCAACCCTGTGTCGCTCTTGGGGGAGGTGGGTGTCACCATGCATGTGTGCAGCTCCTGCCCTCCTGGAGAGCAGGTGAAGAAGCCTTCTCTGACATGTCTGCTTTTATTCATGTGGATTAGTCAGTCCAAGCACATGTGGGACTCTTTCTGTCCCGTTCTTCTAATCCAACATTTTCTCCACAGAGTACTTTTGATTTAATGCCCATCCTGCCCAGGGCAGGAAACTGCATTCCATTCCCCTAGATAGCCAGGTCAGCTGCCCTCCCTGAAATGTGGTACACATGTCAAATTGGTGATGCTACCCACTTACCAAGAGGGTGTGAAAAGATCTCCTGCTCACATAATGATGCCGTCTAGGAATGAGCAGTACAGGGATGGGGTTGCTGGAAAAAGCAGAAGAGGAGTGTGGCCTTGGGGTTTACTGTGTCTGTGAAGTGGGACTGGAGAACCAAGGTCTGCTCACATGGATTTATGGGTAATGCCAGGGAGGTGGGATGGGCTCCCTCATTTTCTGTCCAGATGTAGAGAGATAGCAACAAGGGGCCGGATTTGGGACCTGTAAGCAGTCAGACATCACAAGAGAAGTCAGACTGTACCAACAATACTTGGGGGGAGTTTCCCACTCTGTGTGGATGGGTGTCAAATGGCACCAAGGCTAACTCTACCCGATTTTCTTCCTAAGAGACAGATTGTATTATGATCATTTTGTAAAAGAAATGATTTAGCCACGCTCCCTCATGCCAAAATCCCACAGAAAACATCTCAGGCACCATGAAGGAATGGTGCTGCATATAAAAAAAAAAACGAACTTGACTTTAGACACATTAATTCATGTGGGGATTATAATATGAAAATCAAAAAGCTTTTACATATGTAAAAGCCAACGATTCTTCTTCCCGTGAGGCAGGTTTCTGTGATATTCCGCTGAGGTTCTGGGAAAGGATGGTCCTTTTGGCCGTGCAATTTGCCAAGCACAGGTGGGGATACTTAGAGCCTGTTCTTTTCCGTTTTGGATTTGTATACTGTATTTCCGTTTGTAAAAGTTAATAGGAGGCTTTTTGCTCTCCATTCATGAACACTCTTGGGACGTTTTTCCATATGCAGCTCCTGTTGGAGTTTCTGTGGCCCCTTCCTGAACACCCAGGAAGTCTGCCTGCCAATCAGAGTGGCTCCGCAGACTGTGAGTCATGGCTGCGCCCTCGCAACCTGGGCATGGCAGGCAAAAGCTCAGCGCAGGACGTTGCAGCTAAAGGCAGTGGGAAGGTGAGATCTCCCAGACTGAGTAAGAAGGGGGTGCACTCCATCCTGCAGGGGGCACCCGAGCTTCCTGGGCACTGTGTCTAAGGGAAGGACCAGGCCGCTGAGGGTCCAGGCTGCTCAGACTGGCTGTGATTGGCTCGCTTTCTGATGAAGGACAGGGCTTAGAACCCCGCAAAACCAGCTCGGCTGAAAAGGCGCACAAGTGCCCTTCTCCCCTCTCCTACACCTCTCCTTCTTGCCCAAAGCCCGGGGCTCCTGTGCAGTTGTGTCTCCTTTCCTTTTCTTCCTACTCTTACACTATTAAATCATGCCTATCACCACCAGGAGTGTGTGTGTGTGTGTGTGTGTGTGTGTGTGTGTGTGTGTGTGTGTGTGTGTGTGTGTGTGTGTGTACCTTTGCGGGATAGATTGCTTTCATATTTACTTTTAAAAATTAAAGTTCATGCATAGAAATTTTTACATTTATTTTTAATGTTACTTGTATTCATGTAAAATGAACCTTAATAGTTAAACGTATTTAAAATTGTACATATTGTGAGATGCTATTCAATTTGAACTTAGTTTTGATATTTAAAATGGTTGCACTGCCCAACATTTACAGAATGTAATACAGAATCTGGGAAGACTCTAGCAGAGCCCTGTCCCCTCCTCTCTTCTCCAAAAGCAAGCACTTTGAATTTTTGAGATTTCTTTGGTGTTTGGTCCAACACCAAAATCGCTCAGAAATTACACGTACAGCCTTCACTTGTCATCTCTCCTCCTCCTAGGGGGAAAGGTAATTTTGCTTTCTGGTACGCAGCCATTCATCTGCCCCCACTTCCATGTTATCTGACCTTAATCTTCCAGATGTACACATGTGATTTTGTTGCGATGGACATGAATTGCTCACACCATTATTGCTGTACACATGCTGTTCTTACATATTTGTGCAGAACACTACAATTAAATTTTCTTCCTTGGATAGGATGTGGTTTTCCTTTGTCACTGTTTCTACCCTCGACCCTTTTGTGGCCACACACACTGTCCAGTGTTCAGAGGCAACTGTGATTTCTCCTCCTTGGGCAGCTTCCCCACCCCACCTGCTCTGAGCAGTCTGGACTGCTTACTACTTTTCTCTGGTTCTGCCCACTGGGGATCTCTCTCCCTCCCTCCTTCCTTCCCTCCCTCCCTCCTCATCCTGGGGATGGGCTCATCTGTCAAGGACAAGTTCCCAACTTTCTGAATTTCCTTTGTCTTTATTTCCTTTTTCTTGGTTCATTCCCAGGATTCGGTTAGGGATGTTTTATAATGGCTTCTGGGGGCAAGGGGAACAGATGTAAAACTCTGAGAATTGGGCTGTCTGAAAGTCGTTTTTCTACACTTCAACTCGATTTATGATTTGACTTGCTTTTTGAGTTCTAGGTGAAATGAGTTTTTCTTCAGAATCTGCAAAGCATTGTTTTCTGTATCTTCTATATTCTCTCAATCCGTTATATACAAACTATTATCCTCTTTGGAAGCTTGTTGAAGTCCTCCTTTGTTACACTTAGTGTTTTGAAAATTTGCAAATTCATTCCATACTGACACTCAAACTTCACCCACTGCATGGGCAACCACTGGTGCTAAGAATCTAGAAACTCCAGTTCATAATGTCCCACCAACTTTGTGTCTTGCACAGTTTTCTCTGTTCATGCATCATCTTTCATTGAAAATCTGTAATCCATTTTATTTTAATGATAGTTTGAGGATCTATTTTTGTCGATGCCCTTAGAACTGCTTAATTTATTTTAACTACATTATAGCATGGCACTGTAGAAATAGATTTTAACTCAATAATATATCAATAGACATTAAGGTCGCTTCTCTTTGGAGTTTGTAAAACATCATAATCTGCTTCAACAAATATTTCTTTGCATGCATGTTTGCACATATGTACAGAATTTAGATAAAGTAGAGAATGCATAGGAGAGAGAAAAATGTATATTTACATTTACATTTAGTAGACAATGTTCCTTGTTTTCCTCCAAGGTAATACTAATTTATACTCCTGTATCCTCGCCAATGCTTGATATCATCAGGTCCTTCAAATTTTGCCAAAGTTGTAATGAGAAATTGTTTCTCAGTTGATTTACAAATAAAAGGTGAATATCCTTCCATATATTAATTATATATGAAAATTTCCTCTTTTGTGAAGTGTATTCTGTGTAATTTGTCCATAAATTCCATGCTAAATCAAATCTCCAGATATCATAAAATGCAGATGGAAAAATGCAAAAATGAAGCAAAATGTAAACTGCACAGGAATTGTAATTTATTCCTAATAGGGTTCCAAAATTAAAACTAAAATATCTGGATTTGTGGGACACATTTAAATAAATTTATTTATAATTTCTATCTCACTCCATTATTTCAAATAAGCAGTTCTTTCCTTTTTTAAATTAAAATGGCAAATGAGCCATAAACACTGATTTACTTTTACATATTAATCTTGTTAGCTGTGCCTTCATCATTTATGGAACATTGCTAATGTGTCTCATTAGGAGGCTGATTCATTTTCAAAATTATAAACAAGAATATATATTATCTATTTTTCTATGCTCAAGACAAAGAGAAGAAAAATTAAAGAAACTCCTCAAAGCATAAATAATAAGCATTAATATTTTATAGACATTTTCACTCTTGTCTTTATGAATATGTAAGCGCTTTATATTTTGAATGTGGACACTGTGTACAGTTTTGCGTTTTTCCACTCAGTATCATGTGGTGAACTTTTCTGCCTATGTTATAGAACAATTTTACAATATTTTAAATTACCCAATAACACACCAGTATAGAAGTGTAGGACAATTTATTGAAATAATTTCTCATTTTTTAATAAACATTTCTTATACTAGGATGAAGTATAAGAAGCTTACTTTAAGAAGAATTTTAAAAACTGTCAAATCTTCATTCCTTATTGCAGAGCTTGACACAGAAAGAGTAAATGTCCCTGGCTTATTCCTAGTCTGCACTGTGTCTTCACATCTGCTTTTCCAAAACATCATTTTTATTTCCCATGCTCAAACTATTACACTCACTAGGTGTTTCCTGTGTTACAGGTGGCATGCTGGTGTTCATATTGTACACACACACACACACACACATGTACACACACACACAAGCACACATTTTCCATTTACTTTGGCAGAGCCATTGACGTGCTAGTGAGTGAGATCACATTTTCTATCACAGAAATGTGTAGACCTTTAGATGGATGTTTTGTTTGGCTGATTGTGAGATCCATCAGGAAGCTCAGCCTGGCTCCACTTCCTTTCAGTTGCTTGTGAAACATTTACTGTTTATCCTTACTTCCAGTTGCACAGAATAGTGCACTAAGAAGGAACTTACTGAACTCTTCAGGTATCACCAGATGTCCAGATTGATGTCCCTGACTGACATGGTCTATGCACCATCCTTAAGGAGTAAGGGCACTAAACACATTTTTCCTGAGATGACACCAGAATTATCCCCAAAACCTCAATATTTCGTTATAGAGAGCATACATATATTCTCAACATTTTAACAGTGCAGAGAGGAAAGACTGGGGGATCGGACATAGACCCCAAAGCAACACCTCCATGACCCTCCTAGATTCACCAAAAAATGGTCTCCACCAGTGCCTTGGGCAGCTCTCCCAGCTCATCAGTCAAGTGGCCACTGCAGCATGAGAAGAAAATGTGAGTGATAACTCAGAAACATATTGCACTGGGAGCTGAGAAAGCTTAGGGAGGAGTCAGAGCTCTGGCTCGAGCAAGGGGGCACTCTCAACAGAGAGAAGGAGCAGAGGCAGAAGTAGCATTGCTCTTGGTTTCGGCATCTTAAACACATTCTCTCTGAGGTGCTTATGAGATGTTTTATAAGAAAAATCCAAAATATTTCTTTTCAGTAAGAGTTTGCACGTTGCATACATTCTTGTTCTCTATACTGTCAAGTCCTTGCTTTTTTTTTCTCCTTTCTACATAGAGGAAGAATTCAGGTGGGAATTTATTAAAATATTCTAAAACTACAGATTCACTGCTATGACCTTATTGAGTTGGAATGCTTCCTGGAGCTATTACAGTGGAATTAATTTGTGAAAATGGCAAGAGCAACTGTCATTTTATTAATGTTTGTGTCTTACTTATTTTCAGAGTCAGGCTTTTTCCCCTTAAATTCTCAATAATAAAACTAGTAAAGAAATAACAAAGAAATTGTTTTTCCCAGATTTTTGTTGGTTTTTATCTTTGTATTTTAATAGGAATATTGAGACACAAGTGATAACATACAATCCAATCATTTAAAATACACATTTATTTGATTGTTAAATATACCAAGTTATGTAATCATCACAAAAATCTAATCAGGATTTTTTATCACCCCAAAGGACATCTCATATTCATCATCAACCTATCAGATTATTGTTGATACTTTATTTACATTGTACTCCTACAAAACATTTGCTGCATTTCTAACATAAGATCACAAGGCATATTGGACGAGGGCTGCTCCTCAGAAAAACCCCATAGCTCTTTTCCTTTGCCCTCCTCTTTCCAAGATAAGCCATTTAGTGGTTTTCTACTTATTTTATTTCTAAATACTGTTTAAAGCCCAGGCCCATAACCTGACAGTGGTGATGTCCCCAGTCCAGTGCCCACTGATGCAGCGTTGCGTGCAGGCTCAGCAGCTCTCTGGCTGGGTTCCTTGTCCTCTTTGGGCTGAGCATGCCCAGTGTCTGCCCTCTCTGGCTGTTCAGTGGAGCTTCCCAGATTTTGTAGATTTAGAAGGCAGCTCCCCTCCCCCTTAATATATAATTTATTTTTAAATGACACAAAATGCTACACATTAATGGGTTTCCCTCTGATGTTTGGACTCGTATACATTTTGTAATGTTTTCTCACTTCTTTGTGGTGAAAACATTAAAATGCCTTGCATCTTGGTATTTGAAATATACAGCCCATTACCGTCATCTGCAATCACCTTAAAATGCAGTAGAATAGCAGAACTTTGATCAAGCTATAACTTCAGCACTTGTCAGATAACCTTCCCCATCCCTCCCCACCAATCCCCAGCATTCTGTCCTCAACCCCAGGGACAAACTCTTCTAGATCCCACATATGAGCATGTGAATGAAGCCATTGCAGTACTTGTGTTTCTGTGCCTGGCTTACTTCATTTAAGGATTTCTTCCTTTTTATGGCTGAGTAGTATTTCATTATGTTTGTTTACCAAATACTCTTTCTCTGTACATCAGCAGATAGACTGTTAGATTGCTTCCATTTCTTGGTTACTGTGAATAGTGTTTCAGTAAACATGGATGTGCAGATGTCTCTTTGTCATGCTGATTTCATTTCCTTTGGTTGTATACTTAGGATTGTGATTGCTGGATCATGGACTGTTCCATTTTTTGAGGATGTTCTATACCAATTTAACACCTTTTGCTCTCTGAGTTGAGCATTTGGATTTGTAGGTTTTCAGTTTTCTTCTGAAACATATTTTTACAGAGACTAAATCTGAAGTCTTCCTAATTACATACTGTAATTACATATTGTAACCCCAATTCATTATGGCAAAGAGCATAGAAGACAAAGAAGGAAAGTTGCAACTAAATTATGGAAGCAAAACCAAGTCCAACCAGGGAACATATTGTGGGAAGATATGGTAGAAAAGAAAAGAAAATCTATGTAAGCTTGGTCAGAGGCAGAACAAATTTGGGGTAAAAAATGAGACCACTCTATTTCCTGCCAAAAATTAGTATAGAGTTGGTAGCTACCCTGAACCTGGGAGGTGTCTGAGCAGATAATTGCAGTGTGTGTAGCTCCTGGTCTGAGACTTTTGCACCCAACATATGAGGCAAAAGGTGAAAATACCAGAGGGTTTAAGAAAGATTTCCCTAAGCAGGCAGACATCAGAGTGATCTTAGGTCTTCTATAGCATTGTGAGCATAGAGACATAGGACCCTCGGGTAGGGCACCAGGGTCATGTGCAACATGTAAGAAGCATCTTCTGGTTAAGAAGCAGTGAAAACCACGTGTGGGGGGAGCATGAGATGCAGGGGCCAGAGGGGCAGGAATTGGGGGAGACCCCTGGCTAGGCTGGGAGAGAAAACCTGTGAGGATAACAAGGTGCAGCAGTACTGGGATTAGCACTCAGTGTGGAACAGAGGGGCATGAGCCGAGGACAATGGCAGAGCAGAGGAGGACTTCATGATCAGACACCTGAGCGCCCCAGCTTGTACTCTGAGAGATGAGAGCCTAATCATCACTTCAGCGGCACTTGAACATAAGTCAGGCCAGGCCATCTTCCCACTCTAGAGTGCTCGGAGAGAAAAGATAGGAGAGTGACAATTAGCTGAACAAGAGCAAAAATGGTCCTTGTAGGTGTTTATGGTAGCAGCATCAATGACGGTGGTGACAGCTAGGGAAGAGAAGGTCCTCGTGAGGGGCACAGCTGAGATCTGCAGTGGATGCCGCTTGCCTGCCCATTCTGGAGCCTCTGCTGAGCAGCAGTAACACAAGCATTCTTCTGCAGACTGAAGGCTGGGCTGCGAGACCCCTGCAGTGAGTCTGTAGTCGCCACCTGCCCCGTGCATGAAGCACTGTTGAAGAAAAGTTAAGACAGAGTCTGGCAAAAGGCCTTGGCCTGTCTCTTCCACGAGATTTTATTATTCATCAATCAGGGTAAAGGTGCACTATGTGTATAGATGTGCTATATATGAAATTAGCATGAAAACCTAGGCAGGCAAAGCTTTAAAGAGAAGTCAAAGCACTTTCAAATCAGGAACAGAATAGACAAAATATATGGTTGTAATTAGAGCATTGTCTTTCAAACTCTGAAAGCACGGATTGTGGGAATGGAGTATGGGTGTGGTTCCTCCGGCCTCAGGTGTAGATGTTGTCTCTTATCAGCCCACAGCTTCACAGGCCGTCATGCTGGCTGTTAGCAGGGAGGTCATGTTAACCTGCGTGCTCCCAAGGCCCTCCTGAGATCCTTCTGGGAGTCACATAGCTTCAGTCGGACTCGCTCCTTACAGGAAGCCAATCGAGGGGTTAACTTTTGCAGCCTGCATTGCTCACAGCATGTTTTGGCCTTAATCGATACTGTGGGCTCTGACATGGGGGTGGATGTGTCTGGATCTCAGACAGGAACATTTCACAAAATCATTGTAAAACTTTTTTTTAGAAATAATTTTATCCAGTAGATGACTATAGAATGAAGGCACAAACCTAGGCATGCTGCTCAGGTATACCAGGGTTGTCGTGGCTTATATCTAGATGTTCCTCAAAGTCTCAGGTAGTCATAGGAGGGGCTTTTGGAAGGTGACTGGATTCTGGGCATGTGGCCCTGGACCATTGGGAGAGTGTGTGATACTGGACTGGTCCACTGCTGGTTCATAGCTGGGCATGTTGCTGGGAGGTGAAGCTGGTGGGAAGAGGAGGGTCACCATGGGCATGCCCTGGAGATAGGTACAGACACACAGCCCATCCTGCCATGAGGGCTGTTTACTCCTGTCTGCCACCCCATGGACTGTTTCTCGGCCACATCTGACTGTCATGCATCCCTGCCTTGGAGCCAGCCCAGTATGAACTGAAACCTCTGCAAACTATAAGCAAAATAAACCTTTTCTCTTCTAACTTATGAGTACCAGGTGTTTTGTCCCAGCAATGAGAAAGTGACCAAGACAATGAGTTACTAGGACTCATCGAAGAGTCAGTTTGTTGTTTGGAAGTTGGTATGAAACAGCAAAATTGAATAACTGTGAACTTTGAAATCAAAATCAAATTTAAACATCATCACCTTTGATGATAAGAAAACATTACATACATATGAACTTTTGGATGAACCAGTTAGTAATAAGGAAATTAATTTCAAAATTAATTACATTATTATCAAAGATAAAGCGATGGGATGCAAGGTACAAGGAGAATCCACTGGTTTCTTGCCCTGCTCTCACAAGTTACAGGACAAAAGGCTCACTAAAATATAATTGTGTAAATTTATGTTTAAAATTCAGTTCAGGTTCAAACAAAGTTTATGTGGATGGACAGTTCAGTCTTTTCAGGAAAACTGCTCTGCAAGAACCAGCATCTTCAATGAAGTAAAATACATATTTTAAAAGAATTTAACAGGTACTTGACCTAAAGTTATTTTAGCCTAGTTATACTTTCACAAAATTTCAATCAGTGGAAAAGATTTTATTCAAAACTAAAAGGCCTCAAAAACTATTTGCAATCTTATATGTGCCAAAAGCAAGTGATATTGCATTTAATTTTATAAAATATATAAGTTACTAAAACTATACATTTTTGGTGACTTACTGACAATAAGCCTTGGAAATCTTGTCAATCAAACAATCACATTAATGAAGTTTTATTTATTTATGTATTTATTTATTATAAAAAATTTTTACCCCAAAACACAATTTTTGCAATTTATGATGTATTGTTACTTATGTATACAGATTATACCTAATAAATTTATTAGTAAATAAAATATCTTGTAAAAAAGGATCTATATTGAAGTTTCTTTCTGTTTGTTTTTTTTTTTGAAGAACAGAATGTATCCTTTTTATTTTTGATAAAATTACCCAGAACAGCTTCAAACTTGTGACCCTACAGCCTCAGCCTCCTGAGAACGTGGGATTGATTACAGGAGTGCAACACCCCTGGCATAACAGATAGGTATTATTGTGTTAAAGCAAGAAAAAGAACTTCATGAAGAGTATTTCTTACACAGAAGGTTTAAAAAGGTCATACACAGTACTATAAAAATGAAGACCTTACATTACATTTGAAAATACACCACTTATGATTATTAGAATATGTATCATTTATCTCTATTCCCCAAAACCTTGATTTGTGAGCATAATGCAGAAACACACTTGCAATCCAAAGCACTTGTCTATCAAAGTGAGTTTCCCCATAAGAAATAACAGAAACTCAGATGATCCATTCCACAACCCAAAAAA
The DNA here is from genome assembly GCF_012274545.1 of Fukomys damarensis. Lineage (NCBI taxonomy): Eukaryota > Metazoa > Chordata > Mammalia > Rodentia > Bathyergidae > Fukomys > Fukomys damarensis. The sequence continues at coordinate 5,712,040 of NW_022900913.1, forward strand.
TTCACCTTAAAATTATTATAATACTGTAATATAATACAAATAAGAAAGAAAAATAAACAAACTGACCTGCACTTACTTACCTTTAAAACCCGGGGGCTTATGTGAGGGAGTCAAAAGGGAGGAGGGCTACTGTACAGGATACTTTCACTGTCACCAAAAGAATCACTGCTGTCTATTGGCTCCACAGAATCTTTTTCTTTTTGTGCCACTTTACCAAAGAATCTGTCCAGTCACACTTGCTTTTGCCTCCTTTTGAGGATTTTGCAGAAATGAGACACTGCATTGTCATTAAACAGATTCATCACTCACGTCAGTGGCATAGCTGAATTTTACAACTCACTGTTGCAGCCATGTGCCCCAGCTGTGAGGTGTGGCAGCTCTGGAACACAGCTCTCAGAATCTGAAGATTCTGGAATCTGCTGGTAAGTGGAAGAGGTGGGAAAAAGCCTTTATTCACTGGCAAGTCCCGGTGGGCTCAGAGGATTCTGAACACTCTACCAGAAATGAGAGCCTCCCTATATAGGGACCTGCAGGGTAGGTAAGCGTGCTCAATTAAGTGGGGCTGTGCTGGGGTGGGGGGTGGAGTTCAAGAACTTTCCGGAAGCAGAGGGGCCAAGTAAGAGAACGTTCCTGGGGTGGGGGGGGAGCTGAAGAGAACCTTTTTGTGAGGGGACAGAGCTTAACCGAACATCCCTGAAAGGACACAAAGTTCAATCAGCCACAAACCATTTTGGCACATTGGGTAGGAGCCCAGCAGCACAAAGTTACATTTCCAAAACAAAACATTTTGTGGGAAAAGAAAATGGAGGCAAGGCCAGGGTCTGTCTAATTATATAGCACTTCTCTACCAATTGTCTTTGGGGGGAAATGATTATGATAGATATCTTCCTGTCAGTTTCATGGGCATTAATGTGCCATGACATGTTTCCTAAACAGAGCATTACATTACTCTAATGTCAAAGAAGTTGTAGCATCACTCTGAAACCAGCAAGAATTTAAAGCAAAAGTAATTGGATACATTGAGTGTAGATACCATGAGAGCTCTAAAACAAAAGGCATAACAGAAAGGAAAAGGATTTTGGAGCATTGTATGGATTGATTCTCATTTCTAAACACTTGTGGCATTGATCTCCATAACCCACACAAGCAAGAAATTTTGTAATCTTTTCTGTTACAAACAAAAGGTCCTAATGGTCACGAGTGAGGTGGCCCTGGTGGGTGTGGCCAGCTCTGAACTAGCCCGTTGGTTCTGTGACATCACAGGACCCTGTGTGAGGTCACAGCAGTTAGCTCTATAAGGCCGTGACTCAGGTGGGCCTGTTGTGGGTGGAAGGAGACTGTTGAGAGAGAGTTGGGTGGAGATTGTTGTTGGAGATTTGGTGATTGATTTGGTGCTATGGGGAGTGTAGGACATTGTTACACTGTGCCAAGCAGTGTTCCTGGTGAGAGTAGTGAGGGAACATCCTGGCTGGGCCTCATGACCAGCATGTATAGATACAGACTCCAGGATAACTATGATGTGCTGGGCCTCATTGACCAAGGCAGCTTTGGCAAGGTGTTGGTGCAACATCATGGCGCACTCATGCAGGTCGCTGTGAAGAAGTTAACAAAGGCAGAGGTGCCATACGCCTACATTACGATGGAGATTGGGATACCGAAGGACCTTCAACACCCTAACTTCACACAGTTGCTGAAGGTAATAGAAACTAAGGACAAAGTACACCTGGTCTTAGAATATGTGATGGGGCTCAACTTGTGGCAAGAGATCTTCCTGAACAGAAGGCAGAGGCTGCGGGAGAAGGAGGCCCAGAGGATTTTCTGAGACATCTTGGGAGTGGTGGATTATTGCCACCAGCAAGGCATTGTACATGGGGACCTCAAGCTCAAAAATGTTTTGGTCGACACCCAAGGCCATGCTAAGGTATGTGACTTTGGATTCAGGTTAAGGTTCCTCCCCAGGCAGGAGGTGACTGTGCCTGGTGGCACATTGGCGTACTTTGCCCCAGAAAGAATCTTGTACCAGACATATGAAGGCCCTCCCCTGGATATCTGGGCCCTTGGCATGATATTATATGAGATGGTTACTGGGACACGTCTCTTTTATGGGATCCATCCAAGATAATGGAAAATATAATTTATGAGATGGTCTCTTACCCAGACTTCATCTCCATGAATAACAAACACTTCATCAGAAAGCTCGTGAATCAGAACCCCAGCAGGTGGCCAACAGGACAGAAGGTGCTGAAGCACCGGGGGCTCCAGGGTGTCCGGCCACCACATCCTCCTGAGCCACTCCCTGTGCTTTCAAAGAGGGCAATTCTAAGCCGTATGGCCGGGATAGGTTTCGACCTGCTAACAGTGGTGGACACCCTGGGGAGGAAGGAGTATAATCATGAGATGACAACCTTTCTGCTGCTGCAGAGCCAGGCCTTCCAGGGGCCTGCTCATGAGGCTGCAGAGAAAACATCATGGTGCCTGACAAGTCCTGCACTCTCACCTCACATCCCCTGGATGGGCAGCAAGCCTGCCCCCCCAGCCTGGCCCTGATGCTCCCAGACTGTCCCCCTAGCCTGGCCCTGCCTCACCCAGCCTGTCCCCCAGCCTGGCCCTGCCACTCCCTGCCCGTCCTCCCAGCCTGACCCTGTCATGGCCCACGTGTCCTGCCAGCCTGGCCTTGGAGCTCCCTGCTCTAGCTCCAGAACCACCTCTGTCCCTGCCAACAGTGGGTGTCAATAGTGGAAGGCTCTCAAAGAGAAGCATCACAGGCTGCTTATGGACCCTGTGATGCTGCTGCCTGCCACCCTCGGGGCACCACCAACACAAGGTGTCCCCAGTGTAAGTGGCACCCAGCAGAAACCCAGACAACCCTCAACCCTCAAGGCGGCTGGGTGGTCCGGGTGCTTTCTGAGTGAGCTGTATCCTGATGATGTCACCTTTCACGGTCAGGGTAGAACTAGAGTGAGAGTGAGAGGGATGGAGGAGTCGTGGCCAGATGGAAGAGTCTTAGATAGACACGAAGACTTGCTGTCGGGTCTACTGTAGCATAGGGTGGTGGTGACCACAGCCAATAACTCCTGGTATATTTTCACATGTGTCCATTTCACCTGTACACTTGTCATTTTAGTACAGAGCCATGAGGGCTGCTCCGTGGACGTAGACGTCCTACCCATGGCAGACCAGCCACATGGGAGGAAGCCACAGTGAGTCACCCTGCAGCCCCATCTAGGGAGCTAGAGGGAAAGGGTGTCCAGGACACCTGTGTTTCCTGGGGAGGGAGGGAGGAGGGTGCACAGCTCAGAAGGCTGTGATTGAGTCCAGAGCTAGCATTCGGTGGCAGGAAGATGGAGGAGCAGCGGGGTGGGGATCTCCCTGACTTGTGTGTCACTGCCAGAGGGAGGCTCCCCTAAGACCAGGGAGTGCCCAGCACCTTGGAGCCCTCAGCCCACAGCCTCTTGACTGGGTGCAGGTAGATGTGGGGCTGGGTGAGGGTGGGGTTAGTTGAGCAGAGCCGTGATTTATCCCACCGTCCTCCATGGTAAGTAGCTCCTCTCTGCTCATCTCCTCGCATGTCCCTGTGTGCGTGTTTCCACCAAGGAGCCGCAGAGGAGTTGCTGGAAGGACAGTGAGCCCAGGTGAAGAGAGGCAGCCCTGGCTGTTCTGAGGACTGGGACACTGCTGCTCCCCTGGCCACCATGTAGAAGCCTAGACTCAGCGAGCTGTGAGCAGCCCAGGAGTATGCAGAGGCCACACTGATCCTCCGCCCGCTGATTGCACGGTGGGAGCCACCCCAGCCCAGTCACCCGAGAGGTGTGTAGCAGCATCTCCACATCATCCCAGTGCCAGCCACAGAGCATCCTGGCCCAGAAGTCAGCACAGCTGAGTCCTGAGGACCAGGGCCATGCCTCAGCCCAAGTGGACCTGGCCTAGGCCCTGAGCCCCATAGCTAACACCTCTGTGGCCTCCCTGACTCCTTCTCAGTTAACCAGGACTCAGTCGGCCCCAGCCCAAGGCAGTCTGCTTCCAGGGTGTCTCTCAAACTCAGCCTGTCTTTTCCCCATGCACCATCAGCACTGTAGAGCAGATCTGTTCATGGCACAGATGTTGGGGACACTCAGGGCCAAGGACAGAGGTGCGGGCACTGCAGACACCAGAGGTGCGGGGCCAATGCGGAGGGCTTCTGCAGGTGAGAGCAGGAGGGGGATTCAGGAGCAGAACACGGACACAGTCAAGGGATCCAATGAGCCAGCCTCTGCCCCAGAGCAGCTGGCTGAGGACTGATTCGGTGACAACACCCAGGGACAGCGCTGCCGTGTGGCCAGCACAGTCAGCAGAGCTTCGGCATAATGACTCACATGATGCTCTGAGAGCGCTCAGTGCCCAGGGCTGCTCTTCCTCTTCCTGCTGTCAGGATCACTGGGATTTTATAGAGGAGGGAGGAGCATGACTCCTTGGAGGGCTGAAGTAAAGTCCCAGATTTGTACAGAACAGGGCAGGGCTTGGATTTGAGCCTGGAACCTCCCAGCTCTCGGTCATACCGTCATCTAGTGAGGAAGACAGCCTGGACACCATGAAAGGAGCAACAGTGTTGGCACCAGATGGTGGTGGTAGTAGCTCTCCAGGCTGTGGCACGTCGCCTGAGATTCATCAGCAGAGGTTTCAGTCCAGGGTCACTGTGGGCTTGGGGCAGCACAGCACATCATGGCAGGAGCGTTGGAGGAGGAGACCCCTCACCTCATAGCACTTTCATTGTAGTAGGTCACCAACACCTTTGTCCGAGGGGCTGGGGCTAATGTGCCAGATTTCACCAGCTTGGTGGAGGAGGACGTTCTTATTTATAATGTTTTTTTAATCGTCACAATCTATGATGTGGATCTGATTATCATATTTAAGAGACCGTGTCCCAACCAAAAACTGGATGGCATCTGTTTCTGCAGTCTGAGGCGTGAGAGCCCGTGCCTGGAACTCCAGGCCAAAGATCACTGGCGCATCATCTTCCATGCTGCAAGGGTCAACAGCCTGTGGTTCAGGTGCTCAAATCCTCCCTAGAGCCTGTGCGTCCTGCCTGGTGGGAGCTGATGCAGCGTCCGTCCATTCCTTGACTGCCTAAGGTCACAGACCTGCAGTTTCTTTAATTGGTTATTTTTTCTGCTCTTTGAAGAAGGAGCCTATTTTCATTTTTAAGAAAAATATTAAAATTGTATGTGTCTATAGAAATTATTTGAAATTAATTTTAAGCTTAAAAGAAAGTTTACAAGTTGTATTGAAAGCAGCCTGAGGGGAAAATTCTGTATTTAAGAAAATATTTTTTGATTTTGAATAATAAAATAATAAAAAAAAGAAATTGCATGTATCTACAGTGAATAGTATGATGTTCAAATATATGAGAATATAATGAACAATAACAAAAAGTCAAGATATTTAATATGTTCATTGGCTCACAGTTACAATCACCTTGATGAGAGTATTTAAGTTCTCCTCTTTTAGCCAAATTAAGAATACAGAACAGCTCTGACAACCATACTTTCCATGCTCCACAAAATATCTCTAGAACTTATTGATCCTGCATAAATCAAGCTGCAGTGAGCCATTACCTCACAGCTGTGTGCACGGCTACTACAAAAATGTTTTACACATTTGTAGAGAGAAGAGAAGCCTTGCACCCTGTTGGTGAGAATGCAAAGTTACTTTGGAAACAGCAGCAATGTTCCTCAAAGAGGGACGGCATCCCATCCAATTCTAAAGGAAATGAAATCAGCGTCTGACACACTCAGGCTCTCGCTCCAACACACACACACACATACACACACACACACACACAGAGACACACACACACACGATCTTCACACTGAGCTTCCTTCCCTCCCCTTTTAAAAATGTTTATTTGGAGGCAGGGTCGTCCTAAGCCATGAGGTTGCCAGAGTGTGGGGATTACAGGAGTGCACCCGCCTCTGGGGTGATTTGCTTTTGGTGATTATGTATTCTACTTTAAAACCTTTCCGATTAAATTCACCAAATAAATTAAACAGGCAGACAGGGCAAACAAGGTTGATGGTTTTTGAACCTCCTCACACTTCCATGTGCTTTAGGGCTTCCAGTCGAACCCACCACCGTTTATTTGTTCGTGTGTGAGAGCATCTCTCCCCGCCAGAGAGTAGAGGGGCTCCGTCCCATCACCTGACCTGAGGGTCCGCTCATTCCCACCGGATACACGAGCTCGCTGAGGGGGTCAGGGGTCCTCCAGGCGTCACTCCCAGCACCGGTTCCTGGGCACCCGAATCAGTGGGCTGAGATGCACACAGAAAGTCCTCAAACGCTCCTTAGCTGCCCCCTGCTCTTCGGTCCTCCGCCTACTAATGCCATGGCATGCCTCCGAGGGCCTGCAGCTTCAGCTCCATGGTCTTTCCTACTCAGGCCCGAGTTCAGCACGGCTGTTTTAGGGAGAAAGAGAGCTCTATAGAACACGGAGAGAGTTCTACGATCCACCGCCTAGTGTGTGTGTTAATACAGACCTTTGTTCATTGTTATCATTACTATTGTTTAAACAGACAAAGTCTCTGACATGTGGTGTCAAACCTTCCTGAATGGACAGCAATCCAAATCTAAACAAGGTGGTTGTCAGTGGGACGGAGGTCACACTGAGGATGGCTGGGGAGATGGAGTCCTTCCGGGATCTCATACTCCTAACCCAGGATTCGTCAAGTAAATCTACAAATGAGGCAAATAGAAACGCAAAGTCCTCAGGTAACAACACTGATCTTCACTTTCCTCTAGACCGCTGCCCTGGAGGCCCCCGAGGAGGGCATTCTAGAATCATCCCCTGAGGCTGAGGACCGAGGGAAGCCATGGCCATGGAGGCCCTATTCCCAGAACAGGAGCGATTCTGGGGCCAGGTGCAGCCCAGGCTGTGCTCTCCCCACAAGGCGGCCTGGCACCTCCCCAGGGCTCCAGGCCGTGGCAGGAGCAGACCTTGCGTGCCCAGCTCGGGGCTGGCCCTCCTCCCAGACAGGACCCAGAAAGTTGGTAACGATTTTCTCTCTTACCAAAAACAAACAAATAAACAAAACCAGAACCGCTGCTCTGCACTGAATGCTCCACGCTAGAATTTTAGCTAAGACATGCCGATATTGCCATCCAACTACTTGCTATACATGATTTATTTTGAGCAAATCTATTATAACAGCCATTATTACCTGGCTTAGCTTTGATCTGTGAGATAAGACAAACGCTAGTGTATAACCCTCAGCATTCTAAGCTGATACACAGTATTTCTATTTAGCGATATATTAAGCTTGTCTTTTAAAATGGGACAATGAATTGGACATGATTTTAAAGATGGGGCTCACCATGGGATGGATCTGTTTTTGGGCCTTAGCTCTTCTGCACTTTGTCTTCAGGTAGGGAAGACCCTGGTCAGTTTGCGGAGAGTGACTGCGCCCGCGCTGGGGGTGGGGGTGGGGTCCTCCCTCCCTTTCTTGGCTCCGCCCCAGACCTGGCCCCTGAGTCCTCCACGCCTTCACCCCGGAGTCTTACTGCGCAGGCTCCAGTGTTAGGTCGGGATGGAAAATTCCATCTAATCGGGAATTCAGTGCACACACACATAAACTACCCATCAACCCCTTTTGTAGTACACCTTATTGTTGGATAACACTTTTTCAGTGAACTTTCTTTACTGAAGTGTAGTGTACTCACTGGAGAGCACACTGATCAAGAGCACAGGCTTTTAGACTTCTTTATAAAAAGAATTCCATGTGTAATTAAAGCTAGATCCAGACCTTGACAGCTCTCTAGAAGATTCCCCCTTGCCTGTTTTCCATTGTTACTCAGTTGTCTAATCCTCATTCCTGTCTTGATAGAACCATGGGTATCATGTGAACTTTGAGGGGCTGAGTTTTTTGTCCAACATTAGGGGATTCTCCCAGTATATGAGTAGTGGAGAGAGCAATCCTTCATTCATCCTCAGTGCGCTGCCGTTGTCCACTGGATGATGTGAGACATGTGATTCAGGTGCCTTCCAAGAAACATTAGGATGCTTCTTAGGCTGGTTAGCACATTATAGTCTGTCCTTACAGTTCAATTAGGAAAAATCTGCTTATCCCAGAACTCATACCCTAGATCCTTTCTTCTTTCATGGATTTTGGCAGAAAGTTACAATGAAAGACCTTCTGCTGGTGGACTGGTAATCGCTGGGTGGTGGCCAGTGTGTGTGGTGGCCCATACTTCCTCCCCCCAGGGAGTTGCTCTGCCACTTTGAGATTGTCTTCATTGTACTTTGTTTATCCTAGTATTTCAGAACCAATCCAATGCTCCTCTAAATGCAAAGTAAGTGGTAGCATTCCAAATAAGCAGAAAGCTGCAAATAATATAAACACTGACCTTAAGAAAGGGTGAGGAGTAAGATGAGATTTTGATGAGTTCTGCAGCCCTCCTGGCGGTGAGGCCCTAATCAGTGAATCACACTGCTTTTCCTCTGAAAATGTAGTTGATACATTTTCAGTAAAATCTATCCTACAGTCTGAACAGAAGGCTCAATCAGAATGAGCTGCTAGATTTGGGGGGTTTTAGATAGGAAAAAACTCACCAATGAAACAAACAAGAAAGAACTTACTTACACTCTTTGAATGAGATCTGCTAATAGAAGAAGACATTTCCCTGAATGTTCAGCTAATGAAACCAGGGTGTTTTGTAATTCAATCAGGAATACGATGCACAGTTTTTATTCAGACCGTGTCCCCTGTTCAGGGTCTCTCCCTGTGGAATTATGGTATCCCTGGAGGTTTTCCTGGGAAAGAGCTACTCTGGATCCCGTTCAGGCTGGCAGAGTTAACCTCCCAGTCCCGGATGATCCAGGACCCTGGCTTCCCACTGGTTGTTGGCTGGAATCTGCCCTTGGGTGCTGGAGGCTGTGGTGAGCCTTGACGTAAGCACAGACATGATTGAACTTTGAGTCACTTCTCTGGCAGGGACGTGCCATCACCCATAGCAACGGGCTAGTTCAACTGGTGGTCTGACCTGTTGCCTAGCAAATGTAACCCATAATACTTGTTTTGTAGAGCATTGTGACCTTTGCAGTCAGCTACGCCCTAGTCACACTTATGGTTTCAGTTTTAGCCTATATATACTCCACCCTGAAAAATAAACGGGGCCTTGCTACGAAGAGAGCATGAGCCTGGAACCAAGTCCGTGAGACTGTTTTCTCTCCTGTTGCCCTTCCTTTCAGGTTTAGGACCTACTGGCAGGATCCTGATGTCATGGCTCGCTACAGGAGGTCACCACCATTCATTCATGACATGACAATTTGCTTCTTCCCAGGCAGCAAAACGGCTCTTCTTCACACAAGTCTCCAGAGCGTTCACCTGATACAGAAAGACTCATACAAGATAAACTTCTTTGTGCTGGACTCAAGAACTCAGCAAAATTGCAGCCTTAGCTACCTAGGAAAGCTATCACTTTTGCCTTCAGTAGCTGTGCAAGAGGAGAGAAATCTGTCCATTTTGTCAAAGGCATGCGGCCTTTTGTAGCCCAGGCTGTGGTGATCCTCATGTTTCAACCACACCAGGCAATTTGCATAGAATCGGAGGTCTCAGACACAGTTAGTGCCTTGTGGAGAGATGGGGATTTGACTCTAGAAACTGTTTCTAAATGGTGACCTGGATAGATAAGTTTCCTGGATTCATGGAGAATCCCTTAAGCAAGTCACTTTTCATTATTCTAATTTTTCTGCTTACTAAAGACCTTGTGATTTACATTTTGTTCTGCTCAGCAACTGTTTCCCTCATAAGAGGGTGTTCTGAGAAAATTAATAACCATCTCTAATTCTATTTAAAATGATTAACTTGTCACCCTGACTTCCCACCATTTTCCAACTGAGTCAGTTGAGATAGTTCTTGGTGTTGGATCCACTGGGGGAAGAAGTGTTATTCTCAGTAGAGACCCACACAAATCACATTTATTTGTTGGCAGTTCTGCCTCTGGCACCCAGTGGGTTTTTGCCTGTGGCATCTCTCCAGCTGCAGTCCTGCCCTAGTGCACCGGGGATCTTCCTGGCTTTGGTGTCAGCACTGATCCAAATCCCACGTTCTTCCTTTATCACAACTGTCTTTCAAACTTGGCTTTTGTCAATGGAAACATCTCCCATGTGGAACTGTTTCTAGGCGGTGACAAATGATGGCAGCAGCCATGGAGGTTTGATAAGGACAGTGTAAGACATGGATGGCGTGGACCAAGAGCTTTTCTCTGTCTCCTGCCTATTGTCCTTTTACAAACAAGTTCTTCTTTTCCCTCCCTCCACCCCAGGGGCAATCCCAGGTGATGTGTCCTGTTAGGTGAGGACTCATCCTTGCTGCTGTACCTAGTAAGCCTCGCTCTGGATCTATGGGTGTTCAGGTCCCTCTGTCCTACTGTTGGTGACCTCTCCCCTACTCATCTCTGAGGTATGCTGATTATGAGCGGGCAGCCCTAACATTATACTGTGCCTGGGAACACTTTGAACTGAATCTCACCACAGTTAGCAGGAGTATTATTGAATGTGCATCTCTGACTACTCTTCTGAGTACAGGCTTTGTTTTGTGTCTTTGTGTCTGACAGCAAAGCACTGTCTAGGGTCGGCTCTGTGATCCCTCTTGTCTGGCGGAGGCATCCAGAATCAATGAAGTATTATGCTACGTACGAGGAGGCTCACGTGCCAACCCAGGAGAGATGGAAGAATTTGTTAGATGGAAGAGAGACTGAAGATTCTGTCAGAAGCTCCTCTGGTGATTTTTCTTCTTCACTCTTCAGCCTTGACAGTTAATTATTCAGCTAATGAATGTAGGTATTGAATTCCCATTATCAAATCTCTCATATTCTTGATTGTATTCACAGCTGCATAGGAAGTAGGGATGCTGATGAGGTGTGCATAACGATGATTGTAAAATAGGCCCCGAGGTGGTACAGTAATGGTAACCTCTGCCTATTTATTCTTACTGTGTGACAGAAACTGTTTAAGTGCTTGGTACAAATTATCAGAAAACTCTTATTTGAGAAACTATACTGTGAGTAAACACACATTAGTCTGTTAAACATAAGGGGAAAAAACACTCAAATAAACTTAGCCAAGTTTCCACATAAATATGTGTGAACATGAAAGCACCACCACTTTATTAATTATGGTGTTGATATGGGGAGTTTTCAAATATGTGGTGTGGGCTCTCATGCGGGTTGGATGGACCCAAAATAAAAGCATACTCGGTGAGGTGGAGTCAGGATCGAGGGATGTGGGTAAACTGATTGCTTTATTCTTTTCAGATGAAGATGGGATATTTTTACTCCTGGGACCTGAAAATTAGAAAGTCCTTTACTATTCACACAAAAAATAGCCTTAGCTGTGAAGATAGGGATATGCAGTATCTACTAGTCAAACTGTATTTCCATTGAAATAACTAGGAATGTCCAATTTTATATTGTGGGTGAGCTGCCTCCCTGTATTTTACAGTACACTTATTTGGAGTTAATGATTGAAAAAGAAATGAATCTTTTTAAAAAGAAATGACAAAGTACAGGGCACATTGTATGTGCTTTGCTAAATGTGAATGAGGGGGTTACCCTTTTTAAACTTCGTATTTTCCTCATGATAAAGGTAAAGTAATGTTCATTATTGTTTTCAGGAATATTATTGGTCTTCCGTCATTTCTGCGACTCTACATGATTACTATGAAAATGAATGAGGTAAAAAAACAAACATATGCTGCCCCAATCAGTAGGTGTTATCTCTTCCTTAGATACACTGGGTGAAAAAACGAGTTTGGGGCTCCTTACCTGTAAATTCAACCTTAAAAATAGAATTGACAGTTTCTTAATTCATTGTCCTAAAGAACGATCTCTAAAGTAATTCCACTGATTTCCAACAGCTTTTCATCTTGTTCAAAGTTTAGCAAATTCAAAGCTCTCTAAGAATTTCCAGGATCATAAACTATTGGTGATATTGAAAAATGTACTTTTGCTGGTATGGTTCATAATAAACAGATTTAGTGCTCTCCATGTTTAGGTATTCTTTAAAGAACAGTATATCCTACATACACACTTAAAAATAAAAAAAAAAGAACTAAGATTTTTATGAAATGGAAGGACCCAAAGAAAGGTTAAAATTTCTTCTGGATTCTAACACCTATGGGGGTTCTTTTAGAATGGAAATAACTGTCATTTCTTTGGTGGAAAAATGTAATAAAATCTTTGCAGTCTGGCATCTCTTTCTGTCTCTGTTTTGAGGATAAATCTTGAATCCTGGTTAGTGGTTGAAGGACAGATGGCTTTGGCAGTGAGGCACAGAGGCTGTTCCCAGTTCAACTTCTCCTCAATCAGATGCAAGGTCCTACTGGAGTATGCTTAGATTCAGGCTGTGACTGGGATTGCCCTCTCAGCCAACACAATCCAGCTTCATGTCACGATGGTGAAAATGTCCAAGATCACATCTTTGCAAAACCTATTTTTCAAAGGACTTTTTGGTGATGGATTTGTGAGCCATTTTTAACCAGAGCTCTTTACTGATGTATTGGAATATTTTATTACTTTGAAAACATTTTACCAGGTTTTGGGATATTCTGTTCCAATTCAAGCAAGAGGAGGAAGCTGTCTGCTCTCAGCTGGACTTGACTCCATTAAGCTTTTCCATTCAGCACATACTTACCAAGCGTGGACCATGTAAGAGACCAGAGCAACCTAAAAATGAATTAAACATAGCCCTTGCCTTCGAAAGCTTCTAGTGTAGTGACTTCTGTTGCTCACTAGGATTCAAAACCTCAGTTGTCGGCTCAATGATGGCTTTTAGAATAAATTACTGTTTTCAGTTGTGTGTTACATAGTTGGGATATATTACTATTTCCACTTGCTCTCCATATATTTTATAATAATGAGTGTTTTGTAAAGAGAGTTGTTAATTTAAAAGTACCTGGTAACATAACTAGTTAAAGATACTACATATTAGTTATTGAAAATTTAAAAGTCATAAATTTTTCACCACTGAAGGATGAGTAATAAGTAAAGAAATTTTCTATCAAGGAGACTGAATACAACAGTAGCCAAATGAGGAAGACAAGACTATAAGGGTCGTAAGTGCAAATCCTCACCCGGTTTGACCTCACAAGGGGAATCCACTTGATCTGTTCTAATACCACAGTTGCATACGCTGGACATAGAGCTGACCGGATATGTGATCTGAGATGTAGGTGGGCCTGCTGCACGTTGCAGATACCCCTGCAAGAGTTCATCCCCTGTTTCCTCCCACTGCCAGCCACTTGGGAAATGTCACAGCTAACTCACAGGGATGGATTAGTAGCCCTTGTCCCAAGCAAATGAGCTCAGATCCCTATACTTTAGTGGGCTCCCTGCCCACTTGCCTGCTGAAGCATAAGAGAAGCTAAGTAAAACGTGGAAGGCTTGGAATGTAAACTGCGACACTTAAACTTTAGACACTGGGTAATGCACAGTTAAGTTTCACTGGAGAAATACGTCGATGGAGACCTGAGGAGAAATATGACAACAATGCATGTTGTCCGTGACCTAACACAATGAGAGTTCTGAGAATTTGCAGCTTTAGGGAAGACAGTGTGCATTCAAATCTCTGCCCCTGTGAGTGCTGCCAATGTCTTGTGTTGGAGAAATTTGTCCCAAAGCGTACCTTTTCATTTCCGTCCTTATTGGCTCAATTTCTCTAAGATATGAGAAATCAGAATTCATCCATCTCAAAAGAATGACATGTTGTTTATTTTCTCTCAGTTGCTAAACCAGAGTAGATTCCCAGCCAAGTAAATAGAATTTCTCAGGAGGGAGAAGTAGTTGACATTAATAATTAAATTTGAATTATTAATTTGATAGGGTGTTGCTCTAAGATATGTGATAGTTTTCTGATGATAAAACTATAGAGAGCATTAGGTAGAATGCTTTTTATTACACTGTGTACACAATTTTCACTACTTAGCCAGTCTTTCTTGGTCAGCTTTCACAATGCTTCCTTTGCTCTCTCAAAGAACTCAGCCTTGGAGCCCTGTAACCAGCAGGCAGGCAGTGGGGAGGTGAACTTCCTCACCATCCGGGAGGAAAAAAGTCACATCAATCCTTGTTTCATTCAACATTGTAATTTGGAAATTGAAAACACAACAATAAACAGGTTGAAAACAACAAACAATCAGAAAATTCAAAACAAGGACTCTACAAGTCTGAAAGCTAACCAGTCCATCTGCACATTTGCTTGTTTCTTCCTGTTAAAGTCATCACTTTGAGTTGTCAGGAAGAATGACTCTACCTCTAATCCCATTTTTAATGCAGTTTGACAAAATATGAATAAACTATAATAGTACATAAGATCCTAATGAGATAATTGACATTGTGAAATAGGACGAGAAGGGCTAAAGGCATAGAGAAAATGGGAAGGGTAGGGGAAAGGTAATAAGGGAAAGGAAAAAAATACAATAAAATGAAAAAATGGAAATAAAATGTTTGTAAATGGGGAGGGGAGGAGGGTGAGGGCAGTGCAGTTTGACAAAATATGAATAAACTATAATAGTACATAAGATCCTAATGAGATAATTGACATTGTGAAATAGGACGAGAAGGGCTAAAGGCATAGAGAAAATGGGAAGGGTAGGGGAAAGGTAATAAGGGAAAGGAAAAAAATACAATAAAATGAAAAAATGGAAATAAAATGTTTGTAAATGGGGAGGGGAGGGGGGGGTGAAGGCAGGGTGGGGACAAGGGGAAAAAATGAGAACCAAGACCTGTCATGTAAAGGTACAAGAGCCCAATAATGAAGGTAACTGTACTGTATACCTAAAATGCACCAATAAGCTCAATGAGGAAAAAAAAATATATGGTTTTATTTGAAAATTTGTGAAGACAGTGCCAGAATTCCCATATACTCCCCACTACATTTGTTATTGATGCCTTATAGTATTTACATGTACATTGCCATGATTAATAAAACAATGCTGCTATATTTCTGCTCACCAAAGTCTGCACATTATTGGGGTTCCTTGGTGTAGCTGGTGCTTCGTTTCTGTTCCAGCACCACACTGGTCACACCCTGTTGCATCCAATCTCCGTCTCTCTCAGGCTCCTCCCCTTGAGCCTCCCAGCCACTTACATCACAGCACACCTAGACGGCACCTCGCCCCATCATGAGCACTACTGCTCATCCTCCTGGTCACCCACAGAGGCGACGCTTTGCAGGCTTCCCTGATGGGAACGTTAGTTCCTCTCCCATCCTTGGGATTGAGGTGTCTACATAAATTTCTTAGAATACTTCTCCAAAGAGAGTTTGCCCATTTTCTATTTTTATCTGCTTATACCATCATTAATTTATATCAGCATGGACTGATTGATATTTGACTTCTCACTTGGATTGTAATACTTGTTAATTAATTTTGTTGCCACAGTTGTTCCCACTTTGGCTTTTTTAGAACAGTGTCAATGGCCTCCCCACATCACTTAGATGTGCATGATTACAGGCTAAGTACTGCTCTTGGTGGGGGCTGGCAAGAAAGCTGTGACTCTCCCCTCTTCTGTGTAACATCTTCTCGAACATGAAAGAAGGAAACAGATTGAGAAGGGGTTGTTAGCATCAAGAGGCAGAGGGATGATCAGGTGTCATATCATGCAGCCATATGTGAAGCAAGCAGACCGGAGGAAACAGACTCATGATTTCACTATCTCCATTATCAGAACTAGTTTGCAAGAGCTGAAGGAGACCCACCCCACCTCTTCTTCCCACCTGGGTACAGGCAGTATCACAGGGGGAATCTGTTCCTCACCCTCCACTCATCCCTGCCCCCGCAGGGTCCCAAGAACCCACTACATTTGGACAAAAGAGGTTGGAAGTGTAATGAATGATTGTTTCCCCAAATAGGTATGAGGTTTGACAACTACATTACACTACTAACTCATTGGATAGCTTTATTTTTTGTCTGTGTAATCTCTAGAATGAATAGAGAAAGAATGAGGATGAGGACGATGGCGCAGGGACTTTAAAACAGCCAAGGTGGGTAGTATTTGTAAGAATAAAGCCCACTCCATCCCTGCACCTCACCAGAACAAGGCAACTGCTATGAGCAGCCCGAAGACTTGGAATTTCCCTTCCCTCCTTCTCCTCATTGGTGCTATTTTTTATGTTTCCTGGATGTGTTCACTTTTCTTCAGCAACACCAGCATCAGCCTGGCCCAAACCACGGTGAGTGTTTGCCTGGTTTGATGTGATTTTCACTCATCTTATGATTGCTCCTCCAGCTCATACTCCATGCAGCACCAGAAATAACCCTAAAGAGCAAAGGAACAAACCAACAGTCAGCCTGGCCACTTCTCCTCACTGATTACAGTAACTGGTTTCTTCAGAAAACAAAACCTAAACTCATTTGCATGAACTAATTAGCCCATTAGTGACATCTATTCACAGCTTTAGCATTTGTTCCTTCATTACTTGCTCAAAATCCCTTAAGTGTACCCATCTCTTTTGTTTCCTGAAAACCCAACATTCCTTCCATCCCTTTGTACTTCGGTACCTGCTGCTACCTGGACCCCCCCCCCTTGCTCCTATGTTTCCCCTAGTTCAGTCCTATCAGTCCTCATATATCCGCTAGTTTCTCTCCCACCACTTCCTACATTTGAATTCCCGGAGCCACTATTTTTTCTGAGAAAATTTTCTGTTTCCTTTGCAAAATTTAGTTTGATTTTAATTAAATGCATTGTGTGGTTATGGGTGCCTCTGGACCGTAATGAGCTCTGTGACACCTTGGCACTTCTAGGAGACACAGTAGGGACAGAGTATGTGAACCTAGTTGACTGAATATTTTTAAAGCCTTGACATTGTCAGAACTATTACTGGTGAAAGAAAATTCTATATTCCAAGGTAATAACAGCAGCAATGATCATTTAAACCCTGGGGGGGCCCCTCTTCCCTCTTGGCTTCAGCATTTCCTGTAAGTCATCTTTGTCAGCAGCCCAGAGCTAGGCATCTGCTGATAAAGTCACGATTCCAAGAACACGGGAAAAATGAGACTCTGGAGACTGAGCAATGAGCTACATTCTCTAAGCTGAGGATGTGGCTATTAACCTTCTCCCAGATCTGAGCAAAGAACTAAGAATTTCCATGTAAAACTTCAGCCCTTCTGCCAAATGCTGACTTGGCTCCTTAGGGAGTAAAATTTTCTAATCCATTTCAGATTTTAAAAGATGGCATTGAAATGCTAAGCAATTGCTTTTTGAAGATGTAATATTGATCATAATTGAGCTATCTTATTGACCCAATAACATATGAGTATTGATGAGAATTATGTGAGATTCAAACTCAATTAGACATTATTGTCATTGCCTTCATGATGATGCTGTATTTGCCGCCAGGACTGCTTGCTGTTGGATAATGTGGCTGTCCTCCACCATGTTGCTCTGTCAGTTGGTTTCTTCACGGCCTGGGAGGACAATGGGCTTGATTTGCTTAGGAAGTAACTCACACACTCAAACGCTTCATTAGGTTGCTCACAGGATGTGGCCTGTACTGTAAACCACTTAAACTACCAAAGTGACTTCAAATGTCCCAAGGAAGAAAATCCCACTTTTTTTCAATAGTCCTTCTGCCTTCCCAAGTTCTAAAAGATGCACAAATCATTGAGATCTGAGGGAGTATTAAGACACACCGCATGTTAGGTGGATTCAGCTGGTTAACCTAGACCACCTGATTTTATTTCTATTGCCTCACTTGTCCAACTCTGTTAACCAAGAATGACAGTCATAAAAAAGGCACACAAGAAAGGAAGACAATCCAGTGGCTTTATCTGCATATATAACCAAGGCCCTGC
This sequence comes from Fukomys damarensis, assembly GCF_012274545.1. NCBI lineage: Eukaryota > Metazoa > Chordata > Mammalia > Rodentia > Bathyergidae > Fukomys > Fukomys damarensis. The sequence goes on from NW_022900913.1 coordinate 5,729,856, forward strand.
CTCCTGACAGCAACTTCAAACTCATCAGTGGATTAATCAGTATCAGTACAGTGTCCCCGACCCATGCCTCTGCACAATAACACTTTGGGGCACATTGGATCTAACCTATAGAGATGGCTGGTGCCATCTTACGTATTTGTGAGATCATCACAAAAGGCTTCCCAGTGATGCATATGACTTCATCTATGGACTCTGTTTCTGGACAGCCTCCTGGGTTTGTTCTATGTTTAAAGGTATCTTTATATTTTAGCCTCTTTTACTATGTGATGAGTCTACAAATGAGAAGGAACTTTTCTTTGAATGTAACTCCAACATATCCTGGTTTGTTTACTTTTTTAAAAACCCAAAACAGCAGGCATTGTGGCTCATGACTGCAAGCCCAGTACTCAGGAGGCTGAGGCAGAAGGATCTCTGTGAGTTAGAGACCAGCCTGGGCTACACAGTGAGTTCCACGGCAGTCTCAACTACATAGTGAGATTGTCTCAAAAAAACAAAACAAAACAAAAACCCACAAAAAAACCCAAAGCAGGGATTTTGTTATTTTTTTTCATGACCTTCCCCATGCCTTCGTCTTTTTTATGGCTGGTAGAGGAAACCTCGAGTCACCTTCCATCTATGGCCTAGAAATTTATTTTGGTGGACTGTCCAACTAAAAAATTAGTTATTTCTGTTTTTCACTTTGCATAAGAATTGGTGTTGCTAAACTACTGTTGCTGACCCTGTATAACTTTAAATGAAACCCATTTTCTGCATGTTTCTTAAGTTGCGCTAAAATTCTACAGCCTACTTGGAGGTCACCAAGCTTCTGCTAGCAGAATCTCCTCCAAGCAATTTGGGATTTCACTGGTGCGGTGCCCTAGCTACCTCCAGCTTCTGCCCACCACTGCTCCATGCCAATGCCAACCCCACGTGTATTAGGATTTTCCTTACTGTGAAGATGAATTTTTGGTACCAGTACCTGTACCACTCACCTATTTCTGTTCAACAACTACCTGAAAATTCACGTCTCACACCGATTCATTCTCCTCCTGGCTTCTGTTGGTGAGAAACTGAGAAGTAGAGGGGTGTGATGGCTGACTGACTGTGTTAACTTGAGAAGTTTGGTTAAGAGAAGCTTAGCTAAATTAGCTCAGCAATCCACACCTTAGGTTGCAGAAGACCCACCCAAGGGCAGCTCATTTCCGAGAAGGAATGAAGATCCACTTCTGTTCTTCAGAGAAGCTCCAGTCTTCACTTTGACCTCGGAGGTCATCCGGCTTCCGGCGCAGACTCTTCAGCTTCCGGCGCAGACTCTTTAGCCCTCCATTGCCCAGCACGTGGCTCCTGATACTGACTTGGACTCTCATGAAACGCTGCAGTGCGCTCCAGACCATCCACAAAATCCTTTGGTCTCCAGTGTGCAGACAGACCCTCTGCCCTCTTCCTCATCGGACTCAGTGGTCAGCCATTGTAAGCCAATCTTTTAAATTCTTGTATATTTGTACATCTTGTGTTGTATTTTTCTCTAGTAAGTACTAACTCAGTAGAGAGACTCTGGGTAAGAATCTCTTAGGAAACACTGGCTGTATTTGGCTGGGACAGATGAAGCTGAAAAGTTCTCCTTCAAAGTGTCTCTGACAATACTGTGAAGTAGCTGCTTAGAGACCTCTGTGCCTCTGTGCGTGGGCCCGGGCAGGGTTGTTTGAGGGTCCTTACAGATGACACTTGACTTAGCCTAGATCAAGGGGTAAAGAGAACAAGTTGGAAGTTGCAATGCTTTTTAGGATACAACCAAACTTCCATGGAACTTAATTGTCCATCCAGAACCACCTGTCCCTCTACAGGAAGATGGGGCAACATAGAGCCGTGCAGTGTTGAAGTGAGGCCCCCTGAAGACAGTCCAAGCCCAAGGCCTCTACCACCCACCCCATGATTCCAGAAGCTCAGGAAAGTTCCACCTGACTCATGAAGAAGCAAGTGAGGAGGAGAGAACACGGATGTGCTGGTGTTACTACTCAGTGGCATATGCTTAGACTCCAAATCATGTTAAAGATTCAACTGTAGAAACAGAACACTGTACTACAAAATGTGTCATTAGAGTAGGGTACATATGCCTGCCAGCAGCATCTGTGTGTCTGTGCCTGTTTTTAATTATTCTTTTAAACTATGAATTTATCTGAAGATATTTTAAAGTAAAGTTTTATTTTGTAATTACTTCAAACTTATAGAAAAGTTGCAAAAGTAGCACAGAGAAACCCCATATACCATTTGTTCGGTTTCTGTAATGTTAGCATATGAGATGATCATTGGACAGTTAACATAACGAAATGAAAAATGAACACTGGGGCACTACTATTCATTAAATTACAAATTTTGGATTTCATCACTTTTTCCACAGACACCCTTTTCTGTTCTGTGACCCAGTCCAGTGAACCGTATAGCATTTGGTTAGTACCGTTTAAGTATGTTATTGCAATCTAAAATCACAGCCTTCCCTATTCCCAGCTCTCTTGCTTATCTCCTGGCTTGTAAAATTATTCCTATAATCCTCCTCCCCATTTTGCCTGCTTCCCGTAGCCTTTTATTACATTTTCAGATTCTCCTATAGCAAAGATACACATAGTGGCTTCCCTTTTAACTGTTTTCTCCCTAACCCATTATTCCAGAGGGGTTGGCCTTCCCAAGGACATTAGAAAAGAACACACTGTTACATGCCACTGAATGTCAGCACTGCAAGGTAAAGCTCGAATGACTTCACCTTCCAGCTCAGCACTCTGTTCTTTGAAGATTCCATCACTTGCATGCTTCTGCTTCTCCAGTTTTAATACTGAGGCTTTATCCTGGTTTCCTCTGCCTATTATTTCTTTCTCTTCATGGTTAATGCAATGATCACTTAAACCCCTCTCTATAAATTCTCCCCCTCCTACCTACAAATATATATATATATATAGAGAGAGAGAGAGAGAGAGAGAGAGAGAGAGAGAGAGAGAGAGAGAGAGAGAGAGAGAGAGAGAGAGAGAGAGAGAGAGAGAGAGAGAGAGAGAGAGAGAGAGAGAGAGAGAGAGAGAGAGAGAGAGAGAGAGAGAGAGAGAGAGAGAGAGAGAGAGAGAGAGAGAGAGAGAGAGAGAGAGAGAGAGAGAGAGAGAGAGAGAGAAAGAGAGAGAGAGAGAGAGAGAGAGAGAGAGAGAGAGAGACATTAGATTGTAATGTCTTCATGCCTAATTTATTCCTAAAGCATGAATGCTCAAATAATCTTTTAAAGCATCATTGTCTCTGAAAACACATATGTCATGGTTAGTGACAAATATTCAAAAGTTCTTAAAATTTATTCATATATTCTCAAACGGGCTACAGTTTACAGTATTCAAATGGTATCTCCTAAAGACACACATTGGGTAATGAAGAAGTTGAACAATAACAAATGCTGGTGAGGCTGTAGGGAGAAAGGAACTCTTCACTGTTGGTGGGAGTGTAAACTGATTAAAAAAAACTGGAGTCTCCTCAAAAAAACTAAAAATATAAATTCTGTTTTACATAGCTACTCCACTTTTGGGTCTCTTCCCAAAAGAGTTAAAAATCATACTACAGTGATAGATGTATACCCATGTTTATAACAGCGCAATTTGTAATAGTTAAATCAGATGAACTATTTAAGGAACTGTGGTGTTTACTCACCATGATGTACTACTCTACTGTAAAGAAAGATTAAACTCTAGGTATTCCTAGGAAAATGGGTACACCTTCAGGCTATTATAGTAAATTAAGTAAATAAGATACACCAGCTTTAACACAGTCTGGTTTCCCTTATATGAAAAATTAAAAGGAAGAAAGAGAGAGAAGCAAAAAAGTTATTGCACTCTAAGTACATTTTTCCCTTGATTTCTAGCTTCACTCCAATATAGTGTGAGAACTCACTGTGCAGAATTTCCATTATTTTTGATATGTTCAGGTCTTCACAGTTGCTATCAGCATGGTCGATTTTGAAGTTTTAAAAGATAAAAAGAAAAAATCTTCCCAGAATAAGAAAATCTTTGAAACTAGAGAGCGGCTCAGGGCTTGGCTGGATTTAGGTAGGGGATAGTGGAAGATGGTTGCCAGTGAGCAGAGTGTTTTGTTTTAGAGTAAGACAAATGTTCTAAATTTGACATGGTCATGGTTGTACAACTTTATTGATGTACTAAAATCTACTAAATCTCGGGTTATAAGTTTGTAAATTGTGCGGTATGCAAATTTCAGTTCAATAAAGCTGTTATTTCGAAAAAGATACCAATGGGGTGAAAGCATTAATGCTCATCCTTTCTATTTCTTTTTTTATTTTACCATTTCTCCTAGAAATGGAAGGTATTTTCCCTAAATATGTACTTTCCAGTGAGAGTGCAAATCAAATATATCACTGTAATTATTCAAGAACCTTAAATTTTCTACAGAATTCCTGCCTGAAATATTAGAATTTGCATAAATTAATATTCTGTGCTTCTTAATCATATAAATACATTTAACTCCTTTTTGCTTGAAGTTACTCTAAACAAACAAATACTAAAGATATATTTCATGTATGCTTCTTTATTGCATAGTAGTATTCCATTGTATATAAATACCATAATTTCTTTTCCCCTTACCTGTTGAGATTGAAGGACATATAGGCCACTTCTATGATTTAGCTCTTATGATTTGTGCTGCTATAAATGATAGGTCATAGGAGGAAGGGAGATAAATCCTTTACAAAGGGGAAGGGAATCAAGAGATAAAGAGAGGGGAACGGGAAGGACAGGATGAGGAATGAAATAAAGCAACTGCAGTTCGTTTTGTACATGTACCAATGCCACAGAAGGAATGTAAACATGATTTACCACAAGAGTGTAGTACATACAAAATGAATAGGGTAAAATTACAGACGGGTATGTTGGGAAATTAAAGGCTGGCCTATCTACGTGTGTATGAAAACAAAATGGTATGCATTTATCATGGTAAAGTGAGGTCTTTAACTCTTCCGAAAAGTTTCTGAGGAAGGGAAAAGCTGGGTAGAGTGGAAGTTATATTTTCAGTTTTTTAAGCAGTCTGTGCACTGGTTTCATAGTGGCTTACTGGTTTGCTGGTTTACAGAAGGGTTCCTTTTCTCCCACAGCCCCATCAGCATTCATTATTACTTGACATTTTTTTTCAGCTTTAATTTAGTTTATTGGTACATTTTAGGGATACATACAGTTACATTCATTGTTGGGATCTTGTACCTCCACATGACAAGTCTTGATTCTCAGCTTTTCCCCTTACCCCTGCCCTCCTTCCACCCCCTCCTCCCCTCCCCATCTACAAACACTTTATTTCCATCTTTTCATTATCTCACATTTTTTTCTTTTCCCTTATTACCCTTCCTCTACTTGACATTTTTGATGACAGTCATTCTTTGTGGAGTAAGATGCAACAATGAAGGATACATGTGGGTCATTTGTAGGAAAACAGATGCACCTTGAAATAAGCCAGGCACATGAGCTTAAATATTGTATGGATTCTCTTATATGATAAACCCAAAGTATAAATACATCAAAGAGCACAATAAAAGACAGAGGATAGAAACTAGGGAGAGCGATCGTGACCAATGGAAAGGGAACCGAGAGACGTTGGGGGTGTCAAGCAGGGCAGAGGAGGCCACGAACAAAAGAGTTAAGATTACCATGTACATGTGTTAACTCCACACAGTGAAGGGATCTATTACATACCACGAACATTCACTAAAAATCAGAAGCGGCAAGAGTGATGGGATAAGCGTGTTAGAAGCAAGGGGAGCGTGCTGACGGGGGTAAGTGGCACGTGTCTTTTACTGTAACATTTTTTAAAGATTAATAAAAATGATGTGATATTTTAATTGGCACTGAAGTAGAGGAAAGGTATTGGTTATTATTTATAGCATAGGAGGAAAATAGAATAAAAGTAACTGCTAGAATGGCATGTCTGTGGTCTCTTGTATTTATCTTTGTATTTTGATTAAGCTCGGGCAATGTTGATCAAAAATGTAGGTAGAAGTTTTCATCCTATCGAACATAGTTTGAAGAAGAATATGTTTTGTAGTCACAATGTTGCCAATGTTAGCAGGGTTTTTATTACATAAGTATGTATTGTTCTTTTCTATTCTTGGAGGGCATTGGCTTATTACTTTCTATTTCTTTCTTGTATGCATGATATATCGCCATGATTCAATACTCACAAAATATGAATGGGTATGTGCTAACCTTTTCCTTGTACCGCTACATTTTATGGATGTGTTGACTTAAACAGTCATTGTTAAGAATGCTGAGGTTAGTACATTTTATTATATTTTATCATCACAAATAATGCTTTGGTGAGAAACTATATAGCATTGTACGTGTGTATAAGACATGGGTCATATATTCTTAGATAGGGGAATATCAAGTCACATGGAATACTCTCTTTTATCCTAATATATGCTTTCCCAAATTGCTCTTGGTAGAAGTTGTTCCACCTTGCATTTATCAGCAATTCATAGAGCCCGGCTTGCTTTGAAAACAATCTTAGCTCTTATATGTCAAGTTGTTGTCATTCTTCACTTTCTGAAGATTGCAGCAAAACTAATTCATATCCCCACCATCTCTCATTGTTTGTGTAGCGGTTCCATGAAGGGAGCCAGTTTCAATATGGCAGCTTTGAAATTCTTAAATACTCCACCATGTGGCATCGTGTCCCCACCGTAACAGCATTGGGGAATTTCCCTCGGTTTATTACATTTCTGTTTTGAAGTGAAATGTGAGCCTCTTTGGAGGAGACCCTGATTTTCACTTATTTACATGCAGAGAAAAGAGAAAGGAAATGAATAAAAGAATATCGTTTGCGGTGCGATGATTCACGAGCTGTGACACAGCCTTCATATTAGCTTTCCAAGAGTCTTTCTGCTTCTGCTGCCTCATTTCCTTTGCGAATACATTAGTAATTCATTCCTGAAGAAATGTGATGTGCCTTAAAATAATAGGTAAAAAAAAAGTTAAAACAAGAAAATAAAAGCAAGGCTCGGCCATGCTGTAGAGTTAATATGCAAATATTGTTTATCAAAGTTGTGCTGGGAATGTTGTTTTGAGCTTCTTAGGAGCTTAAGCAGCGAAAGGTTTGTAATGCCGAGTGGCTGTGAGAAGGCAGATCTGTTCAGTGGAAACGTGTCTGCTCCAGCTCTTCGTTCTGAGAATCTTTCCCCTTTCCCTAATGGATTCTCAGTGCGAATAAAGCGCTCCGCAAGATCTCCACCCCGAATTCTTAACACGGTTCACATGACGCTTTCTTGCTTGTGCTTGGTGAAGGACAACAGCAGTGTACATCTCTGGAGGGAGTAGGCCAGAAACCAGGGAGGAAAATCTCCCCGGTCATCTTATCAAAGCAGAATTCGCCTTCAGATCGAGCTGCGGGGGCGGTCACGCAGTCTCCCTGAATCAGCGTGGATAATCCACTTCCATAGGTGACCCTCCTGCTCTCCTCTGCTGGTAACAGTAGCAACCCCGGGGGGTTGTTTAGCTAGATTGAATCACACAGCCCCTCGCATGTGTCATTCTGTGCTTAGGAAGGTGGTGTGATGGGAAAAGCCTCGGTAATGATCGCAGGGGCGATCTTCGCTCTGTGTGGTGAGTTTGAGCTCGTGATCTGTGACGCACAGTGGAGAGCAGGCAGTCTAACCTCCTGAGTTGCAGGATTCTACAAAGGCCTGAGCTTGAAATGGCCGGGATGCGCACTACAGAGCAAAGAGCGCCAGGCAGGGAAGGTGCCTGTTCCCCAGATCAGGCCCAGGCCTGGCTGTGCTTTTGGAATCTCAGGAAACCATGACCCTATTGCGGATCCGTAGCTGATGGCGAGGGCTGCGCTCCCAACAGTGTGGTGCTGTTAAAGTTCAGGTTTAACGAAAGCCTCCCAAATAAGTTAGCCATCAGGATAGCTCATTTTAGTCTGTGTATGTAAGGCCTTTGGAACGTTTCTAAAGGCCAGAAGAAAAGACATTAGCAAGTTTTAAAGAGGGGTATATGTTTACCATGAATTAAACATTATGCGATGTACATAACTATCAAAATGTTACAGGTTACCCCATTATTACCTACAATTTTAATGATATTATGTGACAGTTAAAATAAATTTAACAAAAAAGAAGCAACCTAAAGATACCAGTGCTTTCTAAGGGCCCCAAGTCTGCCAGTCGCCCACGATCCAGCTGACAGCTTGAGAGCTAATGGCTCATGAGTCCCAATCTTCCGGAACATTTCCAGTGTCTTCCCGAGTCCTCCTTCCGGATCACAAGCTGAATGGGCAGGGGCACCTGCCGTCGTTGATTGTGAGGAGTGGAAACAATTCTTCAGTCTATCTGCTAGATTTGATCCTGAGCCTATTCTGATCAAATTTTGTAATTAAGTGTCTGGGCTTCTTCAATTGTAAGCATCACATTTATACACAAGAAAATCCACCCATCTCCAGGATTTTTTTTTTTTTTTTTTTTTTTTTTTTGAAACAGGGTCTCACTATGTGAGACTGCCCTGGAACTCACTATGTAGCCTAGGCTGGTCTCTAACTCACAGAGAACCTCCTGCCTCAGCCTCCTAAGTGCTGGGATTACAGGAGTCTGCCACCACACCTGGCTTCCAGGATAATTTTTTATCAGATAGAGAGAGCTTCTAAAATACATATCAGGTTGCAGGATTTTTTTTT
>NW_022900913.1:5738620-5741111 GCF_012274545.1 Fukomys damarensis
GTGTGTGTGTGTGTGTGCGTGTGTGTGAGCTTTGGTGTAGAGTGATACAATGCTGGTTGAACACCTTCCTCTGTCAAAGTTAGTGCTAACAATTTGACTCATGATTTGGAAACTCATTCAATTCAAATTATCAGCAGATCAAAGGCAGTGGAAATTACTAATAGAGTCTGACAGATTCTCAAGACAGGGGTCTAGTATTACACCTTACTGTCACAACCTTGAACAAAGATAAAACCCAGAATATTATGTTGGGGAAAACAAAAACCATTACTCCACCCCGTGCTCAAACACACAATTGTTAGAGCGGTGGAGAGACTTCTGTGAAGAGATCTACAACACCCTCCAGGTTATTGGTCCCCTGGGTTGCACCGTGCACAGTAAATTCACCTGGTCGGGGCTTTCTGTTTATAGCACATCTCCCCGTATCAGTCGCACACAACCCCACTTTCTCAGAGCACTAGGAGCATTATGTGCCCCTCCCAAATGCCAAGCTCACTGAGAAATTATTTAAACAAGTTATTTATTGTGAGTTCAGTCAGAGTTTAGTAAAGGGCTTTCAAAGTCCAAGAAACAGCCCAGACATTGGCTGTTTTGCATTGTCACTGGATCACATTTTTGGGGAAGCATCTTGGGCAATATTCTCCCATGGAGCAACACAAGAGAAAAATAAGCCAGGTGTAACTCGGAGCTGGCATCTGGGAGCCCCAGCATCACCTACAGCACAGACCTCCATGGGGCTGGGTCAGTTATCGCACCCTAGCAGGGCTTCAGCTTGTAAAGCAGTGGGTGCTCCGGGAGAGGATGAGGCCCATCCTACTGACACCAGGAGGAGACTATTTTGAGAGAAAGAGAAGGGGCTCTGGGCCCCAATGCCAAGCACTGCCCATGCCAGCTCAGCCCATCAGCTTCCGGCGGGCTCACTGCCTGAACTTGTTCCTGCTGCAGTTGCTTCTGCTTTCCAAAGACCTTGAAAGTGCCAAGACGAGTTTCTTCCCTCTTCCAGTTGAGCCACATCCCATCATAAACAGAGTGACTTTGCTAACAGAGTAGAAGCCACATGCTTTTCACCCAAATTCTTCCCAGTTTGTGTTTGAGCCCAAACAATCAGAGCTCTATGTGGTACTGCTGTGCACAAGACAGGTGAGAGCAAAGAAGATCACCTTTATTCTTTACATATATGTGTACCACAGATGTCACCACAGGGAAATATCCCAAAAGGAATATTCAAATAAGTAAATTTGGTGAAACATTCCTCATAGAGAACAGTAGTTGTTTAGGAAGACAAAGGAAAGAGCAGGTCATGGCGAGGCCAGAGATTCAGGAAGGCGGAAAATATGCCAGGCTTGCTCCTGACTCTATCTGGTGGTGCAGTCTCAGCAGTCTGTCTGTGAAGAACTGATAAATATGAAACTTTGGGCATTTTGCTTGCTTTAACCCTTACGTCCACTGAACATTGCACAAAAGAGTTTTGTTTCTAAATAAAATTTATAGAAAAAGTCTTGGATGGTTTGTGGCAAAAAAAATATATATTATTTTTGATCAACAATAGTGTCATCTTTAAAAAGCAAAAAAAAAAAGGTATGGCTGCCAAATCATTTCCTAAATGATCAGTTCTTACAGAAAGATGGGTTGCTAAGCTAAGAAATCACAGAACTTGGATGTTAATGTAAAAACCTAGGCAATTTTCTGACCAGTTATAATAATTTTGCAAGCAATTAAATTAAAAGAGAAAAATTTACTCAATTAGAACTGACTTTGTCATGGCCTGGGGACATTTAAAAATAACAAAATATGCAAAAATGCACCAATGAGGGGCTGTGGATTTAGCTCAGCAATTCAGTGGCCCGCCTTGGAAGCGCGAGGACCCAAGTTCAATCCCTGGTACCAAAAAAAACCCCAAAAAACAATGCACCAATGAGAGATCATAACCCAGAAAGAACAACCTTCCATTACAAATACGTTTAGTAAATTAAAATTCAAACCATATATCACAGTTTAAAATGAAAAGTATTTCTACATGAGTTTGAACATCTGGATTCTTCTCACCTCAGTGGCCTTCAGTTACACTGTTTGCAAATAACCACTGTAAACAGATTCTACTTTCCTATGTCTTTTCACAGCTATCACTGTAACAAGTGTCATAAAAATAAATTAATACTTTATGCTGATATATTTACATATTCTTGTATATTTATAGCAGATGATTATCTTCTTATAACACAAACCATTTCTTATCCTCCGTGAGAATGGGAGGGATGGAATAATATGCGTGAAATTCCCAGCATTACAAACATTCCTCAGTGCGCTTGAATACACTTATGAAGTACTCTTAGGAGTAGCTCCAGTATTTCTCAAATATGGAATTTGGGACTGGGGATTTAGCTCAGTGTTTCTGCACCTGCCTTGCAAACACAAGGACCGGAGTTGGATCCCCAGTACCAAAAAAAAAAAAAAAAAAAAAAAAAAAAAAAATGGGAATTTCAAGGGAGAG
>NW_022900913.1:5741184-5755022 GCF_012274545.1 Fukomys damarensis
AAAAAAAAAAAAAAAAAAAAAAAAAAAAAAAGATCAAATTGGGAATTTAGCATGGAGGTAGACAAATACTATTCTTCTCAGAGAATAAAGTTGAGATTAAGCAAAATCTTTATGGCTTCTGCTTGATGCAAGTAAAAAATATTACAGACTAAAGTCTAGGAAGTTGAACCCTGCAAATTCATGTATGGAAATACAATACATCCTCAAAAACTTTTTCATTCTTTTCTTTAGCTGCAGAGCCACATTCTGCAGAAATTTAGGATTGATGTTATCTTGCAAAGGCTGCTGCCAAGAACGACTCTCCTGCCAGCCAGCACCCATCTGGGGAAGGAAACATGAGGCCTGGGAGGTTCCAAGCGTGTTAGCATGAAATCCATTTCCTGCTTCCAAGTGGTGGTCACAGAGGGGGTCTATGCCTGTGCTTCTCAGGAATGTCCAGGCTGGCACTGTGCCCAGCACCTACTCCATGGGGTGTGTCCAGGGCTCGTGAAAAGGATGTGTTGTCCTCTTCCAGTCTCCCTCTTTGTCCATACCCTGAATCTCCCACCGTTTCAGCCCCATAATTTGTCAAAAACAGTAATGCATGGACTATTTGCAGCAGTTAGGGTGGAAAACAGTACTTTTGAATAAATTTGAGGGTAACTGAGCATTTTCCATCTCTCTGGGATTTCATTTTGCAATAGGATCTGAGCTGGAGAGAAACCAGACCCTTGCTTGAAGTTTGGCGGAAGGCGGGGTAGGGAGGGGAGGAGAGAATGGGCATGAGAAGGACCAGGGCAAGACTCAGTCTCTTTGTTTTCTCAGGCCTCACGCTGGGCACTTCTGAAATTCCTCAGAGAGAAACAAATGAGCCCTATTCATAAAGCAGATGGAAAGTCAGTCTTCTCATGAAAGTCAGTCTTCAGAAAGGGGCCGAATCTCTTGTGAGCCCTGAACTTAGGAAGGAACAGTTGTACTTTTGGACCGCAGACCTCACTGGGCAGGCATCCTGAATGGCGCCAGGTGATCAGCGCTGCATTCTCGCTGTGAGTCTGAGGCGGGCTTGGGTGTCATCACTGCAGAGTGGGACCTGGTGTCTGCACACTGTGCGGGTCGTAGGTGCTGGGGTTTCTTTTCATTCATTTGGATTTAAAGGTGGTTGGGCATGCTTTCCTGGTTACACACTTTCTGATGCTGCTGAAGCCAATACTTGAAATCTTCGCAAGCAAATGTGGTATAGCATTGCTGATGACTGCTCATCAGGATTCACTTTGAAACGAGTGACAGACAGAAAGAGCAGAGATCCATGGTGATTGTAGTCAGTGTTAAACACCACTAACCCAAAAAGAAAACAAACAGTGGATTAGTAAGAGATTTTAATACAAATAGGTGCAAAGAACAGGCCCGAATTGTAGAATGATTTTTGAAAGACACTTTACATTCTCTAGAGATTGCTAAGTACAGGACTCACCCATTAGCCTCGGACTTGTGATTTTTTCCATTTGGGGATTTTGTTAAAACGTAGTTTATCTTCTTAAACTTTCCTAGGTGATTTCACAGCTGCTTCTGTTTTCCCTATACATTTCTATGAAGCGAACATTGCTCTGATGCTCTGGAATTTAATTTGGATTGGGCGGTTTCTCAAATCCATCAAGGGCATTGGGGCAGGGAATAAGTGCAGTTGCTTTCTCCTCGGAGAGAATAGAGCACGCGATGGTGATAACTGGACGACTGCGATCTGGAGTGGTCCTTACTCTCTACGTGAAAACAGTTCCGTGCTTTCTTGGGTTCCGTATTTATTAGTACATATGAGCCATCGGGATCAATGGGCTTCATTCCGACACATCTGTACACATGTGCAGTCATTCTTTATTGTTGATGGTTGGTTTACATTTTTCTCTAGAAAGGGCTTCCCAGGCAAGACCCAGGTCATAGGCAGGACGCTGCAGTTAGGGATACTGAGAGGAGAGCAAGAGTCCTGGAGGGGCACATTTTGCACCAAAAGCATCATTCTTGAGGTTGACTTTCTTATTGCCATTAAGTATTATTTTTTACTATTTCTGAACTTTCACTGCATGCCATGAAAACAAATGAGGTGAGTGCTGTTTTCAAATCTGTAAGTTTTACTCGGAGAATTTATCCATCCCAGAAGAAAGAATTTTTGCAACATTGTAGTACTGGGAAGTTTTTCTGCCAATCAAGAAAACAGATCAACTTTACGATCCCAGGAGTCACTGAACACTGTCTGAGTCAACAAACTCCTCGTTCGAAGAACACTTGGCTGTGTTCGTCAGTTCTCCGGGACATTTTCCCAAACTGAGCAGACTGCTTTGGAGACTGTACTTGTGAATCCTAGATGGTTGGGGACAAGAATGGCTGAGGTTTGGGCCGAGAAACCAGCCTTGGGACATCCTGGAACTGTGCAATGGGGAAAGATCAGGAAGCACAGTGAGTCCGGAGGACCGCGCTGCGTCCACAGAGGAGGATTCCAGGGGAAAACCTGAAATCTTGTCATTGCAGCAAAATGGGTAGAGCCATTAGGAGAAATACAGCAGAGGCAGACAGACAAGCTGGGCCTGGTGGCAAATGCCTGTATTCCCAGCACTCCTGGAGGATGAGGCAGGAGGACCACTAGGTCCAGCTAAGTCTTAGTGACTCCTTGTCCCCAAATTTTAAAAATTTAACGAGAAGAGGAGGAGGAGGAAAAGGAGCAGAGGGAGGAAGAGAATGAAAAAAAAGAGGAGGAGGAGATATTTTGCCTCATATTTGAGAGCTTAGAAAAAGGAGGAGCTAAAACAGTAAACCTGCGCAGCGTAACAATTAATAGAAATTGACGTGAATGTAGGGGATAAGTGGATAAAAAAGTTGAATTTGATTAATGCACAATATCTACATGTGTAGGAGTATCATATTAACTCCATTCATACATGTTTATCAAAAATTTCAATAAACTTTTTAAATCCTTAAAAATATATTGCTACACCTGCAGGTCAAACCCCTTAGCTGGGAGAGAACAGCTAAGCATTGGTTTCATGAGAACCTTAGGTGAAGGCAAAATTCAAGCATGTATTCCAAAACTGGTTTCCTTGATATTTCATCTGTACTTATCTTTCTTTATTAATATTTCATCAAAGCTTTGCAATGGATAAAGCTAAGACCCTGGGTTATATTTTTACATTGCGTGTGGACTAAGTTTTCAAGTGAAATGGCCACATTTTTTCTAGCAGAAGTAACACTAGATGGATTTCAATGTTAATTCTACAGGGAAGGCTATGTGCTTTGAAGACAATAAAAAAAACCTCTGATTAATGTATTTTTAGATGGCCAGTTAATTTTACTTACTCAGACTCCCATGCAACAAATGGCACTGTGTGAAACTGACCACTTTTCTGCTGAATAAGATCTATCATTCAAAAGAAATATCTGGGGCGTGGTTGGGGTTGAGATGGAGGCTGTCTGGAAAGACAGGGGAACAAATATTTTGTGAAAGCAGCTGACAGCCACACTCAATCCTGACAGAAGAACCTGGAGGTGGCTCTGGCTGGTTTTAGGTCAATCTCCCATGCGGAAGAAGTAAAGCACAGCAAAACGAAAGCAGCAGGAGAAGACAGATGGGTTACATAGTCACGGAGAGCTCGGCAGGCTCCTGGAAGGGTGAAGGGTCTGGGGAATCTCATGTGCCCGGTGGGTTTGATCTAGAGAAGGGGCCTTGGGATGTTCCATTCCTCTCAGCATCCCAGAGGCTGCTCCCAGGTGAGCTGTACACCCGGCTGCCCAGGTGGCTCCGATGATCACTCATCCTCTGAGAAGTGACTACACAGTGGTGGGCTCTAGGAGTCTATGTATTTTTTTTTTTCTGTGTGGAATTCTAATACTTTTCCCTGATTCTTTAAAAAGGCCTGATAATCACCTTTTAAATTCTAGAACAATGCTCAGTAGTTCTCAAAAAATTCTGAGCAAAACATCAACAAAGAAGCATTGGTAGGGCACAAGTCTGGGAGGCAGGGATTGGATTGGTTTGATGTTGCCTCTTGGACCATACTGTGTACACTGCTGGGCAGCAGCATAGAGGCCTGAGACCCTCCACGCCTTCAGCACCGCACAGATGGTCATGGTACGAAGGTGCACCTTACATTCTTTGGCACAGAGGATTTTTGTATCCACTCAACTCTGCTTACTAAGAAGGTCTTCCACCATGTCTTGCCTCCTTATCCACCTTAGTACCACAGGCTGGCTCCTGAGTCTCCAGGACTTCTTTTATAAGAAGTCAGTTTCCACACAAGCTATAAATCCTGCTCCTCATTAACTTTGCTTTGCTTCTTCTATTATCTTCATTCATCACCTCTTTTGTCTATCTATTCCCAGGTGAACAGCTTCTAGTACCATCCTTCTTAAGCACAAGACAGACAAAACACCACAGCCATCTTTGACGTTTATCCCTTCCTGCTTCTTCCCAACAAAACTCTCTCTAAGTGGTTGGCTACTCATTAACCCCTTCACCTTCTTGTCTTCTGCTTGTTGCTCAAATCACCCAAATCTGGCTACTCTCATAATTCATTGAAACTTTCCAAGATCTCCAGTGGTCTTCATGATGCTAATTTCAGTATCTTCCCTTGATTTTCTCAGCACAGCGTTTTCAGCATATTTAGTGCATCTGACCTCCCTACGCACTGTTGCCCTCTGCTCTCAGCGAGACCATCCTCTCTGTGTGTGTGTTTCCCTCTGGCTCTGCAGCTGTTCTCCTCTACTGCAAGACAAAATGATGAGATGGAAAAAGCTCGCTCCTGGTTACTCTAATATTTTCTCTTTCTATTCCATTCCTAGATGTTATCATCTTTCAAAATGAGTTTAAATCATATTCGTACAGTACTGGCCCTCAAATTTAAATATGTGCACGGTGACTAATCAGCTTCCTTTTTGACATGTCCACTTGGGTATTTCACAGGAATTACAAACGGAACACATTTCAATCAGGGCTCCCAGTTTTTATTCCAAGCATCCTCGGAAACGCATTCTCTACGCCCAACACTGTGACTGCTGGAAAAGTCTGCCCAGCTGCTCTCTAAGGCCATATTGGGGTGGGTGGAGGGAGATCGGGGAGAGTAACTCTTCATTCACCAGTCTGTCTTGCATTTATCAATCTTCATTTCTACTCTCTTTTTAAATCTCAGTTCTCTCCACTTCTGTCCGCACATCTGACATGGGAATGAGTTTCCCAAGACCATGTGGACAGTGCAGTGGCTCCCTCGCTGATCTGCCGGTGGCCAACTTCATCCCATTTAGTCTATGTGTCACTTATAAATTTAGCATTTAATACATTCGCAAACCTGACAGCATCACTTTCCTACTTGAACCTGTGCAATATCTCATTATGATTATTTAAAGTCTTCAGCAGACCCTGGCCAGCTTTCTGATTTTGCCTTTGGGTGACATCCTGCCCTGACCTCATGTCCTGCCCCCCGTTTTCCCTCAGGTGTACCCACTTTCCTCAGGGCATTCTCTCTGAGGGGCCACTTCAGGACCACAATGAAACACCCTGGCCTTTATCTCTGGATGCCCTTCTGCTCTCCTTGTCACCGGCCCTGGTCTGTAGTCCTGATCAACAGCACCTCCAAAAGAAACTGAACTGTAGTATAGCAATTTCCACACAAGTATGACTTTATGATATTAGAATTTAAAACCTAGGAATGAATTCACTAGGATTTACATTGCATCCTTGATATGTAGCAAAGTATGGACATCCTTTCATTTTACCATGGAAGAGCAAGCGAGGGGGAGGCGTTAGGAAAGCAAGAACCTCGCACTTGGGAAGGGGACATTTCAATCTGCAGAGGTGTCTGGATATAATTATAATCAGTAGGAGCGCTACTGGCACATTTCAGGAAGCACATTCTTCAATGTAGATCATTATTTCTCACAGGGAAGACTTGTAGCAAACCTATCCCTTTCACCTTAATAGTACTCTGGGTCCTGCCTTTGTTTGTATTTTAACAAGCAAGATATCTCTAAACACTTCCACGCCTCCTCCAGAGGGATGCTATTAGCCATGGTGGTGACTGAAGTTCTTCACAGGAACAAGCCCGGTAAATTATACGTGGTGGTTTGGAGCCTCTAAGAAAGAAGTTTGAAGCCAAAAGTCCTCCGATATTTTACTCCAAAGGATTT
Source organism: Fukomys damarensis (assembly GCF_012274545.1). Lineage (NCBI taxonomy): Eukaryota > Metazoa > Chordata > Mammalia > Rodentia > Bathyergidae > Fukomys > Fukomys damarensis. The sequence goes on from NW_022900913.1 coordinate 5,747,329, forward strand.
CTGTAGGTTCTGACAAAAAGCCAAGGTTCACATGCAGCACTGGAAGTGTGGAGGTCTAGCTGAACTGTTCTCAGCCAAGGCCGCTCAGAGCCTCAGAAAAATCCACGAGGCACCTGGGTATTGGTAAATGAGTGTGTCCCCAGGATGACTGTAGCTAATAGTAGAAATAATAGTTTGTAATGTGCTGCTCAATTTTTGCATTACAAGAGTATAGTTATTAAAGCACGTAAGATTTGAATAAACATTGGAGCTCACAGGGTTTTGGGGCTGAAATTTAGATTGGGTGACCCTTTGTTTCCAGTTTACACCATGAGGAAGCCCAGCTTCTCTCAAGACTGTGGAAAATTCTAGCTAAGTCAGGAGTTCAATATCAGGAATCCATTCTGCTGCTAAGTGTAAGTCATGTTCTCCAGCCGTTTCCCACTCCACTCTGACCAGGAACAAGCTGCCTTCAGAGAGAGTTACTTACAACCATTCTTAGCTGACGTAGTGATAGGGTACAGTTCTCCTGCCTGATGGTGGGAGGACTAGAGCAGAGGATGTGGCCTCAAAACCTTAGCTATGTACTTGACTGGTAGAGGTTTGTATTCTCTGACTTCTACAAGCTTCTTCACATTGTGTATCAAACAACTAATCTAAAATGAACCCACACACACTTGAGTTTGAGGACTGGTAGGACTGCTTAATATATTGGGTAAATTATTTTAAGGCTAACTGTGGCTTTAAGAAGGGGGAAATGAAAATGAATAGCATTATGTAAGAAAGCATGAAGGCTTAGACAAAAAATGCCACTGGTTTTATATTAAGTTATTTCCACATAAAAGTGATTTCAAGAACTACAGAGAGCATCTGACATGAGAAGTAAAATGGAGTTGTAGCATATTAAAAAAAAGACTTCTGCAAAGCAAAGGAAACAATCAATAAAGTGATGAGACAGCTGGCAGAATTGGAGAAAATTCTAATTTATTGCTATGCATCTGACAAAAGGCTGATAGCTAGAATATATAACGAAGTAAAACAACTCAATAGGAAAAAGCAAGTAAACTGATTTTTTTTAATGGGCAAACTATTTGAATAGACAGTTTTCAAGTAAGACATATAAACAGGTTAATGAGAAAATGATACACCAATATATGTATGAAAAAATGCTCAGAATCATTAATCATCAAAGAATGCAAATCAAGACTAGAGTGAGTTATCACATTACTCCATTTAGAATGGTTATTGTCAAAAAGAAAAAAAAATATAAGGAATGCTGGCTTGGGTGTGGAGAAAGGGGATCTGGGGCAGGAGTATAGGTTAGCCCTAACATTACAGAAAACAGTATGGATGTTCCATATATATATATAGAAATACGATATGATCCAGCAATCCCACTGCTGGGCACATATCCAGAAGAAATGAAATCAGTAAGTGAAAGAGGTGCCTGTATTCCCATGTTTATTGCAGCACTATTCACCATAGTTAAGGTATGGAATCAATCCAAGTATCTATCAGTGGGTGAATTGATAAAGAAAAATATGATATATTTACACAACAGAATAACTCAGCCATAAATAAGAATGGAATTCTGTTACTTGAGTCAGTGTGGATGAGACTGGAGGCACCAGAAAACAAGGGCTGTATGATCTCATGCATATGTGAAATCAAAATATAGCTGATCATTTAGAAGTTAAAGCAGAACTGTGGGTAGGAGAGGCTGGAGAGGGGCCAGAGGCGGTTTGAGGAGAACAACATCTTGGGTACTAAGTCACAGTTGGGGGGAGTGAATTCTAGTATTGTAGTCACAGTGGGGTGACTACAGATAACAATAATATAGTATATATTTCAACATAGCTACAGGGTAGAACCTGAGTGTTCTCGCAACAATAAATGTTTAAGGTGTTGGTAAAGTTAAGAGCCTAATTTGAATATTACACACGATATATATGAACCAAAATTGCATCCTTCCCTTGTAAGTATGCACAATGATTACATCACCTAAAAATGAAACAAAACGGTAAAAAAAAGTGAGACTTCCTCGGCACCCTGCTCTGCCCTGAGCTTCCACCTTCTTTCCTGGACAGGCCGCTGATGAGGTCCCTCCAGGGAGAAGGGAGCTCCCCTTCGAAGCCACAGAAAACAACGGAGCCTCTCACCTCCACGCAGAATCTCAGTCCCTCTGGGCTCTGTGTCTGGTGCAATTCCAGTCGAAACCGTCTCCCAACTTATTTTCAGTATCACAACCTTGCCAGCTGCCAAGTGGATAAATGACTTTTAGCTGAATCTACCTTTACGTATAACATCACTAGATAAAAGGTAGCTTATTTGTTTTCCTCTATAGTTCAGTTGTCAAATTCTATCCCAGATTTAGTTTTAAAATAGAGATTTAAAAAAGACTTTGTAGTTGTTTCCTTCTTCGTATCTTTCCAAAAATTTCCTTGCGTGAAACTGAAGTCCCAGAGCGGCAATCATAGTTCCCATAGCTGAGCCAGCTCTGCTGTATGTAAAGGCTCTGAACAGTGGGATTGGAGACCAGAGCTTCGGGCCTCTGCCTCATCTCTGGGGTCTGAGTTGAAAAACACGTGAGTGTAATGCATGACTTGACATCACAGATAAAATCCATGATTTGTAAATCGTGTGGGAAACTGCAAGGGATGGAGCGCTTCCCAGCTCTGTTCCTTACCATAACTGCATAAAGGGGAACCCGATAGTCCTATCCAGTGCAGACCTGTTTAAACCACGTGTAAGAAGAGACCTTGACTTTAGAAATAATTATATTTGTGTCATTATTTGGTGGAGGGGTTGAGGGAAGGGAAGGGGAATGGGAAAAAATGTGATCCAAGATATATCATGTACAGGTACAGATTCCCAACGTTGGATCAGATCATAATGAAGACCTAAAATGTACCCATAAACTTAAAGAGTAAACAAATCAAAAATAAGTTCTCTAACACTCATGGTGCGTAGCTGTACATTTTCACTGTGGGTACAACACAGTCAGTCCATGTCCACAGCATGACGGATTCCAGACATCCCCAACTGAGCCTGAACCAGCTTGACCCCACAAGGCTCACCCTGCAGGCCACCATCCTTTCCTTGTGTCCAGTGGTGAGTCTGAACCTGCTGCCTCCCACCAGCTCCTGGTCTCTAATGGAGCATTCTTGGTGCTGGGACTTTGCACATTCCTGGGGCTTGGTTTCTTTGGAGTCACTTTGGAGTCTGTATTTCCCTGTATTTCTCATTTCTCAGATCCACAGAATTATTCTGGTTCTCCTTTGCTTTTGACTTTTTCTCCCACTCTCATCACCTGGTAACCAGACTGTTGCAAGAGTTCCTTAACTCACCCCAGTGTGACTCTCAGTCTTCCAGCTTGCCTCCCAGCCTCCTCTTCCCTCTTCCCTCCTCTTCTCTGATCCAGGCTTACCTGATCTGCTGCAGCCAGTTTTGAATTCCATTTTTAACATCAAAGGAATTGGGATCATTTTTAGCAAACTCCTAAATTTATCTCTATCTTTCCTGATTCTTCCTTCCAACAAATTTTGGCCTCGGGTGCACTGATTAATCTGTGGTCCTGCAAGATGCCAAGTGAGCTTTGTTTGTCCCGTTCTCTATTCTTTAAGCCTTTCCCTTCCTGTTATTGCATAATCTATGTTTTTCGTACCTTTCAAGTCTATCCAGCCTACATAGCCCTGTTCTCCTTGGCCTTACTCATCCTTCTCTTCGGAGCCCTGCATCACTGCCTGCTCCATTCCGTGTGCTTTCCAGACATGCTTGGGCTACTCAGAAAGCCAAGGACAGGAATTATAGGAAATGAGAAAGCAGGTGTTACCAGAATCCCCACCATGGGCCCTGGTTTATGTGAGCCACTACAGCAGAATGTTAACTAGAGAATAAAGACAGGAAGTAAGATGTAGAGAAAAGGCTGGGTCATGCACAAGGTCAGTGCTGTTCTAGACAGCAAAGACAAAAAAGCACATTGAGCTTGCTCCTATTTATTGGGTTCATAGAGAGTTTCAGGTGTCTCAGAGGGTGGCAGTAATCCTAAATTGATGGAGAAATTAAAATCGAAGGAAATATCAGATGACTCAGAGGGTGGCGGTAATCCTATGACTATGAGGATCTTATGCTGATAAGGATCTTAAATCAATGAGGAGCTTACCTTGACTAGGATGATGATAAGATAAGGAAAATGTCCTTATAACAGTAGGTGGGATGAGTGAAACTCATAAGGAATTTGTCCCTCCCCAGGAGAAATTTTTCTCTTTTTGTATTACTACTTGGGTCTCAAAGAACCAGAATGTCTTCAGTGGACGACAATCGTGCCCTTGAGCATCACAGCATCAGGGAACCATTGACGCCTCAGCTGTGAGCAGAGGCAAAATGGAGTTGTTTTGGCATGCCGTAGCTGGCCTGCGGGCAAGAACAAGGCATCCTATAGTCGTAATCATAATTTAATTGTGAAATTTTTCCCCAATAATTATGGAGAAAGACTCCCAAGAAGGCATTGTCTGCATCACCAGGGGATTCAGACACCCTGACCCAATCCGGGGATGAGGTGTTACAGCTCCTCCTCTTCATCATCAATCTGTGCTGCACTTCATTAGCTTAATATGTGCTTATTAGGCTCCTAATATGGTGTAGGCACTTGGCAAGGTACTGCAGTTATAAAGTAAATCCTTCAGACACCCAGTCCTGGGGCACTTATGATACTAAATCAAGTGAAGAGGTAATTGAACAGAGTATGAACGGGGTGCTGGGATATTGGATTTGGGCCAGACATCTCAAGGTTCAGGTTCCTGCTTTAACACTTCTTATTTCTGCCTCCGAAATTATCTGTGCACAGTTGTCCCTCTGGTAGAGAAAATTAGTTGTTTCTCTGTCCTAGGAGAGCTGTGAGAATCAATGTGAGAATGGATCAGCACCTAGTCCAGTCCCATCACCGCATCAGCACAGCAGTGGCCACACGGGCGCTTGTCACTCAGTCCCTAGGTACAGCAAGATGCCTGTGACTGCGTAGGACTGGAAGGAAGGGGCAGAGAGAGTATCCCATCAGGGGTAAAGTGCTGGAGGAATAGAGGACGATTTGAAAATTTAAAAGTGCTTTCTTGTTGTTGCCATTCTGAGCACTTGTTTTCCAGAAAAATTAATTTATGAAGGATTTGAGACAGCACTGAAGAGAGTGAAGGTGGTGAATCCACATTCACCTGTAGAGCACAGGGTATTTAGGCAGCAGAGTTGTAGCTGGACAATGCTGTTTCAAGAAAAAAATTCCATATTCTTGTGTAACCCCTGTTTCGAAATTTTAAGGATTGAATGTGGATTGCCCAGTCTGTAGAAATCCATTCTGTGTTAAAAAAGATATTCACCTCCACCCCTGACTCCCTCCCACACACACTTATGACAACAAAATTATTACACATCAGCACAGCGGAAGTCAGGGACAGCACCATCCTCCTGAGGACACAAGGACTGTGGAAAGGAAGAGAGAAGACATTAGCCTTGCTTGTCCTACTCCTGGAAAAGCCAGAAACCCAAGTCATACAGTAATGTGTGAGCTGAATATTCAGTCTCCTAAGACTTGGACTCCTGCCTTGAGAGAAGTGGAGAAGGAGCAGCCCTCAGAGAGACAGAAACTTTTGACCTAATGCACTCATTTATTGATAAGACGATGAATTTAGCTGTTTTGTCATAGATAGTTTTCCTAGACCCCAGTGGGCAAGAGCTCAGAAGGATGGGAAGTTAGGTTCTGACTTAAATTTGCTGGTCAGGAAAGTGGCTAGTTGAGTTACCCATCATAGGGTTGTGACAAACTTGCAAATCTTAAAGCAGTGACAAGAACAAGAGAGAGTGTGTCATTTGTACACCCAAACACTAGGCTGAGGTGTATTTATTTTATTTTATAACTTCACCTGACAACCAGATAGCCTCCCTAAAGTAAAAATAACCTCCTTTGTCATCTTATCATAGTTCGTTTCTCGCCTAATATTTAGTTGGATGGTTTTGTTTCTGACATGATGTATTTGGAAGCAGAGAGCATGACACAATAGTTCAGGGAGAAAGAGGAGATAAATGGGGGAAAAGTAGAGACAGCCCCAGTTGTTATTGCCATCTCATGAGTTGTGTGACCGTTAGTTGTGATGCATCTTGACTGAATTAGAAAATGCCTCACCGAGGAGTAAAGTATACCTCTGTGTGTGTCTGCAAAAATGTCCAGAGATGATTGAGGTATAGATCAGCAAACCGTGGGGGACGCACACGCAGACTGTAGGTGGGACAAACCAATAAATAGTCTTGTAACCTATTGGAATGAAAGGGGAAGAAGAAAGCACCGTTGTGCCTGAGCAAGTGCATCTTGGGCTACTGTCATCAGCTGTGGAGATCAGATGCCAGTTTTGTTGGCCTTTCAGTGCAGGCTCACACCAGACTCTCCAGGGAGCTTCTGAGTCTTCAGTCTTAGCCTGGAGTTGCATCCTTGATCCTTCTTGTTGTGTGGCTTCTTGTTCTTCTCCTTGGACTGAGTAGCTACTAGAACCTCAGGTCTGCAGCTTGTAGACAGCTGTTGTGGGCTCTCCCACCTCTAACCCTGTGAGCCTATGTAACAAACTGTGTGTGTGTGTGTTTGTGTGTGTGTGTTTCTGTTTATTTTGCTTCAGTAGAGAACCTTAACCAATACAAATTGTAGATATTTTAAGTGTTCTGCACCGCTGCTATGCATTATTCTTCTGGACTCCGCAAGTCCAGAAAAGTAGCTGGAGAAGAAAACTTGGAAATATGAAGCAGGGTTGCCATTCAGTTTAGCCAGCATCCTCCCAAGTCTTCAATGTGTTCAGCACACATGAGTCCTAGGGGGAAAGCTCACTGTACACTTATCTTTCAAGGACAGTTTGCCCATGACAATGTGAATGTAGGGATTTATCTTTCGTGAAATGGGCTGCATTGTGGTTCCTAAACCCAAGGTTGGTAGGTAATCACTGAGAATGACATGATGTGGGCTGGGCTCTCCTCAGCACAGGCAGGAGAGACCTTAAGACCCTGCCCACCACCTACCCTGCCACCTTTCCAAGACCCTTCCCATCTCAAGCTTACGCTGATTTGAAACTTCTATGGTTAGAACGAGTATCAATCTCAGCATGGAAATGGGTAGAGATTTGTTCACCCAGGTGACAGAAGATGGGAGGGTCCCAGAGAGAATGGGGAGGACTTCAAGGTCCTGGCAGAAAGGACAGCCACACAAGACGGGGTGGGGACTAGAGAATATGGGGTTTCTGGAGCTCGGAAAGCAGGGTGCCAACCAGAGGCAGACAATACGGGCATTCATTCTGGTGGAGCTGGAGCTAGGATGAGATGCCCACTGCAGAGGTAACACCTGCGGCAGGGGGAAGACACTAACACGGCGGCTTCACCCTCTGTCGGTGCTATAGTCTCTCCATTGTCCAAAGCAAGCCAGCAGCCTGAGGGAACAGGATTTATCCCTAACAGCAAAGACCAAGAAGCAGCCCGGATGAGAAAGTGTTTACTGAGTGTTCACGAAGTCCAAAGCAAGGACCAGGCAGCACCTGGAGCCACTGTGGAGGCAGGCTGCAAGAAGCCTAAGACTGGAGATGAGTCACACAGAGGAGATCACACAGGAAGCGCAGACACCACAGAAGTGATACCACATTCAGGGCAAGGAAACAAACATAAGAATTTGTAAAAAAAAAAAAGGGGGGGGG
>NW_022900913.1:5755112-5800187 GCF_012274545.1 Fukomys damarensis
AGAGAGAGGGAGAGAGGGAGAGAGGGAGAGAGGGAGAGAGGGAGGACGGACCCCCAACCCCCAGGCTGAGGAAGTGGAAGATGCAAAGGGAGAAATCTGTTCATGGAACTCTGGGTGAACCCCTTTGGTCAAAGCCTTGGGATGTGAGGAGAGAGGCTAGAGAAGTGACGAGCTCTGAGAAGCAGGCTGGGTGCCTGAGGTTAGAGAGGGAGAGAGGGAGAGAGGGAGAGAGGGAGAGAGGGAGGACGGACCCCCAACCCCCAGGCTGAGGAAGTGGAAGATGCAAAGGGAGAAATCTGTTCATGGAACTCTGGGTGAACCCCTTTGGTCAAAGCCTTGGGATGTGAGGAGAGAGGCTAGAGAAGTGACGAGCTCTGAGAAGCAGGCTGGGTGCCTGAGGTTTACCTGCAAAGCGGCCAGAGACGCTGCAGATTTTGAGTGGAGGCACCATGAAGTCCCTGGGTGAGAAGAGGCCTCAGGCCCAGCAGTGAGGTTCCAGTGCACACACCCTGCTTCAGTGCAGATGAGAAACACTTAGGCCAGTCCTGCAAGGAGGTGGGGAGACTGGGATGACGGAACTTGTCTTAGTCACTTTCCTGGCATCTGAGACAACACCCAGCGGCCACAGCTGGAAAGAGAAGTCTGGGCTCGCATTTTGAGTCCATAGTTGGCCAGCTACGAGACAAGAAGGCCTGGTGAGAGGCAGACTCAGTGCAAAGGAAGGTGACCATGGCCAGCACCGGATGGGTGCATGAAGACTGGTCCTCCTGCTGGGTGAGACATCCGGTCTCATCACCTTTGGGGTAGCCCAGATTGTGTTGCACCTGGGATCCGAAACTACCTGCATTTCCCGTAGCTCAGGGAGGCATGGCCTGTTAAATGCCAACACCGTCAGCTGGGGAGGCCCCTCACTGTATCCACAGGCAGTGTGGGTCTGATTGTGCCGGCACCCGTCTTCCAGGCTTAGGGCACACACTGTGGGCTTGTGCTTCCTAGGCCGGGCCGACTGGGCTCTCAGCAAGGGCCAGTCAGAGCTGGTATAACACAAGATGTGGCCTCTTTCCTACCTCTGACTTTGTTTTGCATGGATGGAGAGACTTTGGCTATGGGTATAATACATGCCGGATATTTCTGACTTCTGTAAGAAATCAAGCCTATATTAAATACCCTAAAGATTCTAAATCTAGCACTTAAACAGATCAGTGTCTATTTAGATTCTGAGGTCCAAGCAAAGGCAAGCAGAGCTTGGTCTTTGTTAATTAAACTTCTTTGTCTCTCAGGAGTTTTTCATTATTTTAGGAATATGAGTTCAGCGGAATAAAGAGGGATGTCACCGTTGCCCATGTTTCTGAGCCAATGTGGGATTCTGTTTAGACTATGTTCATTGTAATCCGGACTTATTATGCAGGAACATTAGAATTGTCCTTCATACATTTCTAGTCATCAGTGATTGCAGCCTGAGCATTCAAAGATGAAATAACAGGAGTTTAAGAAAGTAGGAACCCTTTTTATCTACGATACCAAGTCTGCTTCCTCAAGTGAATTGTGACAATTTTCTTCAAAGACACTTGCAATAAATTAACAATAGCAATGCCTGTGAAAGGCCGCAGCAAGGTGGTGGACACCCAGCCGCTCTCTTCCATTCTTTTCCATTGCTTTCTTTCCACCTTTCTTCCTTCCTTCTTTCATTCCTTCCTGGGTAAACTGGTGGATAGCCAGTGTTTGTAAAGGCTGACATTTCTTGAGTGAAAGCTCCACAGGGAGATGCACTGCCTTGCTGGGCTTTGTTGTTTTCGTCCGCGAGCCCGCTTGAGGAACAGGGTTCAGGGGCCTGGATATGGACGGCAAGGCACAGAACTACCACGCAGACTCCGGGGAGGTTTCTGGAATGCTTCCGTTTTATACAGCAAATGCACAGGCTTGTATAGGGTAAGGCAGGGGTGGAGCCAGGGTGGAGTCGGGATGTTTGGCACATCGTTGTTGGCCACATGTTAGTCTTTGGATTGTATGCTTTAGGGGCTGAGGTGAATGGAATCAGGACTCTAGAGGTTTTTGAGAGGAACAGTTTATCTAATGTCAGATCTCTACACACCCGAGGGGGTGGATTAATCCAGCCCTAACAGGCCTCGGAGTTTTCTCAGGAGAGATGGATGCAGTGCTCCTGACTCAGCCAGACTTCAACCTGATCTTCAGGGTTTTATGGTACATTCATTAAGAGTTAGTCATTCTTTTAGATCCTATTGCTTGGCAGTCTGGCCATGCACAAGAACAAAACACGAATCCTCCCAAAGGCAGCAAAACCTCCCTCATGCAGATGATGGCCAGGAGGGGTAAAGACATTGACAGACACCAAAAGAGGCAACTAGTGAGTCCTAGAAACTGATATCAACCGCAGACTATTTCAGCACTCAGAGAGCAAAATGAGGAATCGTGGCCCTGTTGAAGGCTAAAGTAACAAGGTTTTTCCACATGGTTCCGTGGTTTTCCTCACCATGAATGAATTTATGGGATTCCTTCTGTATTATACAGTTGTTCTTATGTGAATTTAGATCTGTTAAAAACTGGTTCCTCCTGTTCCTGTAGGTTTTCACATAGGCCCCACCCACCTCCTGCAACCAGTTGCCTTGCTTTGGTCCTGGGGGCTAAAATAGTGTCTAAATGCACACGGAGGACATTTCAGCTTATAAATGTGGCCACTGGTTCTCAAACAAAGTCCGTTCAGGTATTTTTGTTTATATATTGTGCATAATTTGGGTGACTTGTTTTATGGTATTTTAATTTTGAGACAGGTTTCTCCTTAAGTTGCCAAGTTTTCCAGACTGATCTTGAACTGGGGTCTTCCTGCTGCAGCTTGCTAGTGTGCTGGGATTATAGGCATGGAAAACCTGCACAGCTCAAGGGTATATTTTCCAAGTCTTCACCGAGGAACTCTAAAGCCTTGTCTTTAGTTTTCTACAGTCTTCTGCAGTACGTAAAGCAGAATTACATGGTGTTACACGTTTACACGTTTTCTCTAAGCTAATGACTCAACCCACGACCTTGAAATAGCTTCCTTTTCCTTGGTTTCACATCTCCAGTCCCGAGTTGTCTCTATCACATACGTTTTAATTTTCAGAGTCCTTGTGGAAGTCAGATTTTGCCGGTTAATTTTAAATGATTGCGGCCCACAGAACATTCTGGAGGTCTTGGTGAAGCTTTTGTTGTTGTGTGCTTGTTGCGTCTTTAGGGATTCTGTGGATGAGGTCAGCATTTTAGTCGGTAGGGCTGGAGGAGATGGCTGTGGGGCCCAGCTGCGGCCCCTTCTGCGGTCTCCAACCTGAGCTTCCTGGTCACTGTTGGGCCTCCTCAAGTCTCCGAGGTCAAAGGAGCCAATTTCCAATCACAGCAACCCTTGTCTAGCTACTTCTAGCTATATCTGTAGTTACCTCCCTTTCATCTATTTCTCTATCTTCTATCTACAAGGAATGATAAAGAATCATGGTTAATGTTTAAACTTTAAAAATGTATCACAACAAATGAGAAACTAGATTCATTCACATGAAAATGTATACATATTGAGGATATACTCCTAAGTGAAATAAGTAAGTCACACGTGTGTCAATACCGAATAGTTTCCCTGGTGTGCAAATCTATAATAGTACATAAGATCCTAATGAGATAATTGACCATGTGAAATAGGAAGAAAAGGGTTAAAGGTGTGGGGAAAGTGGGAAGGGTAGGGGAAAGGGAATAAGGGAAAAGAAAAAAAATATGAGAAAATGAAAAAATGGAAAAAAAATGTTTGTGAATGGGAAGGGGAGGAGAGGGAGAAGGGAGGGCAGGGACAAGGGGAAGAAATGAGAACCAAGACCTGTCTTGTAAAGGTACAAGATCCAATGATGAATGTGACTGTGCTGTACACTAAAATGTACCAATAAACTCAATTTTAAAAAATGCATCACAGTAAAGGACACCTTGTCATTAGCTCCCATTAAAATGCACCTGAGTACTTCAGGCACACTTGTTCCATCTGTCTTGCAACTCTCTGAAGCAGCTCTGGAAGTCTACTTTCAGGAGAGTCTTCAGTCACCTGTTATGGCTGCCTTTGTATCCTCAATACGTTCAAAACGTTTACCTTTCACTGCCATTGTCACTTTCACTGTCATTGTGAAGCCACATAATGCCTGATCCATTGAAAAAGGTAGATGAGGACACATCATAATATTTTTATTTTACAGAAATTGTCTTAAACATTTTTTTTTTATTTTTTTCGGAATTGAGTTTATTGGTATATTTTAGGTATACAGTACAGTTACATTCATCATTGGGATCTTGTACCTTTACATGTCAGGTCTTGACTTTCATTTTTACCCTTGTCCCTGCCCTCCCTTCACCTCTTCCTCCCCTCCCCATTTACAAACATTTTATTTTCATTTTTTCATTTTCTCATATTTTTTTTCTTTTCCCTTATTTCCTTTCCCCTACCCTTCCCACTTTTCCCACACCTTTAAAACCCTTTTCTTCCTATTTCACATTGTCAATTATCTCATTAGGATCTTATGTACTATTACAGTTTATTCATACCACAGAAACTATTCAGTATTTACACATGTGTGACTTATTTATTTCACTTAGGAGTATATCCTCAATATGTATCCATTTTCTTACGAATGAATCTAATTTCTCATTCTTTATGGCTGAGTAATATTCCATTTGACCCAGCCATCCCTCTGCTGGGTATCTTTCCAAAAGAATTAAAAGAATCATATAACAGTGACATATGCACACCCATGTTTATAGCAGCACAGTTTGTAATAGCTAAAGCTTGGAAATAGCCCATTTGCCCATCAGTTGGAAACTGGATAAGGAAGATGTGGTTTTTTTCTTAAACATTTTAATTTAGTTCTCTACGTTGAGGCAACCACAAAAGGACACTGGAGGACGGTACCCAGATACTTCAGGAAGTGGTAATTGATGGGCTAGATGTGCTCCAAGCTCTTGGAAGCACTGGGAGCAGGAGGAATAGCAATGTGTCTTTTTCATTAAAGACAAACTGTGTTTTGTGACCATACTGTGTATTTCTCTCTCCATGTGGTTTATTGTTTCTCTAAGCACACTGGCTGTTACACTAACCCTGGCTTTTCCTGCCCCTCTGTGCTGTCTCTGGCTTCCATGACAGGTTCTGGGGCCCCCTTCTGCCCCAGTTTCTCTCTGAGCCCAGGAAGCACCTTTTCCCTCCCAGCTTGAAGTTTCAAACAATGTTCAGCTTCCCTGTTGAGGAACCAGCTTCTCTTTGAAGCTCCATCCTGTGCCCCTCTCCTTCGTCACCTGGAATCCATCCTCTTTAGACCCAACTCCATGACTTTTTATGGCAAGGGCAGTCCAACTGGTTTCCTGCATCTCATCTGCTTACTCCAGCTGGCTTTAAGACATCCAGGGTTGCATTTTACGTGCATCGTCTGTAGATGTTCACATCCTTGCCTGGCTTGCAGCCAGTGCACTGCCTTCTTCCTCCCAGGAGGCTGGCAGGGTCCCAGTGATACTGTGCCTTACATGCACTACATCCAGGCATTTTACCCTCTTTCTAGCTTGTCCCTAACCAAGCAGGGTCACAGCTATAACACACCCCGTATCTACCTGGAAACCCCATGGAAAGTTACTGGCTTGTGCCCCTTTGCCTATTTTACAGACAGCCTGGCCCCCAACCCTATTGCGATCCAGGAGTTAACCCTTCTCCTCTGGGCTAAGTGATTTCCACAGTTGACTTCTGCACTGAGACCGGGGATTTGAGGCCAAGAAATTAAATCAGCAGTACCATGTTTGGGTCCCTAATTATCTCAGGAACTTCAAGCTTAATATGGATTTCTTTGCAGGTGCAACACACATTTCAGTTATCTTGTTCCTGAGAATAAGATTTACAGTAATTAGGTTCTCAGGGATCAATTAATCACACAGGAAATCTGGCCTTCCTCCCCTGCACACAGATTTGGAAGCTGCCTCCACTGCTTGCTCCTCTGCCCTTGTCTACTCGGGAAAAGATTTCTGCATCACCTCTCCGCTGTCCTGTGGCCTCCAGGACCTGGTGCCTGTCACAAAGGATGGATCTGCTGTCCCCCGAGGAGGCCCTGCTCACCAGCCCACGTCCTCCGCTCTCATCTTCACCGCTCCCATTAGCACCATGATCCCTGGCACCGAAGCAGGGAATGGGATTGTCTCTGAGTGCACCCAAACCTCACACATCCTCGCCGTCCCCACCGTGGCAACACTGTGATCCTCCGTACCATCCTCGGCCGCCAGGCAGATGGGAAGAATGCCAAGAGAAGGAAGAGATGGCAGCCGGTGACCACTGCAGAGGGTGCCGAAGAGAAGGAGCCCGGAGGTGCTGGAGACGAAGGCCTTGTTTGTCTGTTTGAGAGGTGCTAGTTCTGGGGCAGTGATGGGCCAGGGCTGTCCAGCGCCAGCCCTGCAAACTTACTGGTAACATTGCAGAATTTCTCAATCCAGTTGTTAAGCAAACAGCACCTTGAATTCACCCCAGAAAGTGACAGAGCAGCAAAACTGTCTGCTCCTGTCGTGTTCTGCAGAACAAGTTTGCTAGCACACCACTGGTTGCTAATACTTTCCACAAAGGCCATAGCTTTATTTTACGTTCTTCAGGGGAGACAGAGACAAAATACAAGGGAGAAGAGGAAAGACAGCCAGTCTCTAGGATTCACATCACCCTCCTCTACCTCCCTGGCCAGAGAGGTGCCCCCTGCTGGGCGCCTTTTTCCTTCTCCCAGACAACCATTTCCCCCAGAAGTTATAGATCCCAAGGCCTTTCAAGCCTAGCCTCAGACGGGCTCACCTTCCAGTTACAGAGTAGACTCTGCCAGCGTCTCTCATCATTTGGTCCCCATGGTAGAAAATCTGATCCGTCTGCCTGCTTTCCTAGTCTGTGGCCACCTTAACTCAGTTTCCTCCACCCTTGAGTATGCGCAGCCTCACTCTGTATCTAAATATCATGTAGACCATCATTAAATCTGCCCTTATAAGAAGAGTAAGAGAGAAAAGAACCAAACCCTGAGGACCTTCCAGAGCAACGAGAACCCCAACTACTTCATTAAGAAAGGGAAGAGTGGATTCACAGGAAATGTATGTGTACGTTTCTGACGTAAAGTGAAAATGATTCTAAAGAGATTTATGGGGAAAATTGTTTAAAAACCAGCTGTGGCAGAGTTTGTTTCCCAGTTTAGAGAAGGTTTGCACTGTAGCTCCTCAGGGGGTCCTGGCCAACCAGAACACAAACTGGCCACGCTTCAAAGTCAGTTGGTAGAACTAAATTACTACTGAAGAATTCACAGGGCCAATCGGGATTTTAAGTGATTGCACTTGAGCCAAAATCGGTTTCTAAATGAATGGCATTCAACCAAGGGCCGGCCTGAGATGCCCCAGAAATTGAGCCCCATTCGCTTCTATGAAATGGCATGTTTTCTGCAAAAATAAATGAATCTAAAAGTATAGCTCAGAGTAAAAGATTAGATGAATGTATAGACTTAACATTGAAAATTCTGTTGTCTAAATAAACAGTGCACACACAGGACTACACATTCTCATGAATACAGTTCCGTGCACCTCTCTCTCCCCAGTGTCCTCTCCCTTCCTCTCCTCTCCTCTCCTCCCTTTCCTCCCCACCCCATGTCTCTCTGCCTCTCACTGTCTCTGTCCCTCCCTCCTTCTCTCTCTCTCTCTCTCTCTCTCGTTTCTTGGTCCCTCTTTCTCTTTCTCACACACATAGAGAATTGGTGCTCAGTAAGAACACACACAGATACCAGGTCTTACTTTGTGAAAGAATATGAAATGGAATGCATCGTGGGAAACTAAGAGGGTATCAACAACAAAATGCCAAACAGAACAGTAACAATCACACAGTTTAACATTCAGTCCTGTGCAATATATGTGCTCTGATTTAAAACTGCTGGAACCAGACACAGCGCAGACCTGTTTGCTCAAGTGTGCCCAGGTGCTGCTATATCTCAACCCTCCTGAGGACCAATCAGAGTATTTTCTTTCCATTCTTTCCCTTTGTATCTGAATTCTACATTTCGCATTACAGAAGAATCCAACCTAATGGCTGCTCATGGGAAATAGCTCTTGATTTATGCATTTGCTGATAGAATAGGTCAAATGAAAACTTAGTCTAATATACACTTAAGTGGAAAGCATAAAATCAGACACTTTCATTATTTCCATACATCTCCAAGCCAGACAAGCTGATGTTATTTTGGGATCTTGGCAACTGAATTTTTTTTTTTTTTCAAATGAGCATTAAGGAAAATGGAACTTGCGTCATACTTAATGCTTCTGCTAATGTGATTCTTGATTCTAATCTGCAATAAATTCATTGCAATTATGTGGTAGAAGTATTTAATGTGATTTTGCCTGTCAGAATCTATTATCATTTGTTCACAAGAAGCTGTCTGGCAAAACCAAGAATGTGTGTCACCAACAGGCAAATAGATTTCCTTTCTCAGCACAGTAAAATATGTAATTTAAATCCATTTTCCTGGTCAGGAACAGCTGAATTTCTAGTAACAAAATATATTAGCTCTCGCCCATATTAACAATTTTATTACTTTTTTAAAACAGAAGAAAAAGTGCTGATTTAGTCTATTTGACCACTTGTGTTTGTTTGTTCGTTTATTCGTTTTTGCATTACCAGGGATCAAACTGAAGGCCTTGTGCTTGTGAGGCAGGTGCAGTGCCACTGAGCTAAATCCCTGGCCCCACTTGTATTTGTTTTGATTCTTGTGAGTGTCCTGTTCTCCACAACTGCTTAGTATTTATCCAGTAGAGCTGATCGTATGGTGCTAACATTTTTTGTCGTTGTGAACTTTGACACTTATTTGGAGTGGGGATCAGCATTGGGGATTAAACCGGGGCCTGGTACAAACTGGACAATTGCTCTACCACTGAGCTACTCTCATAGCCCTTCAGTCCTTTGAAAATTGCCAAGACAGTGGTCTGAATGTTGATGTCCCCTTAAAGCCCATGGAACTTAATGCACATTGATCCTACGTTAAGTGGGTGGACTGTGGGAAGTCGCTGAGTCTTGTGGGCACCACCTTTAGGCATTGAACTCTGATTGCATTTCCTGTGATTCTAGAGTGTTCAAAAGGAGAACTACAAAACCTGTTCACTTCCCCACTTACTAAATTAGAACACTAAGGCTCAGAGTTAGTAAGTGACATGTAGAAACACAATAATTCAAATATTTTGTAAGCTCTCCTTCCCCAAGTCCCCCTCTAATATATTTTTTATCTAAATTGCCCCTCAGAAGGTTCAAATGCTCACAGTTTGTACTTTGAGGAAAGTGATTGTATTAGGATGGCACTAATATATCAACTGGCTAATTGGTGAGCTTGTGGCTGAATGGGCTGAAGGAAGTAGGTCCCTGGTGGGCGGGGAGGTGCATGCTTTTGAAGGGTATATCTCATCACAAGCCACTTCCTCTCTTTCTCTCTGATTCTTCCTTGCTGTCTTTCCTTCCTAGGACAGGAAGAGAGTTTCCTCCCACCATGATATTTCTGCTCTAGAGCCAGCCAACCACAGGCTGTGCCTTCTGAAACCATGACCCAGAGATCCAAAGTAAGTCTTTTCTCCTTGGCTGTTACTGCCTGCGAAAGGTTTACACCGATGGTCCCCTGAGGGCTGCTCACCTGGGGTTGACCTGTAGACTTCAGAGGGCTTTGACCAGCATACACGTGTGACCCTCAGCAGCATCTGGGCTTAGAGATGACCTTCTCAGGATGCCCCCGTCTTGGCTCCCTCCACATCCCCCCAGGTTGGACGGCTTCTGTGCCTCACCTGTTGGCTACTCACCCCCTTCCCAGGGGTACTACCAAAGAGGCTCACAGGAGAGTCTTGCTGAGTCTTCCCTTGACCACTGCTGAGCCACACTTAGCTCCTAATGACCAGGCCTCCTGAAAGGAGCTCAGCCAGAGCTCTGCCCAAAGCACGCCTGGTACCTAGGAACAGGAAAGCCTGAGCGCCCCAAGTGGTGGAGCAGTGATGAAGAACACCAGATGTAGCTCTGCAAAACCTCAATGTTCGTACAGCGGGGCCCTGGCCACTAGTGTGCAAGAGGGTAAAGAAGCCTGTGACCCATCTGGTTTGCCACCAGGCAGACAACGCCTGAGCCTGGTACCTCTGCACAAGGCCTGTGCAAATGCCCAAAATGCCCCCAGGGCAGCAAAGGAAAATGAGCTAGGAAAGACTCTCAATTGGTAAAACAGAAAAATAAATAGTGCTCTTTATTTCTTTATGTATGAAATTCTGTAGAGGAGTGATGATCACTACCCCTGCAAACATGACTAATACGGACTGAATAAAGAAACTCCCAGAAAAAGGTATGTAAATTTCAAAAGCAACGCTTCAGCACATTTTGTGGAGCTGTGTAAACCTACATAGATACGTACGTTACACAACTGCTGTGTATTGACAAGAAAATGACACGGGAGGTATAAAATCCCAATGCTGGCTCCCTCTTGGGACACGAATGGAGTAAGATACGGAAAGAGCACAGGAAGGGTCGGAGGTGCTGGGGCGTTTATATAGGTTAAACTGAGTGTGTGGTAAGTCAGAAGGACGTGTTATATTATTACATTAGCTAAATATGTAGGTTATATAAATTCACTCACATCTAAAACTCTGCAGATAAACATGGGCTCTAGAAAAAGAACAAATCAAAGAGCTTTAACAATACAAAGCACTGAGCTTGCCATGACATTTATACAGATGAGAAAATATCGTGACTATGCATGTATCAGTTTCTATAACAAAATTAATTAAATCTCTACTTGCTCCGTACCTTGTTTTGTTGTTGAATTTTATTTTTGCTTTGGTTTTTATTAGGACATTTTGCAATACATAATGTTTATATTTCTTGTGGAGAGTAGGTACATGGACACAACACATGTGTGTTCTTTTTTAATCCTCTTTCCTTCCCCCCACCCCTTTCTAGAGAAACCCCTCCCTTGTTGCGATAATGTCGAATTTCCCTCCAAATCTATTACAAAGAGATAAATTCATTCCCTAGTCTTAATTCTAAAGATTTAAATTGTTGATTTGTAAGTCCAACTTACCAAAGAAACTTGTCAGAATCTCTGTCATAGAGAATCATGTTTTTTCCCTTAAACTTTTAAGGGAAGTCATATTAGAAGTTTATTTTGATCCCCGACCTTCTGCTAATTAATCAGCAATAAAGACTATCATTCCAGTGAAAATGAGGCAAGCAGTTTATTAAATAGGTAAGTATATCTAAAATATTTACTTTTTTAAAGTGCTATTTGTCCAGATAAATAGCTAATTATCACGTTAACTGCCATGATAAGTACTGATCTTCTAGATCTGTTACCCAATACAGTGGCACACTCATACACAAACTTAATTCATTCCACAACTCTGGGGAAGAGGCTGCTTTCATGTACCTCGCCCAATGCAGAGTTTGAGAACAGAAGCATAATTCCGCTAATTGTTTCTTTTTGGGAACTGAAATGTTCTCGGAAGATGTGTTCACGAATTGATGTGCTGCTGTATTTTCCTGTTTATCCTGCTTTCATCGCTCCACTGCCACAGAACACAGGCATCATGAGCAAAGGCTTCTACTGTGACACAGTTCTCAGAATAGCCCACTGCTGGAGAGCCTGGTTACCTGTTTGTTGAATAAATGAATAAAAATCTCTTAGAAAGCTTTACTGGTGCAGGACAGGAGGGACAGGTGAAGCCTCACAATGAGTTTCATGTACAGAGAGATTTTGCAAAGTTATATTAGCTATAATTTCAGTAAATTCAAGATTCTGTCTCTAAAATTTTTTTTAAATTTTCATTCTTAGATAAAATTGTATGTATTTATCATGTACAATATGATACTCTGAAGTATATATATGTACAATTCATGCATACATATACATATATATATATATATATATACACACACAATAGAATGTTTAATTCTAACTAATTAACATGCATATTACGTCACTTTGGTGGTGAGATTACCAGATCTTCCCTCTACATCTAGAAGACAATGTTTCTGATACTTGTTAACTTGGGAGACTATAATATTTCCATTGACTTTTATAGTTCATGGTCACTATCTTTGGGGCCAAATATCAAGCAATGTATTTTTACAGACATTTTTACATTTCTTTTTTTTGCAATCTTTGGTATTTTAAAATTATTTATATGACTATTGCCAGTTTTATTAATAAACACTAATTTCAACACACAGGAATAGATCATACTTTAGCTGTTAATAGAGTGTAGGTAAGGTACAGTTCTCTGAAGCGCTGTTTATTCGTCAGTGGGCTTTCTCCCATTTTTCTTTTCTGCCATGTCCTGTTGGTGAAGGGTATGTCATGCTGCTTGCTGCATTCTCTCCAGTTTTTCCAGAGTCAGAGATTTTAAGGGTAAAAGTGTGGGTTTACACAGCACCATTGAGGTTACATCTTAAAGGCAGAATTCTCCCATCATGAATATTCATAGTTTTTCCAACATTTTCCATACACATACACTGAACTGTCCCTATGCGAATGTCTGATGAGGTTGTGTACCTGGCACTGGACAAGGTGGTCCCTGCTGAGTCACACAGCTGCGCGTGGACCCAACCTCCCCCACGCAGCTACTCGCCAGCGACCCATGAGCGGTTCACAAGAGAAGTAGTTGAATTCCTGGGAGAAGTCACAAAGGGCCACCACCTCAAAAGGCATTAGGATGAACCCAAGCAGACAGGTTAAAGTGAGGCTGCTGGGTAAAACGGCCTGAGTTGCTGGGGCTGAGACAGCAGCTGCCCGAGGCTCTGAATTCGTTGAACAGGAAAATGGGCAGCACAAAGAGGAAACTGTCAGGATGCAGAGAGCTGGGCTCTTGGAGGAGTGAGTTCAGATGGTGCCAGCTGAGTAAGCAGACGATGGAGCAACGAGAAGGAGAAAGGACTTACGGAGATGTTCTGACTCTGAAGAGTGCTGACTCATGTAAAACAGACACCGTCTTTGGCATGAAGTGGACAGGCCATATGCAGCACTAAACTTAAAGCGAGGTTTGGTGACCTCAAAACATGTCAAAGTAATGATAAAACGTAGAATAAAGAATAAAGGGAGCAATACTCAAAGCATTAAAGTTTAGCATTAATTTTGGCTTTCATGTGATATTCTCTGTAACCCCAGTGCCAGCCACTCCTGAGACACCCGCTCCCCTGGGAGGGTGGAGGTTCTGCCTGGGCTGGGAGCTCTCAGGAGCTCAGAACAAGGTGACAATTTCTGATCTCCTGGATTCTGACAGTTCTGACGTATACCATTCCTACAGCTTGCTGGGTTATGCAGCACATTACTAAGACTTTTTTTCTAGATATAAATGGTCTTCAAATAAATTTGAGCACAGCCTTTTCAATCAAACTACTGCAGCCATCTGAAAGCATGTAAAACTTCTGACCTTAGATCAGGCTTGCAGAAATGGAAAAAGGAACCCCCCCAGAAGTGCCAATGGAGTTAAACCTGATCTCTACAAATGCTTTTGAGTTTTGTTTCCTTGCCCGACACAGATCATCTCTCTGCATAGGTGCACAATGCTTTTTATTTTTTATTCACGTTTGTGTTCTATAAGCTTTACAGCGTCCTGAACACTGCTGTTTCCATTTACAGAGCAGTCTGGGGGTAACGTAGCACACTGGCCAGAGCGTACAGTTCCGCAGAGCCCTCTCCACTCTTCCTCTCACCTAGTTTGACACAGCTGGTACGAAAGAACAACCAACAGCAGTCCCCAGCCAAAGTGAGTGCCTCCTAGTTGCTTTCCTGCAAATGTTTTGATTCCTCTGAAACAAGGTTTTGTTTTCTGTTTTTTTTTTCAGCTTTAATTGAGTTTATTGGTACATTTTAGGGATACAGTACAGTTACATTCATTGTTGGGATCTTGTACCTCTACATGACAAGTCTTGGTTCTCATTTTTTACCCTTGTCCCTGCCCTCCCTTCACCCCCTCTTCCCCGCCCCATCTACAAACACTTTATTTTCATCTTTTCATTATCTCACATTTTTTTCTTTTCCCTTATTACCCTTCTCTTACCCATCCCACCTTCCCTACACCTTTAGCTCCTTTCTTCCCATTTCTAAATGTCAATAATCTTATTAGGATCTTATGTATTTTTGCAGATTATTCACACCAGGGAAACTATTCGGTATTTACACATGTGTGACTTATTTATTTCACTTAGGAGTATATCTTCAATATGTATCCATTTTCCTATGAATGAATCTATTTTCTCATTCTTTATGGCTGAGTAATATTCCATTTTATAGAAAAACCACATCTTCTTTATCCAGTTTCCAACAGATGGGCAAATGGGCTGTTTCCAAGATTTAGCTATTACAAACTGTGCTGCTATAAACATGGTGAAACAAGGTTTCTAAATGCGCGCAGTAATACAAGTGTTGGATGGCACTAGGACTATGTGAGGATGATAAAACCGTTCCCCTAATGTGTTATAATTCTCCCCATCCCTGAGAGGGGAAACAGTACCCAGAGGAGGAGGCCACCCCAGGTGGAGCTGGGACTCCTGATCCCCTGTTCTGCTGAGCTGGGGGTTTCCTAGAGACTGTCAAATCCTCCAACACTAGAAGAATGGGACCGAGCTTCAAATTCCTTAAGCTTGGTGGACACAAAGCAGCAAGGCAGTGCCTGATCTGTGGGGCCCTACTTGTGTTTTATAAAACAGTAGTGACAGATTTGATGGATTCCTCAGAAGAGCAGGGGGGACCTGGGAGATGAAGCCTGCTTCGTCTGACTGCCCTCATGAAACATGGAACCAGACTGTCCGCTGGAGGCATCCCTATCTTGTCTACACAACACGGTGCAATTTCTCTCCTCAAGGCCTACTAGCCAGTGTTTTTCTGTAAGGAAACAGAAGTTCTCTGTTTTCACTCAGTCCAAAGTGTACCAGCTGTCCATGCATTAGAAATTGGTTTACAAATCTTGTGGACTCTTTACACTAATGAAATTGATAACTTTGCCTGATCTTTGCAGTCTTGCAAACATCCTCAGGCACATTGGCTCTTGGCTATTCTAGCCAGGGCTGGTTTTTATTGTCAGCCACACAATTTACCAGTGGGTAATTTTGTAGTGTTTCATAGTTGATTTAGATTGTTCTATAACTGATTTCTGTCTGAGTCTTATCACTAAACAATGTTGGAAATATCTCCAGAAGCTTAAAGAAAAAGAAAGGAAAAGGAAGGACAAACAAAAAGGAAAGGAAGAAGAAAAGAAAAGAATCAACTGTAATTATGTTACAGAAAGCTTAGAAGCTACATTACTGACTGCTAACATCCTGCTTCAGTCATCCCGAAAGGGGAAGAGAAGGAGCTGGGAGCCAGACCAGGGCACGTGGCCTAGGTTTTTTGTTTCTAATGCTTCTATATCAGAAGTGGAGGTTGATGTTCTGAATGAGGGGAAGGGAATGGAAAAAGTCTTGTGGTATGTCCAAGAGCAGCACCACTGTGCATCACAAACAGGCACTCATTTTATTAAAAAGAACAAACCCAGGTCTTCCCCTAATCTGAGTGATCACACCAGGCAGAAAGGGAAGGCACCAGTCACCTGGAGGGCTGGGTGTGTAGCTGATGATTAAGACTGGCCTTAAGCCTGTCACCCGCTACTTACCTCAACTTCAGATAGGTTTCTTCCTAATTTCAGATCCTGAACACCTTTCTTCTTGCAGCATTTTCTTCAGAGTCTTCTAATTATGACTTCTCTCTCTGTCCCTTTGAAATGTAAAAATTGTAAAAGTGTTCTGTCAGCTTTACAGGCCCAGCCTCTTTCCCTTTCATGGGACCCGCGTTTGAAACGTGATCATCAAGGAAAAGCCCCTCTCCCATCTCTACAGGAGGGTGAGAGTCTGGACTCAGGGAGTACCTGATCCCAGTGGGTAAAGCTATTTCCTTTCAAGAAGATAAGAGAAAGTTTCCTTTTTCTTCCAGTGAGACCGACTTGAAAACATGCAGGCCTAAGACCTGCCCTTCCCCAGTTGCCCCAAACTCTCCCACCTTTCGCTTTGGATGAGTTCAGTTCAAATGGCATCCTGGGAGCTCCTGTCTTTGTCCAGATGAAGTCTTTAGCTATTTCCCTGTGTCCAGTGTAACTTGTCCTTTGATGCCTGAGTGAGAAAGTGTTTAGAATTTTGGGAAATACTTGAAATATGGGAAAGTCTTAGAACAATATAACGAACACTATAAATATGCTGCAGGTTTCTGGGTTTGGGAAAAAACATGGAATAAAAGGAAAGTTTGTTGCCTTCACTTCCTGTGCCTCATCCAATCCCACTGATGTAGGACAGTGGAGTCGGACAAACCAGACAATTAGGCAGAATATATCAAAGGTCACAGGGCTGGGGTTTTGGCTCAGTGGTGCTGCCACCTGCCTTGCAAGCAAGAGCTGGAGTTCGATCCCTGGTACCAAAAAAAAAAAAAAAAAAAAATAAAAAAAAAAAAAAAAAAAAAAAAAAAAAAAGGCACAAAAACCTGGAGAACATGTGCAGAACATGGAACCCAAAATGAACCCATGGCTCCTGACCTCTGTGCCCAGAGACAATCAGAAAGCAACATTTTCAGTCCCTGCTTTTGGAGCTGGTGCTGTTTGCAGGAGCACAGTTTTCAGTGTTTGGCTTACATGTTTTGGGAAGCTAAGTGGGTCTTTCCATTGGGCAGTTTAAATCTATCTCCAGGCCAGGTGAGTTTTCCATGGTGCCTCCCTGCACAAGGGAAAAGTCATCCAAGAATGGTGATTACAAGAGGCCCCTTTTCCCCTCGTCCTCTGGCTGCTGCCAGCCTTTCTATCAGCTTGCGCTCTCTCTACAGAGTGTATTTCTTCTCCTTTCAGTAAATGTACACTTCTGTGCCTTGTCCAATTCTTCTTTCAGGATTCTCTATCTGGTGAAACTACAGTTAGCATCTCTTCAGGGTCCTCCTAGGACAGGGCTCAAAGAGCTCCCCAGATAGGAGACAGGAACCTTGATTCACCTCCTGTGGGGCTGTGGCAGATTCACTGACTCCCCTCACACAAGAAAAGAATTTTCAGGATGCATCTGTAAGAGAAGAAAAGTCATTGAAAGAGGCAGATTGTAAAATATGCATTCAAAGAAGATAGAGTGTGGACCCTCAACAGAGAGGAGCATTCTTTCCTGGAATTGGGACCTGCATGTTTTCCTTGAGGAGGTGGACGCTTATGTAATTTGTGAGTCTGTGGGATGTATTGGTTTTAACATACAGGACAAGAAAAGATGGTCACTTTACAAGTGGGAGACACAAATGCACTTTGTTCATTCGTTTGTTTGTTTGTTTTTAATAGATATTCTTTTGGCTGGGATTTAGTTCAGTGGTACCATGCCTGCCTCACAAGCACAAGGTCCCAAGTTCAATCCCCAGTACTCCCCCCAAAAAAGATGGTCTTTGAATTCCCTCAATCTGTTCCTTATCTTAAGATCAGGTTTCTGTCTTCTTTACCAACTAAACTAATTCATGGACTTATAGCATTCTTAAGGAATTGTGGGTGAGATGGATCTAGAAGGAAAGAAGCACAAACTAACTCAAGGAATGTGGATCTGAATAGCTATGGGTAACTTTGTGTCTTTTAAAAAGTAAAATTTTGAAATTACGATTTTCTTTATCTCCTTTCAAACTGTATTTCTTCTATCCCACCTCAGTTCCTCCTTAGTGCCAGGTTCTATTTTCTGGACCAGGTAGAGGGGTTGGGGTATCAGTGGCACAATCGCACTACACGTCCTTCAGAGAGGGGATTTTCTGGACTGAAGAGATGGACGCGGTCCACACAAGGCCAGGAGTCTGACCCCAAGGACAGTCCCTCGGGGAGCAGCTTTAGGGGTTTGTATCCTTGTTTCCATCTCATCATCAAGACTCAAGTTCTAGAAGCCTGGCCTACTTTTGGTCGCATGCTCACTTCTACAGTGGGCAGGGAGCAGCTGGATGTATATTTCACTGTGTATGATTTGGGGTGAAAGCAATTCCTAGCACGACCCCCGTCTCACCCTAGAAAGTGCTGAGTAGTATCGCTAAAAGCCTTGGTACCATGAGAAATCCCTCAGCTCCACGAGGCGTGAGATGCTCATTCCCACTAAGGCAAGCTCATTCCTCCAGGAAAGACTGAGCTATTGTCATCAAAGGCAGGAGATCTGACTTGGCAAAATGCATACATGCATCCACGAATGCTTACATACTTGGGAGAGGAAACATTTGGGTTTGTCACCAAAGTATGAATACTGGGCAGGACAATAACATAAATATTGACAACAGCATCTTTTATTCCAGTTTGGACATATTGGTTTCTACATTCTGTTCACTGGGCTGTTAGACTGGGAAATATGAGAGGGAATGAAAACTCTGGTGTGGGCTTAATTTTGCACTGTTTCCTAGGAGCACTGGACTCATTTTTTCAGGCAGGGGATTCATTAGTTACCTGAGAAGGTCATATACCTCTAATTGCCTCTTTTCTTGGTCTTTTATTATAATTTGTTGGGATTTCAAAATAAATTTCCTTCTAAGGCATGGATTTTGTAGGACAATTTATACACATTTTATATTAACCTCAAAATATGACTAATCAATTCAAGTCACACAAAGTCTAGTTGTGTACTGACTCTGTATGAGAGGCAGAAAATTTTCTGAAGTTATAGGCCTCACCAAGATCACAGACTGTGACATAGATCTGAGGCCTGTGACGCAGTGGCCCAGGTCACTGAACCAGTGTCTTTGGTATTACGATGCTGTTTTATAGCCACAGAGTGTGCCTCTCTCCTCCTGTGCCTTCCCTCCTGCAGGTCTCCAGGGTCCAGAGTACAGACAGCCCATAGTCACTGAGAACATGTTTTTACTCCACTGTGTTTTATAGATTATGCCCGTTCTCCTGGCTGTAAGCCATCGGTATAACCTGTAAATGTGAAAAGTTGCCTCCATACAATGCACCCTCCTAAGGACCTAACATACAAACAACTTGGGTTATAACCAGAATTTTAGATTTAACTTACAACCAAAGTCTTGAGTTACACCCAAAATACTGGCCTCTTGTGCTTCCAGATGGTCTCAGATGCAGATTTAGCTTTTAAAGAGTTCTGGAAGGAACTTGACAGCATCCTTTCCTGTATGGAGTTAACTGAGAAATCCTGGGCCCGGGTCTCTCTAAGGACCCCGAGATCTGCCTATGTACAGGAGAGAGACTTTGAAGGCTGTGTAGAGGAGCCTGAGCCTTCAATTGGCCAACTTGAGTTACAACCAGCCCTCGTGAACAAATCAAGTTTGTAAGTCAAGGGTCCACTGTATGTGATATGACTAATTATAATTTCTGTGGGAGGATTTAGTGTGCAGGGGACTAATGCTCATGGTACATCACCTTCCCCTTTCATCCTAACCCTATCCTAATCCTGTAGCCTTTTTCATTAAGAACATAGCTGAACATACACAGCCAGCATAGCCACATCAGGAACACGTAGAAACAGAGACTTGTCAATGCCAATCAGTTCTTTCCAATGATCACTGCTTAGTGTTTTCATTAAGAACATAGCTGAACATACACAGCCAGCATAGCCACATCAGGAACACGTAGAAACAGACTTGTCAATGCCAATCAGTTCTTTCCAATGATCACTGCTTAGTGTCTTAGTGAAACCATTTTGGCATGTAAGACCTAACACTGTTTTAATTCTTCCTCACAGGCTTACACAAGCTTACTGATTGTTTAGTTCAAGGTTGGACCTTTTTATAGGTTAGCCTAATCTTCATGCCTCTCAATTGTCACAAAATAGTTCTCTATATTTGATAATAATTCTTTTATTGCATGATGCCAAACCAGACATTCCAAATATTTAGAAAATGCCTCAGTTTACCTTGTTTTTATATTTTTTGTATCGATAAAATGAACCTATATTCCAGGGATCAGCGCTCAAAGTTTATGTCACAAATAGTCTGTTGCAGTTGGACATAACACAAAGTTGATCTGTTGTCTGATTGTCCCTTTTTCTGGTTTGGGGGATTTGATGACATGGCATATGACTTTTGGAAAAACGAAGGCTGTGTTTCCAGACTTGGTTGGACACACATTCTGTAATAACAGCTTTCAGGAATCACAACTAGAGATAGCAGTGAGTACATTTCCCCGGCATTTTAGTTAGCAAATTTTCATAACTTGAAAAGAACTGCAAAAATCTATGAGTCAGCCATCAATTTCCTGTGAATCAGGGGACTGTTGAGCACATTACTAGGTTCAAAGGCGATAGAGCCAAACTGTGGGACCCAGAGTCTTAGGTTATGAAACTGTGTCCTTCCAAGGAAAATAGGAAACGCTAAGTCCCAGTGTCTGTAAATAAGAGTTTATTTGGAAACAGAGGCTTTGCAGATAAAAACCAAACTTCATTGGTGTAGGACAGGGAGCCTTAGTCCAACAGGACTGCATCCTCTTATGAAGAGTAAGATTGGAAAGCACATTGGGAGGGCATCCTAGGGGCCATAACACACTTTAAAATCATACTTGAATTGCAAACGTCCTTCCAGAGATGCAAGATATTTGCAAAAGATGTAGCTTTAGAAGGATAAAAACCTAACAACAGACAGTTGTGCAAACTGTATTTTACACCTCCTATATTTATTAAAGAACTGCTTCTACAGGCAAGAGGCCTGAGAGGGTGAACTGTAATCCATTCCCTCTTGTGTACACAAGTTCAAAATCTTGTGCGGGACTCAGAGAGAAACCTATGTATTTTATGGCTGTGTATTCTTTGTGGATAATTGTTCTCGAGTTTGATACAATGGTACAATTCTGTAGTTTCAAGCTAGAGGCGTGTTTGATTTTTGGAAAACATTAACGGCAACTGGTAAATCTGGGATGTCTGCGTTTGAAATTACATGAAAAGCAGAACATAGCCTATCTTCCAAGGCATTTATGTAATTCCAGCTATGGCCATTTTTAGTTGGAAAGAGAATTTGAAGATCAGTAAAAAGTAGAAGTCTTTCAAGATTCTGGCACCATTATGAGGAATGGCTTAAATACAATGGTGAATGACGCTTAGGTTACGGTGAATCCATCCTCTTATCATACTTTCTCAATATATGATATTAGCACTTCCTCTCCAGGCTTATAAACTAGCCACAAAGTCTGCCTAATGACTACTATAAATTAAAGAGGGTTTAGCATCTCTCTACTCATTTAAAACAAATTTATTAAATTACACACTCTGAAAAGATTAAGAATGACTTGGAATCATTTACTTTCTCTTTCAGTGAGAAAATTATGATTTAATACTAAAAGATGCAACTAATAGCAGATAAAATTTTCCTCTCTGAGACTTTGAAGAATTTCATTATAATGCTTTCACTCAAAACAGTAAGGTCTCATTTTTTGTCATTGAAAAACAGACTGTTTTCATTTCTAGGGTAATGAAAGTTGTTTTCTGACTTCAAATTTGTGCTCCTCACACCAGAAAATTTTAATCCATTACATTTTTTATTAAATTATTCTTTTCCTTAGTGCAGAAATAGGTCAGGGTTCTTGTCCCCAGATGTTACATCAATGTGCTTCGTCTACACAATAGATACACCGTGGCTCACAACAGTGGCGTTCTGATGAGACATTTGACCCAAAGTCTTGGGGCTGCTCATTACTGGTTTATTTTGCCTGAGTTTCATTGAGCTGCATCATAAGAGAATGAAGATCAGGCAGTGACCTTGAGTTGACCTCCCTGAGCTAACATCTTGCTTTAGGAATGAGATCAAAGGGAATGTAGCCTACCTGCATTCCAGGCTTCTAGCAAACATCAGGCTAGAGTTTGCTTTTCATTTTCACAATCCTGCCTCAAATTTGTGGTGATCGCTAATCCATGCTGCTCTTGCCTCTAGCACACAGTAGGTGCTACTGTAAAAGTCACAGGTTGAAATATGCAACTTGTGTTTTCTGAGGCCCATGGGAATAATTAAAGGTGGTATTCTGTGAGGTGACTGAAGTCAGTGTATTGGGGTCTTCTTTTGGGCAACCACTCAAAGTCACACTTTTCTCTGAGTTGTAAGGTTGGAAAATTATTTATTTGTTATTTGTTCCTCCAGTTGGAAATCTCTGTACAGGGACTTCTGATCGGAGTGTCAATCTCTGGAACGTAGCAGAAGGAAAGCAGGTTTGCGAGGTGACATGGGGAATGGGGAAGAAAGTACTAGAAACATCAGGCAGAAGAGACACATGCTGGAGCAGGAGGCAGGTAACAAACTCAGGAACTTCCATGGGTAAATGACTGACACAAAGTAAGAGCAGTGAGTCAGCAAGTGCAACACATGACCAAACACAGCTTAGCAAATAACCGTGGAAAATGAGCAGAACTGTTTATTGCATTGATTTGGCTTATTCAGAAGATGTTTCCTCAAGTGTCTACCGTGCACTAAAGCCCACACAAGCATTATGAGCAAAACAGGAAAAGAAAAGACACACCATCTAATGACAGAGAACATGCACACTTCCAAAGTCACAAACGACACAGCAGGTGCGATCATTACATAACACACACATGTACTAACAGATGGAAAAATAAAATTGCATCTTTAAAAATAAAATGGATATATGAATAGTATTTATACCATGTGGTGGTTGTTTTTGCATTAGTTTTTCACATATGGCTGGCCTCGGTAAATCACCTATTTTGTGAACAACAACAACAGCAGTAACGAAACAACAACAACAAAGGAAAAAAAAGAAAGTTGGATCCAAATGCCTTCCTGGAGGATCAGTGCTGGAGAGAGGGTAATGATACTGGAGAGTATGTCAGGACATGGATGGATCTGAGAACCCTGGAAGAGGCATTTGAGGCAGGTCTTGGAGATGAAGTGGATTTTGATAGGAGAGGAGGGAGGCAACAGCCGGCATTCCAAAGAAAAGAATGCAGGGGCTGGGGTGTCCGCTTAGGAGGTCACACTTACCAAGGCTTTCTGGGGGCACCCGTGTTAGAATATTCCACACATGCTGCTACAGCTCCAGATGAACTTTCATAGCCAAGCAAAAGCAACGCTATTGTTTTTCTCCCAACCCTTGCAACCTGACTCCTGCTATTTATACTTCCTTTGCTAAGGTAAAAACTTAATACGCTGTCGTGGACACATCTAACTGCACTTCAGCAAGCAGATCCTGACCTGCGCCACCCGCCCGCACCCTAAGGAACTTCTCCACTTCCGCTGAAGTTTCCCTCTGGTGTCTTCCCACCCGCTCCCACAGCCAGTCAGCCTGCACACCGATGATGTTTTCATTCTGAAGTAGTTCTCTCTGAGTGAAATCCATAAAACGTCAACCTCTTGGTGTCTGGAACTTTTTACCGACTGTTTTTCTATGAAATGTACCCAGCTCGCTTCGCATATGAGAAGTTGTATTTTTTTTTAAATCCTAAGTAACCCATTGAATTTATGGGTCATGATTTTGCTTATCTGTTTTCCTGTGGCTGAACATTAGGGTGGTTCTCAGGTTTTGGCTATTCTGATTTACGCGGATGGTTATTTTCATGCAAATCATTTTGGGGAATATTCTTGAAATATTAATATAATGACTGTGAAATCCACCCACACTTTGGCAAGTGTCTGTAGCAGGTTTTTACTGCTGGGTAAATTACTGTATGAATATACCAAAATGCACTTACCAGTTGATGCACGTTATAATTGTTTCGTTTTCTTGACCACAATGAAGAAATATATTATGAATATTTATATACAGGGGCTTTGTGGCCATATGTTTTTGTTTTTCCTGAATAAATAATACTGAGGAGAGGGATATGTGAACATATGGTACATTCGTTTTTAACTTTGTAAGAAACTTCCAAACTATTTTCCAAACTGACTGTACCATAATTTATTCCCATCTGCAACACATGAGAATTCCTTGTTTCTTCTCTTTGCCGACACATGCACACGTGTCGGTCCTCTTAATTTTAGCTACTCTGATGAGCTATATAATGACACTTTATTATTGTGGTTTTAATTTGTATTTCCCACTAAAGACCCTAAGCATCATTCCATCCTCTTATTGGCCACTCAAACACTTCCACTTTTGGCAATATGTGTTGTCCAAATCTCTTGCTCACATTGTGTAAAGGGAGTAGGTTGTTATCTTTCCATTTCTGAGTAGTCAAATCATTTCAATATACTGGATATACTTTATTTACCCAAAATGTATTTTACAAATATTTTCTTCCCAATGACTGGCTTTATGTTAAATTTTTTCAAAGACAGCAAGTGTTTAATATTTTTCCCTGTGGTACAGGGATTGAACTCAGCACCATGCACTTGCCAGGCAGGAGTGGTGTCACCAAGCTATATCCCCGGCCCATATAGCTAGTAACTTTTGTAAGACATTGTCTACTTCCACATTCAAAAATGCATATATGTTGTCTCATAAAAACGCTTTAAATTTTACCTCTTATATTTAGGTGGCTGATCCACTTAAAGTTGATTTTTATGTATACTGTGTGACTTAGAATTTGATGTTAATTTTAACTGCATAGATAGCTATTTTTCTTGTACCATTTTAAAAAGACTTTCCTCTTTATTGAGTATCTTTATTTAAAGCCAGTTGTCATATTTAAGCGTGAATCTATTTTTGGACAATCTGACATGTTTCTTTTTTTTTCTTTTATTGAGTTTATTGGTACATTTTAGGTATACAGTACAGTTATATTCATTATTGGGATCTTGTACCTTTACATGACAGGTGATCTTGGTTCTCATTTTTCCCTTGTCCCTGCCCTCCCTTCACCCCCTCCTCGCCTCCTCATTTACAAACACTTTATTTCCACTTTTTCATTTTCTCATTTTTCCCTAATTACCTTTCCCCTACCCTTCCCACTTTCCCTACACCTTTAGCCCTTTTCTTCCCACTTCACTATGTCAGTTATCTCATTAGCATTTTATGTACTATTACAGTTTATTCACACCAGAGAAACTATTCAGTATTTACACATGTGTGACACTGAGATTCCACCTCACCCCACAAAGAATGGCTGCTATCAAAAAATCAACCAATAACAAATGTTGGTGGGGTTGTGGGCAGAAAGGAACTCTTCTCCATTGTTGGTGGGAGTGCAGACTGGTGCAACCACTGTGGAAATCAATATGGAGACACCTCAAAGAGCTGGGACTAGAGATTCCATTGGACCCAGCCATCCCTCTTCTGGGATGAATTAAAAGAATCATGCCAGAGTGATATATGCACACCCATGTTTATAGCGGCACAGTTTGCAATAGCTAAAACTTGGAAACAGCCCATTTGCCCATCAGGTGGAAACTGGATAAAGAAGATGTGTTTTTTTTTCTATAAAATGTAATATTACTCAGCCATAAAGAATGAGAAATTAGATTCATTCATAGGAAAATAGATACATATTGAAGATATACTCCTAAGTGAAATAAATAAGTCACACATGTGTAAATACCGAATAGTTTCTCTGGTGCGACTCATTTCTTGACTGTTTTTCTATTCTTTACTTCAGTCTTTCAGGGTTTTATTATTCAGAATTACGTAAGTCTGTATGTGCCTTAACAATCCATTCCTGAAGTGTCTAAACTGGACACGGTGGGAATCTGAAGGCTGGGGAAGTCATGCAGGGGAAGGGTTTTAGGCCCAGACATGCCAGCCTTGACTCTGGAAGACTTGGTAATTAATTTGGTGGACATGGACAGGGGCAGGTGTCACTGATAATCCAGGTAGAAAATAAGTTTAGACAGGTGAAGTGAGGAGCTTTTTTCCCCTCACCCAAATCCACTCCCCAAGCATCCATCTTAGGAAAACAAAACAACAATTAAATACAAAAGGATTTTAGGAAGGAAGAAAAATGAAAAAATCAATCACATTTTAACAGTTTAGGAAGTTTAAAGGTGAAAAGTTATTTCTAGATCTATAAAATTTTCCTTAATTCACATATTTTTAAAAAATTAGTCCTAAAAAAATAAAAAATAAAAAAATAGTCCTGAGTACTGCAAATCATTTTATGTCACTCTCTACTTATTTTTAGCCTTATATGGTAGAAGTGTTGACATTTTTACAATTTTCCCTGTAACTAATTACTTGAGAAATGTTTAGTGTCTTGGAAAGATAAATGTAATTAGACCGCAGTGCACAACTGGCTCCTGCCATAAAGAATAAGAAATTAGAGATATTTATAGCTAAATGGATGCACATTGAGGCCATAATCTTAAGTGAAATAAATACGACACACTTGAGTAAATATCAAATCATTTCTCTGGTGTGAAAAAAAAGTGTAAATAAGGTTCAAATGGTATAATTGATAGTGTGAAATAGGAAGAAAATGGCTAAAGGGAAAGTAAGGGAAATGAAATAAGGGGAAAGAAAAAATGTGAAAAATGAAAACAAAGTCTTTGTAAATAGGGAAGGGTGAAGGGGGTGAAGGGAGGGCAGGGGTATGGGGGAAAAATAAGAACCAAGGTCTGTCATGTAAAGGTACAAGATCCCAATGATGAATGCAACTGCATTGTTTGCTTTAAATGGACCAATGAGCTTAACGGGGCAGGTGGGGGGCATTCCTTGCTTTGGAAACACTACCTTGCATTTCTGGTATTTTTTTGTTTGACTAAGGTTATATGCTACAATTGCCTTTCCTGTATCTGTTATTGAATTAAGAAGGTATAAATAAATAATATGATAATATATTTATAAATACTGGTGAAAAAGCAAAATGGTTGGTGTCAAATCTATGAAAATACTGAAACAAATTCTATTTGGAGGGTCGTGCTAGGTTTCCAACCCAGGGCCACGTTTATGCTCAGAACAAGCTCTCCTTTGTGCTACCTTGCCAGTCCCAATAAACTCTATTTTACATATTTATTATCCTTATGAACATTAGTGTGTCGCCCTAACGGTGCAATTTGTAGTTTTGCCATTTTCTTTCAAGACATGCACTGATTCTATGCTTAGTTCTACTTTCATCATATTAAAATTTTCATAAATGTATAGACCCAGTGTACGAGATATGGAAAATAAATGTACTAGCAAGGTAGTTAGCGGGGATGACAGCATGGAGAAGATGGGGACAGGTTGGTCATGAGTGCAAAGCTGCAGCTGTGTAGGATGACTGAGCCTGAGACCTAGACACCCACGGGGATTGTGGTTAATGATATATCAGACACCAGAAGTTTTCTGAGGCTAGATTTTAGGTGGTCTGATCTCCAAAAACTAAGGTAACAATAAGGTAGCAGACAAATTAATATGTTTGACAACGCTAGTCATTTTATTATATATACAAAACCATCATTTTGCATAGCTTTAACATGTACTATATAAAGGAAAAAATAAAAATTATGATCTCACTAAATGTTATAGGTTAAGTGATTTCTAAAATGCATGTACTGAAACCTTAACACATAGTATCACAGAATGTGAATGCATTTGGAGAAAGGGTCATCAAAGAGGTAATTAAATGAGTTCAGCAGGGTGGGGACCTAATCCAATGTATCTGTTATCCTTAAAGAAGAGAAGGTTGGAATATAGTCACACACACACATACACACTCGCACGCACACACGCTCAGACATGGAAGACCACTTGGAGACAAGGAGAGCAATAGAAGTCTACCAGCTGAGGAGAGAGACCTCAGAAAGAACCACCTGGGCCATTACCTTGACCTCAGTCTTCTGTCCGAGGATGAGGAGAACATTACTTCTCCTCCTTAAAGGCACCTGATCTGTGAAGTTCTAAAATGGCAGCCCTAGCACCAAGGCAGTACAAAAGCTATTTATAACCAACAGCTCAGCTCCCAAACACTAAGCAGAATATGCAACACATACATTGTCTCAATAACTGCCCTTTACTGCTTCTAGATATTATGGTAGGAAAACTGGCAATAAAAAACCTTGCAATCTGCATGCTACATTGCATCAAACAACATATTTTAGAATTTTAATTTATTTGTCCATGATTTGATCACTGTATTTCTTAAATACATTCAGAACCAATCTAGAAAGTAAAAGGTTAAAACTCCACAAATTTTTCATAATTTATTTTTACTCTTGTTTCCTTTAGTTCTTGTATTATATTTTCTTAATCTGACCTGCTATTTATTTTCTAGATTGTAAATCTACATATCTTGCTCAAACTTTGGATTTCAGAAATGCTCCAGCAAGGATATGCTAGAGAAATCAACTGCTGCTAGCTCTGCAGTTAAAATTATTACACACTTGTTTATAAGGAAAGGTAGCATTCAAAGTAACCATAAGTAATGACATTTACTGTTGTTTTCTTTTGTGTTTAAAGACAGAAAATTTAAATTAGCCTCAGAAAGCAAGACCTCACTTTGAAATTGATTAAGAAAGGCAATAATTTGGAAAATGTCAGATGTACAATGAGGAAAAGTACATGGGTATGTGGATTTCAAAACAAAGGCATACTGGGTAATAATTTTTAGAGAGACTTTCTGGTGTAGAGGAAGGAGGGCAGCAGCCTAGAAATTCTTGGTTTTCACCTTTTACAAAAATCCCAGTAAGATTGTTTATGTAGATTGTTTTACATATTGGGAAAGATTCTGTAAGCAGTTCTTCATTATATCTGTAGCAACTACTTTTTTAATCATGCAAGTATTTTCCAGTAAAAGCAATAGAGGAAAGATTGATTTTTAAACAACATATGCTGCAAACATTAAAATCACAGCTCACTGATTGCTGGCTGGTAATCTGCAGATCGTATGTTTGTTTTTGCCCACAGAATAAGGAGCACATGTGCTATTGATTACTTTCTTTATGAAGGTTTTTAAATTCAGTTACCTCTGAGTTATACTCTTTCTGACCTTCAAAGTAATTTGTAATCAATGACTATTTAGAAGCAAATAAAAAAAAAACCTGGATATTTAGTGAATAATAACTTCAGTGCTGAGAGTGAATTAATCATTACGCTTTGACCCCAGGATCAATAAATTGCTAAGAAGAAGAGTGTTAACCCTGGGTGTTACTTGTATGAGCATGAGTTGTTTTCCCCTTTATATGATTCTGTGACCTTTGAAAATAGGAAGACTGTCACATGCCCTTTTCATTTTTTTTCTAGTAGCTGTCTTTTTTGACAAACAATGACTGATCTTGTACTTTTCCTTGTTATCATAAAGGGCCACTGTTACCAGAAAATAATTGCAGTGAAAATGTAGATGAAAAGTGACAAAAATTTTAAATGTATGGATTATTCCAGAAATTAAATATATTATATTTTTCTAGGTTTTCAAGAATAATGGGAAATTTTAAGGGGGTGAAGAGAGGACAGGGACAAGGGGAAAAAATGAGAACCAAGACCTGTCATGTAAGGGTACAAGAGCCCAGTAATGAATGTAACTGTACTGTATACCTAAATTGCACCAATAAACTCAGTGAGAGAAAAAAATAAGTATGTATAATTTTGATACATGACAATATGCTTTTAAAGTTCTACATTTGTCTTTAAAATGTGTCATCTGGAATTTTCAAGGATAATTTTATCTTATTTGCACTTGATAATTTGTTTTGAATACATACCACATATCTGGCTGTTTTCTAGGCTCTACTCTGTGCTTAAAATATACCAAGTCTAATTGAAAAAGATTTAAATTTAACTGAAAAGAGTAGTCAGTCATCTGTCTAAATGTATTAGGCTCCCAGAGTTTGCCCAGTGGGGTTGCTGACTGCTCAGCTAATCTGGTTCATTTTTGTTTCTGTCACAGGCATGTGCTATTCCTGCTATGGATTATAGATCAACATGGTGAATTACAGGAAAAGAGTCAAGTTCAGAAACAGCATTGCAAAGTGCCTCAATCCGTACAAGCATATGACGAATTTTACCCCCCAAAGACTATCAACACCTAGGGAAAGAGAGAGACTTTTCCCCTGAAATTCACATAGAATGCTTCAGGAGCTGGAAGCAGCAATGAGAAAAACAAAAGTTAAAGAAATATATATCATTTACATAGATATATTTTACTAAACTAAATTACTATCTCGGAGGATGACACATAATAGTGATAGGAAAATACAAGCAAATGTTAAAAAAAAAAAGAGAGAGCAGACAGATGGAGAGTCTGAAAACAGGTCAGCTGGTCTTGAAATTAAACCCAGGTAGTTGTCCCTGAAAAATGCTCACCTGTGCTGTGGGTGGAAGGTAGTGTGGCAGGCTATCTACGAGGTTCATGAAGCCAGTGAAAGTTGCAGCTAAGAGGACCCCATTCTTTAAGTCCTTCATGAAACAGCCCTCTGCACAGCATCTCTTACACTACATGCATTGTGGACAGAATGACAAACATCACACAGTTTTGCCCCTTAGAGAGCTGAACCCAGACAGGAAGGTAAACAAATACTGGGCATCCACATGCCCTGATTTAAAATGGAGGCATGAATAAGAATGTGACAGGTACGAGTATTACTCAGTGTGACTGGATTTTGCAGCAAGGTGATTGGATCATGGGGACACTACATTCATCAGTGGATTAATCCACTGATGTCCATACACAAAAGGGCCATTGTGAAGAGGAGGGTCACAAGGGGCACATGTTGGGAGGGACTATCTTTTATTGATGCCATTCTCCTGAGCTCTGCTTCCCAGCTACCATGAAGTGATCAATTTTACTCCATCATACAATGCAACCATAGAGTTTCTGCTTGGGAGTGAGCCAACCATGAACTCAACCTGCTGAAATCATGAGCCTAAAAAAACCTCTGCTCATTTTGTAGTTTGTCCATCAAAAGGAAAGCTGACTAATGTAGAAAATTGGCACGAGAAAAATAGAATCATTGAGATCATTGTACCTGACCATTTGCTTCAAAAGCCTTTGAAACTGGTTTATAATAGACTTTGGACAATTTGGAGAATCAGGCTGGAGAAAGCCTAGGAGGCTTTACATAGAAAATGATGAGCAATTGCATTGGCTAAGGTTCTCTAGAGAAACAGAATCAATGGACTATTACATAGATATACATATATGTGAAGTATTGAAAAATATGAATATTTAAATTTTTAAAAAAATTATTACAGTTAAAAATATAATGGCAGTAATCCCCTTCCAAACACTCCCCTTCACTTGAACCCAATGGTTCCATTTTTCTTAGCACACTCAGAAGTAGTTCTAGAATCTCTCCTTTATGAATGTCTTTAGTTGTTCTGTCATGGCTGCCATGATGTCATGAATCAATTCAACATGTTTACTTTTCATGGTCATTTTGACTCCTGGGAAGAGATACAAGTCACATAGTGCCAGATCTGATGAATAAGGAGGATGAGGACTCACTATAATGTTTGAACAGTCCTGCCTTTCAATTGGTTTACATGTGGCACCAATATTCACCATAATTTTGATCAAATCTCCTAAAGGTACTCAGAGAAAAGGACTTCCAGAAATGCTTCAAGAATTCTTTCAAGAACTCTGGAATATGTGGGGACAGTATTTGAGAAGGATTAGTGACAATGTGTCTCTTACTGTAATAAATCTTAAAAATTTAAGCCTTCACCATATACTTTGATTACCCTTTGCTTGTATAATTTTGCAAAGATATGTATTAAGAAGTCTTACAAGACCAGAGGTGGGAGAGTCTACAATGGCCATCTGCACACTAGAAAGTCTGAAGATGCAGAAACTGGTCAGTCCATGAAGCTGGAAGCTGCAGAAAAAAAAAAAAAAATCAAGGACGCAGTACCAGTCCAAGACTAGAGGTCTGAGAGTTCACTGTAGAGTTGCTGGGATGAGCCTGCATTGAAGAAGCTGGAGTGCTGGAGTCTGACGTGCACAAGCAATGGCACTAGGAAAACAGCCCTGCTCAACCAGAATGGAGCTTTTCAGACTTAGGCTGATTTACCCTTTCTTTGGTTTCCATCTGGACTGCAAGCCTGTTGTGTGGTTCCATCCACCATCAGGTGGGTCTTTTCCCTCAGTCTGCATTATCTTTGGAAAAGTAAAAACCTACAAACACAGGCAGACATGTGCTTTACTAATATTCTAGACATTTATTAATCTAGGAAAGTTGACGTAGCAGAACTAATGGGCTGGTAGTTCTGGAGCTAAGACCAGGATGATAATAGAAATATAGACAGTCCACACCCTCTCCCCAGGGAGCCACCATCACTCCAGCGCCAGGAAGGTAGCTACATAGGTGCCCTTGAACCCCCACAACTCCCCTAATCCCCCACACACACTGCACGCACTCTCAGACCTGATTGTGCCAGTCTTTAGACCCACTCTGCAGAGGCAGAGGTGGCCATAAAGGGTATTTTTCTGAGTACCCAACTTTGAACATCTTTAAAGAAAGGGTGTGGGAAACCTGTAGTAGAACGGTGTGGAGTTCAACTGTTCAGAAAGTTGGGGAACTCAATCTGGGCCTTTCAGCCCAAGGTCAGTCTGTGTCATGGGGTTATGCCATCAGCTAGCTGAGGTCAGGGGTCTTGCATCCTAGCTCTGTCTGAGCCCCCATCCTAAATCGTAAATATACCATATTGAAAAGTTTGTTCACTGCAGACATGTTTTGGACTGCTTGTTGATTTCAATTTAATTCAAATGGTTTAAGGGTGATAGACTAGTGACTACCACAGGTGGTCAGTTTCCAAGTTGTGCTTGATCATATTGTGTTGCTGATTGTATCAGTTGGGATAAAGGATTGTGGTTGATTTGATGAGCTGCTTTCTCTGATGTTATGAAGATGAGAATGTCTGTGGGTCATTAGAGACACAGAAGCTAGGGCACAACTATATCAGGAAGATTTGAGTGATAACCCAGAGATTAAACTAAGAACAACCCAACAACAAAAATAAAAATGAGAAAACACTTAAGCAAGACACAAAGACAGACTTCCAGTTCACCAATGGCAAACAGTAAGGCAAATGAGGATGAAAAATCTGGTAGTGAACCACCAGGACACCCTGAATTCAAAGCACAGGAAGTAACAAAACAGATCAATCAGGCTCTAGAAAAATTCAAAACAGAAATAATTTCCCAAATAACCATAGAGATGGTGAGCAAAATTAAAGTCATGATTGGAGACTCTAGAACAGAAACTGACAAAAAATAGATGAGCTCAGGACCATGATAGAAGTCCTGAAGGCCCAGCATAAGAAAGAAGTGGAAACAATAAACACCCAACATAGGAAAGAAATGGAATCCATAAAATAGATTCAAACAGATATCCAGGAAATTAAACACTCCATTGAAAGTGTATGCAACAGAATAAAAGAATGTGAAGATAGAATCTCAGATATAGAAGATAAGATTGCAGTCAGTGACCATGAAAAGAGAGGTCTCTTAAAAACAGTAGGGAATCATGAGAAATCCAACAACTCCTAGATGGTGCAAAGAAGAATAACATAAGACTGATAGGAATCCATGAAGCAGCAGGAGAAAATACAACTGACTTAAAAAAGCTGTTCAAAAAATTAATGACAGAAAACTTCCTAAACAGAGGGGAAGAATTTGACATTCAGATAACTGAGGCATATAGGACCTCAACTAGCCCACAATAAAAAAAAATATACACCTAGACATATAATAATC
This sequence comes from Fukomys damarensis, assembly GCF_012274545.1. Classification (NCBI taxonomy): domain Eukaryota; kingdom Metazoa; phylum Chordata; class Mammalia; order Rodentia; family Bathyergidae; genus Fukomys; species Fukomys damarensis. The sequence continues at coordinate 5,788,645 of NW_022900913.1, forward strand.
AAGATCCCAGAAATCCAACAGAAGAACAAAATACTACAAGCAGTAAGAGAAAAGAAACAAATCACATGCAAAGGAAGGCCAATCAGAATCACAGCAGACATTTCAACACAAACCCTTAGGGTAAGGAGAGCATGGAGTGAGATATTTCAAGTACTAAAAGAAAACAACCTCCAACCTAGACTGATGTATCCTGCAAAACTCTCTTTCAAAATGGATGGGGAAATAAGATACTTCCACGGCAAAGAACACCTGAGAAACTACATGAATACCAAACCAGCACTACAAGCAATTATAAACAATATCCTAGAAAAAGACAATGAAGGTAACAACACCATGAGGCCCAACAGAGCAAATCAAATAGGCAAGGCAAGAAACTAAAAGGAGAAGGTGAAAAAGTAAAAAGAGTCAACAAAAGGCCAATAACATGACAATAATAAGTCAGTACATATCAGTTATAACCATCAATGTCAATGGCCTCAACTCACCAAGCAAGAGAAACAGACTGGCAGAATGGATTAAGAAGCAAAATCCAACAATATGTTGTATAGAAGAAACACACCTAGTGCAAAAAGAAGCCCATAGACTGAAAGTGAAAGGATGGAAAACAATTCTCCATGCAACAAGAGCCCAGAAAAAAGCAGGGGTAGCAATCTTATTTGCAGACAAAGTAAATTTCAAACCACAACTGATTCTAGTATTATAGATGTAAGACAGTACTGCATCATACCTCTGTGAATGTAAAATATCTTGTATCTGCTTTATGATACGTAGTAGTGACTGTGCTTTATCAGAGCTATTTTTAATGATGCTACTCTAGAATGTTCTCTTTCCAGATAATGATTAAGATGCTAATAAAAAAATGGTACCAGGTTCCACAACAGTAACAGAACTTCTCTGTTTTCTGGGTATTATTCTTTTCTTTGTTTTTTTGCTTTTGTTGTTTTTTAATGGAGTGTGCTGAATGTCTGTAATTTTGTTCAGATGACTGCAGAACCTGGAAAAGCTGTTGCTGCTATTCATGCATAACATACTGCTATTATTGATCTTTTTATATAAATATAAATACATCTACATACATATAAATACATCTATACATACATACATACATATGTGTGTGTGTGTGTGTGTGTGTGTGTGTGTGTGTGTGTGTATAATTTGAATTTTTGGAAACTTTAACTGTGCTGTCAACTTTGGAAAATGTTATCCCAGTTTACTGTGTTGAGTTGGCATTGTACAGAAATCAACAGCCATATTGGTCTAGAAATGCTAAATTTTTTCCATTTGTACAGGGGTAATGCACTGTATTAAATATGTAAGGTCATATCTATGTGGGTTTGACTACAGAAATTAATAAAGTATTCTCTAAATAAAGAAAAAATAGAGTAATATAAGACTACAAGAGCAAGAAGCAATTTAAATATGTTCAGGGACCATTTTCATCTTCAGAATTAAGGATTATTTTAATTTTACATCATTGCTTTTTCTCTTTTACTTTCCTTTTTAGTTTTATTTTAGCATTCCCTATTTTTAATTTTCATACAGAGAGTTCTTTAACTGATCATTATAATTAAGCATAAAGTCACAAATTATAAAGTCATATTTTGCTGAATCCTAGAGTTCTAAATTATTCATTCTACTTCATTCATAGGAAAATGGATACATATTGAGGATATACTCTTAAGTGAAATAAATAAGTCACAAGTGTGTAAATACCGAATAGTTTCTCTGGTGTACACAAGATCCTAATAAGATAATTAATAATGTGAAATAGGAAGTAAAGGGCTACAGGTGTAGGAAAAGTGGGAAGGGTGGGGGAAAGGTAATAAGGGAGAAGAAAAAAATATGAGAAAATGAAAAAATGGAAATAAAGTGTTTGTAAATGGGGAGGAAAGGACGGGGGGAAGGGAGGGCAGGGACAAGGGGAAAAAATGAGAATGAAGATCTGTCATATAAAGGTACCTGATCCCAATAGTGATTGTAACTGTATTGTATACCTAGATTGTACCAATAAACTCAATAAAAAGAAAAAAGGTGAAATTAAAGGTGAAAAAAATAAATGAAATAAAATATTGAATTATTTCATATTAAAAAAAAGAAATATGGACAGTGAAGGCTATGCTTATGAAGTTCCATTTGGGGATGAGCATTCAATTGGAAATTGAACTAGAGGCCGTGCATGTCTCTCTCCTGAAAATATTTTTATTTACATTTTATCATAGGCTGGGATTTGGAGAAGTTAATTTTCGGGGAGTGGAACAATCGATGTGACACTGGACATTTCAAGGCAGCCCAATATTGAGGCAGTGGAATGGGCACCACTGACTATACTTAGATGACAATGTAGAGGGAAGAGTAGAGTCAAAAGATTTGAAACTCTTAAATTTTGCTTTGAAAAGTAACACGTATAAAGTTGGCACCAAAATGTATGGATGGTGGAGATTATTTTTAAAAAGTAATTTGAATGAGGACAAGAAAAAAGATGCCTCATGAAGCCTCCAAAATTCGCAAGTTCCCATCCATCACAAGCTCAAAGATACAGAAGCATAAAGCTTTCATTTGAGAACTCTCCAGCCTCCTCCTCAAGAAAGGACGCCCAGCAAACCACTTCCCCAAATTCATTTCAACATGCTCAGCCATCTACACACTCTGAGGCCATGGCAGGTGTGGTTTAAGAGGCCTTAGTTACTGCTCACGCTGGCACCAGCAGCCTCCACATGGTGATGGTTTTCAGGCATGCAAAGGTGAGAACTGTGGAGTCACAGAGACACACTTCCATTAAGTTTTCAGAGAAAGTCTTGGGAGACAAAGCAAAACATGTGGCAAGGTTGTTGGGGCTTCTCCTAGGAGCTCTTGAGTGTGGGATGTGTGAAGGTGTGCAGATGACATCGAAGTTTCGAGGAAGCAGAAAGTCATTGTAATATCTACTGAGGGAAACAGCAGGTAGGAACAAGAGTCAGGCTAAGTAGAGGCGATGTGATCTGGAACCAGCAAGGCAATAGGAGTGGGGCTGCCCAAGCCCTTTGAAACATGGATCTCACCACCACATGCCCTGAATGCTGGACATGGAGCTGCAGGGGGGCTTAATGTTTGTCCTGCTGGTGCAGGTTTTTCTAATCCTCTGCGCCTCTATTTTGGAAAATTTACCCTGTGCCACTGTATTTTGGGAATAAGTATTTTAACCACTGAATTTTATAGGTATACATTTTCCTGGAGTATCAGAGGAAAGTTGGGCTTGGCATTTTTCAGAAGTGCTAGAACTGTTGAGGTTTGAGGGGACTGGATTAGGTTCTTTTCAGTTGTACGAGGGATTGTTCCATCATGTCAGCCAGAATTGTGACCTTGTTACTGTCTGTATTGGAAGATTAAATGTGATTTAAGGAGATGTGTTTTGGTGTCAGGGTGGCAAGAACTGCATTGTGACTACATTGTGGTTGTCAGCTGTGCACTGTGAGTCTCGTGGAAGGGTGATTGGATCATAGGGACCCTCAACTCATCAGAGGATTAATCCACTTGTGTTCCAGCTCACCGTGCTATTAGGAGATGAGGCCCAGTGGGAAGTGCATCCCCAAGGGTGTGCCTTTGTAAGGTGTATTCCTAGTCAGTGCTGTTCTCCTGGTGTGCTTCCCATCCACTGTGAAGTTGGTAACTTTGCTTCACTACACCCTTTAGGAATGACCTTTCTTTCTTGGAGCCAGAAAACCATGGGAAAACTTGAACCAAATAAGCTTCTCCTGCTCTAAGTTGTGGGTGTCAGGCATTTTGTCCAGTGGTGAGAAAGCTGACTGTTGTAGGGAACACAAGGTGGGAGGACAAACTCACCAGAGCTCATCCTGATGATAGGCATCGTCTGTCTCCTGGCAAGGTCTACTCTGCCTCACGTGTCCCAACACTCTCAGGCGCAAAAGGCCCTGGGATGCAGGCACTTTGCTCTGTAGATGAGGCACAGATGTCTCATATCTGCCCTGGATCACACAGCTGATCAACAAATAGCACAGATGCAGAGCAACCCATTTCTTGTTCTTCACTCTGTATTACCTGATGGATAAACTTCAGAAACTTAACTCAGCTTCGTATGGAGGCCTTTGAGTCTACACTTGCAAAGTGCCAATATTACACAACCTTTTGAAGCACATCTCTTAAAGCAGAGGCTCACATTAATTCTTCAAGGAAAATACTGTAGAAATGCAAAATTATCAAAGCGGGTATTAAAGTTCTTCCATAATATTCAGTGCATCTTTTGTTTCTACTTCATGTTGGCAGACTTAAACTTTAAAGCCATTGGAAACATAAAAATTGTTTCTAACAAACCAAAGGTATTGCTATTTCTATCTGTAATGTCTAGTTTTTAAAGCATGCATATAGATAGTGGAGGAAGGAGACATGTGGACCACCAAAGGCTGTACTTCTTTTAACAAATGTCAGCATGTTCACCACTAAATCCTAGAGTCCATCCAAAGCATAGATGCATAATCAAGGACAAACCTATGGTCTACACCATAGGAGAGAAAAAGTCCTTGTTTTGCAAAGGTTCAACTCCCACGTTATCTGATTTCCTTTTCATGACATTTCCACGTGATATGGAATTTCATTGTTTATCTGTGACAGATGAGCAAGGAGAAATTCTTAATGATGTGGGCCCCTGTCAGGGCTATGTGTCTCAGTAAATGTACAATTGCTAGAGACAGGGGTATGGAGAGGAGCCCCCAAAAAGGAGTTAGACCCATAGAGACAGTGGTATCTTGGTCTGGTTTACTCTGCTGGCCTCACTGGAAACCTACTGTCTATTAAAGAAGTTCCACCTGGAAAACATTTCCATTTTGAGATAGCAGTTAGGTTTTGTAATGATAAAAGTTGCGAGCATTCTTTTTAAAGAGAAATTTATGGATTACTGCCATGCAAATTTCATATTGCATTATGTCCAAAATCATGTGTCTGTCCATGCTGAACTACAGGTTTAAAGTTTCCACTCTCAGCTACAAAGCAGAAAGTGTTTTCCTTGTTTCAGCCAAAATTAGAGCTAAGCACAAGGGTTTAAAGGTCAATGTGTGTTTTTCAAATTCCGTGAATATAAACTCCTCAACATCATATTGGCTTTGAGGGAAACAATAGCATGCAGTAACTCTGGCTCATTTTATTTAAAAAGAAAATCTGTGTCTATCAACTTGGCCAAGCTTTCCCTTTATGCAGAATATTTTTCTTAGGGACTATTCAACTATAGAATTTGTTGTTTGGCAGTTGTAAAATCAAAACAGACTGAACACCACTGTAGGAATTTCTCCTACAGGAGACATTTCTGCGAGCTTTAGTAATATGATTTTTTTAAGCCTTGGGTGGGGATAACTTACAGCATCAGAGGAAGTCACTTTTGTGGTTATCATTTTGGTTGTATTTCAAGATGTTCCTTGGAATCACTGTATTCTGAATCGGGAGAAGATTAGAGAATATATTTTATCTCAACATTAAGGATATTTCCAAAGTGAAGTTTTCTGTATGAAGGTGAAGAACTATGTAAGTTTTGCAGCATTACATTGAAAATAATCACAGACAAGATAGTTCAAATTCCTGCCTAAATCCTGGGACTTGTGAAGCTCATCTGGGTATTTTCTGCTTTACGGAATCTGAAGGAGAGTCCCAGGAATGGTTTGAGTTTTGTAATCATCACCCTGGAAATCCGATGATAGGAGTGTTGGAGACCAGAGAAGAACGGAGGCCTCATCAGCCTCCTCTGTGAGCACAAAGGAGAGAGGCTGTACTCAGGGTGTTCATATTGTGAGTTCTAGGGAGCAGTGAAGATAGCTGAAGTTATGTCGTTATCAGAGTGTGTACTAATGGATGCGGGAGAGCAGATGGATCTTGTGTTCCTCTGATTGTTTGTACTCTTGTCTGGGTGAACACAAGGAAGATGCCCCAGACTCTGGAGCTTCCCTGCCTACTAAGAGCTTGAGGCCCCCGGCTGCCTGCATGTTAAGCTGACTCTGCCTCCTCATTGTTCACCCTCATTCTCCTGTTAGGGTGAGGGAGAAGAAAGTGCGGGGACTAGGTCCTGGAAGGAGGCTACAGGGTGCCTCAATTTGAGGTTCAAACCCAGACTGGCTACATGGAAAGGGACAGGAGAGGGATGGCAGCTCTCTGGGGAATTTTATTTTCACATGGAACTCAAATGGGTCTTAGCTTACACAAGCCTGTCATTTCCTGTTCTTCCCTATATGTCTGCAGAACAATGCACTTCAGGGTACTTTAATGAGCTGAATATAGGTTATGCATGAATTACTTTGAACCAAAGCTGGGTGAATTTTGAGGAGGATGGCATACTTGTTTGGAGACGAATAAGGACTAGATCTGCTTCTTTTTGGTGGTCTCGGATCAGGGACTTACAGTCAGCTAATGAGTATGCCAATTGTCACTATATTGCCTTTCCTTCACAGAGCTCTTCAGTCTCCATCACCTGTCCTTCATTTTGAAACCTTTTATCCTATTTTACTAACCTGTCTGAGATCTATCTCCATCTACTAACCTGGCCACTCTTTCCCTCCATCCAGGGCATTTTCTCGGGGAGAGGCCACCTGCACTATTTGAAGTGTGATTCTCATAATCAGAGTTGGGTGATCATCTCTCATAAGTCAGTCTATTCAGAGTGGAAACTATGGCAAGAACAACCCCGAGTTCTGTGGGAATTAGAATCCATTTCCTTCCCTGGAAATAACAATGACACCAACCATCATGATGTCAAAATTTAGCAGCATTTAGAGCATTTTGTGGGAGAAGAATTATGACAAACAACAATTGCCACACGATTCAGAAACCTTTGGGCAGGATTGATGGCATCAGCATTATCTGTCGGCTGGAAAACATGTCCCTTACTTAACTGCAAAGCTCTACCTCTGTTCCATGCACGACTGTTCCCAGAACTGCCTGTGCAGGGTAGAAAATGGTATGCTGCCTCTTGCCTAGCTCTATAAGGAAAACTTGGCAAGAGCACAAGAAATCACTTTTAAGAGCAAGATGGTCAAGCTTGTGTGACTGCTCAGCCCACAGAAGTTGTTTTGTGTCACACCAAATCCTCTCCTGGAAACTCTCGAAGGAGCCGAAGCCCCTTCTCTCCCGACACCTGCTGGTTCACTCTTCTCCATGCTTCGTGTTCCCACAAGTCCATTTTCCCGCTCACGAGAAGTTTAAACACTAACAAGCAAAGAAATAAAAACAACAAAACATCTCACTTAACATGGTTGTATGACTGCAGCATCACTGGCTTCTCTGGAGAGGGGCCTCCCAGGAGAGACAGACACTTCTCAGACTGGTCCCTCACCATCCCTGAGATAAGCACAGAAGTGAAGAGGAAAAGTATGTACCCATGTTTCCCATGTCTCTGTGCCTTCGGCCTGATCTTCCTGATGAGACCGCCAAAGACAAAACTTACGAGTTCCCTGGAAAGTGTAGGAGCCCCATTTTGGCCAAGAAATAGTTCTTCTGTAAATTTCAGTGGAGAAATTGAACTAACAGATGTACTTACATGACGGTAGACATAGGCATGAATCCATGCACAAGCACACACATACAAAAGATACTTTGTACTGATATTGTCAATAAAGTGAGGGAAGACCAAGTTTTAACTCTACCTTCAAAACTGAAATAACTGATATTTTTTCTAAGTTGACTTTTAGTGTTGAACTATTTGACGGCCCTATACAAATTTATCTCAGGAAAAGTTTTCATTACTAAAATTGTCACAAATTATGCAAAATAATAATAGGCAGCTGTAACGTTGATCGGAAGTAGATTTTTAAATCTTTCCAAACAAAGCATGTATTTTGTGCCAAGGGAAGTCACGATTTCATGTCAGTATTTTTTGGACTGTTAAATTTAAAAAGAATAGAGACTCATGTTATTAAAACTTTCCCTTTGTGAATGAAACTTTGCCTGTGCAGATGATAAATCTACTTCTGCTTTCTTGAAATATGAAAATACTATGTGGAACTTTATTGTCTTCATGATTTAGACATTTTGCAAAATTTTTGACAAAAGGATTTGCTCCTTCAAGAAGAAAATAAAGTAGGGATTGGAGAAAAGATTACAGAGACTTTTGTCCTAGCAGGAAGAGCTGAAGATTATGGACTACAAAATTTCTACTTGAAAGTAGACTGTGGATGAGCAGAGATTGGGAGGAATGAGGACAGAGGGGCTGGAGCTGTCCGGGGCGTGTAACGGGCACTTAGAGAAGCACTGCACTGAACTCCATGGATGTGCACAGTTAGGATGCATTCATCAAATTGTGAAATGAGAAATTTTTAAATATACCCTTTTCCAGATTTTCAACATTTTCTAAAGGTGCAGCACCTCTATAAACAGAAATCATCACTGTCCTACCCGTTGTCATTCGGATATGGACAGTGTGTGCAATCATTCAGGAAAGGATTTTCCCCCCCCCGAGACATCTGCCTGAGAGGTTAGATTATGTAATAGGAAGAAAAGATATGAAGGAGTAGAGCAAGTAGAAGGGGTGGGGGAAAGGGAAAAGGGGAAGAGAACACGGAAACACCTTTGTAAACAGGGAAGGGTGGAGGGAGCGAAGGGAGGGCTAGAGGATGGGGAAAAATCAGAACCAGGATACACCACGGAAAAGTACAAGACCCCAGTGGTGAATGTAACTGTATTGTACGCCCAAAATGCACCAATCCACTTAATAAATATAAGAACCATAAATAAATAAAACGCTAAAAAGGAGAAAAAGCAAGAGAGAGAGAGGTAAGGCTGGAGTCATTGGGGTCATCCCACGTTCAGAGTCTCCTCTGGAGGGCTAAGTAATGACCCTCCAAAGTTTCTTTCTCCATACAAGCTGTGCAAACGCTGGAAAAGATGGCCGCAATTGATATATTAAAGTTGTTAATACCAGCAATGAAATGGGATGCTACTAGTGACTTTTAAAAAATTAAAGAAAGACTATAAGACAATATTCTGAATAATCATATGCCAACACATTTGACAACCCAAACGAATCAGACCAGTTCCTAGGAAGACAATGCCGGTGTGCTGTTATACTATGTGGAGTATCGATAGCGGCACCCAGGCGTACATCCATGGTGTAATCTGCAGAAGACCGTAATACCAATGATGCCCAAAGTGGGCTGCGAAGAGTGAGCCCCACAGCTGGCTGTTTATAGGAGTCAGTCTGGCCAAGCCTAGGTGCCAGGTCAGAGGAACTCACACCCAAATTCCGTTCCTACAACTAAAACCTTCTGACTAGAAGGACAATGTTCTAATTACAACCATGCATTTTGTCTACTCTGTTCCTAATTCAAAATGCTTTGTCTTGTCTTTTATGAGCCTTGTTTACATTAACTTCCATTGAAATTAATTAATAGCTCGCCTTTAACCCAACTGATTGCCAGTAAAAGTCACCAGCATTGGTCATCCTGGCACCTGCTTTCTCTCCTAGCTCTGTCTCTTAGTGTGTTTTTTTCTCAAGCCTGTGTCTCACACTGGGCAGGTGGGACTAGAGACTACTACAGGGGTTTAGCACTAATCAGCAAAATTAATTGATAATTAATTAATAGCTCGCCTTTAACCCAACTGATTGCCAGTAAAAGTCACCAGCATTGGTCATCCTGGCACCTGCTTTCTCTCCTAGCTCTGTCTCTTAGTGTGTTTTTTTCTCAAGCCTGTGTCTCACACTGGGCAGGTGGGACTAGAGACTACTACAGGGGTTTAGCACTAATCAGCAAAATCTGTTATCATCTTACCTGGAAAAGTCAGGCCAATGTGATTAAGAACCTACAGGTACATACACCACTATCCTTGAGGGGCCTAAGCACCACCAGTGTCTTTATGAGAGAGAGCGACAGTGGTATCAGACACACAAGCATAGCCAAAGAAAGGGGACAACCACAGAGGAAAAGGCTGGGTCGATGGTGCTAACACGTGATACATGCTGGCAGTCACCAATGAAAATCAGCCTGAAAGTTCCACAGAAATTATAAATACAATTGTGGTGTGACTACACAATGCCAGAATTAGTTGTATGTGTAAAATAAGAGAAAACACAGGCCTAAACAAAGTGTACAAATATCCATAACATTGTTTACGGCAGCCTAAAAATGTTTTTAAAAAAAATCTCAAATACCCATAAACTGACAAAGAGATAAAATGTGATATATATGTAAATATATGCATATATATACAACTCTATAGATAGATAGATATTATTCATCCATAAAATCAATATAACACATATATGCAGCTATGTGGAAGAATCTTAAAAAATTATGTTTAATAAAATAAATCAGACAAAAAGATCACTACTGCATGTTTCACGTTACATGGAATGGCTAAAAAAGCAAATCCAGAATGACAAAGGTAAGCTGGTGTTCAAAGGAAGGGTTGGGAGGTCACTGGGGATGGGCATGAGGCTTCTTCAAGGGGCGAGAAAAATGCTCTGGAGTCAGGTGCTGGTAAGTACTGCAAAAAATGAATGTAAACATCCCTAATATAAACAGTCCTAAAATTACGTTTTTATACAAAGAAGAATAAGAAAGACATCTGGTTAGTGGATGGTGATTTAACAGTTGCGAGCAGAATCTGTCCTTCTTGGCCTTGAGGGAAAAGAAAAGAAAGTATTCTGCACCTAAGTCAGTCAGGACTTCTTTCTCCACCTGGAGCCTGGAGCTCCAGCAATGCTGAGCCGCTAGGGTTCATTCTACAAAGGGGTGATGTGGGGAGTCTGTGCTCTTCTTGGCAGGATGCCCGGGTCCCTGGCCTGTCACCAGGACTTTCTGAGAAAGCAGAAAATAAGACAAAGGAATTAAACACAATTGCAGTTCATTTTCTGTTGCCCATGCACTGCATCACAGGCTGGGTAAGCTGTAAGGAATGCATTTATTTTAGCTCAGGTTCCCGGTGCATGTCCAAGTGGTGCACCTGGGGGTGACCTTCTCCCAGGAGGGGTCGCAGAGAAGCAGCTCGGGGCACTGCATGGCACAAGACAAAGCGAGCAGGAGACCTGGGCAGACCGGCGTTACACCAGAACCTCTCCCGAGACAGCCTGTCAGCCCATCCATTACACGCATGCCTGGGTCTCTTCCTGTGGGGTCCTATTCACCACTTCAAGTGCCCCTGCCCCACTTCTAAGTATCTTTACAGCTAAATTCTAACATGAGTCTCCTGTATTAAAATGACAGCAGGCACTTATCTATGCACCAGCTGTAGTTTTCAGTTTTCCACTTTACCCTTTTTTCAGCTTCCTCATGTGTATGGCTCCAGAAGGGGAAGAAACGCTTATTCTGCTCTCCTTCAGATACACGAGCATGCAGGACGATTTTCCTTAGTGAGTGGAGACTGTCTGGACATTAGAATACACCAGGGCCAGGGAAGAGCGTCGCTGATTTCATGGTCCAGCTTGGGCCCACCCAAGCAGGAGAAAAGCATTCACAGGTCTCTAAGGTCTCTAAAGTGCCCTCATCCTGCCTCCACGGTCTTCTTGCCACAAGTCCTGGGATTCCTGGGAAGTTCTGATCACATAAAGTCCAGAATGATTTTTTTTTTTTTTTTTT
>NW_022900913.1:5800525-5811300 GCF_012274545.1 Fukomys damarensis
GAATGTTTTTTTTTTTTTTTTTTTTTGTACTGGGGATTGAACTCAGGACCTTGTGCTTGCTAGGCAGGCAGGCGGTGGCACCACTGAGCTAAATCCCCGGTCCATGTCCAGGAAGATTCTATGAACTCAGTACCTTTTTCTGAAAGCAGCTATTTCTGTCTCTATGAAGAGGGATAGACAATAAAATATGGTTGTGTAATTATGTATTATAAATATATGTTTGTATAAATATACAAAATTTTATTACATGTTTTTCTGATTAACAGCAATTTTCCATCTTCATAACATCATCTAATCCAACATAAGACTGAAAGAACAGTATTAGATGCTGTCTATCATATGTGGAATCGAGAAGTAAAAAGGGTGCCATGAAAATAGAAGAAAGAGCTGAGGGAGGAGATTGGGGGCCAGAAGAGCAAGGCGTGGTGAGGAGGGCAGGAAGTGACATAAGTGTGCTGTGCGTATGTGTGAAAATGTTACCACAAGCCCCGCTATTCTGTGTACTGGTATATGCTTTAAGAAGAAGAAGAAGAAACCTGCTCAAGTTTCCAGCTTGCATCAGAGGCAAAGCATCCGCATTAACTTCCGGTCTGAAGCCCTTCCCCACAGATGTCAGACTTGTCAACCCCCCTAGTCACTGGGCCAATTGTCTAGAAATATATCTGCATGTTTTTCTCTCAGAAATTCACATATATGTAACTATACCTATGTGTGTGTGTTTGGAATAATGTTTAGGGTGTAGCTAGGAAAGTTGAAGTTACTATTAATTTCTGTGTATGAGTTTTCTGCAGATGCTGAAAAAAGTTACCACAAACTGGTTGGCTTAAAGCAGCAGAAATTTATTCTCTTCAAGTTCTAGAGGCCAGAAGATAAGTCACGACGTCAGCAGGGACGCAGGCCCACCAGAGTCTCCGGGACACGGTCCCTCAGGCCTCTTCTATGGCAGCAGCCCTTCCCTCCCTCCTGAGAGCTCACAGAGCTCCCCTTCTAGGTGATTGCTGCTTTTGTTGTCAGGACACTTGACCCTGGAATTAGGACTTTCCTGTGAAATCCAGGAAGTTTCACCTCAAGATTGCTCACTCCATTACATGCGCAGAAATCATTTTCAGTGAATGGGTGGAGTCTCAGTAATGATGGTCTCATTTTCTCATCTGGAGAACGTGCTTCTCATTTCCATCTTCCGTCTACACATCGTTTTGGGTTTGTCCACACTTCTTTCATTTCCAGATTTGCACATTACCTGTCTTCTCAAGTCGATGGGAAGGATGTGACTTACCGGTTGAATGGGTCTGCACACACACTTGCACACACAGACAGCTCCTCCTGTGGGAACACGAGCTCTTGATTTAAACTCTTGATTTGCATGCTGACCTCATTAGCTGGTAATGGCAGACAAAGGCATCACAACGATTCAATTCTCTTAAATTCAGGTATAAACCGGAAAGACAGTGCTAAGCATCGCCTCCCTGTGCAGGGCCACTGGACTTAGTGGCTCAGCCTCTGTGGCCCCAGGAAGGCTCCGTGTTTGCAACCTTTCTTTTAAGTCAAAAGCATGGCTGCTTTGTGGACTTTCTCCCCCAGTGGACAGAGAATCGCTGAAAAAAATCATAAGTGCAATGGCAAGACCTGCATTTTCCAGCCACCCTGCAGGCCCCTGTGCTCCCAGTGTCACTGCTAAGTGCCCCCCTTCCCAGGGTCCCTAGAACTTGAAGAAGTGGCCCTCTCCTCCTCTGGGCGGGAGTGTCACTTCTGATGATGCCCCGTAACTCTGACCACCAGGTGGCAGGTGCATCTGGGAGGAGAGGCTCACCTAGCCCCGTTCCTACACCTGATGCCCTGCTTTGCCCACAGACAAAACATCACAATGCGCTGCTCTCACTTTTGTCAACATTCTAAAGTAGGCATGGCTCATTGACTGTAAGTCAGGCTCTTGTAATAGAATATTCCATCCGGCTCCTCTTCTGTGTCATGCAGAAAACCTGGATTTTCCTGATGATTGGACTGAAGATGCAGAAATGAGTGGTACAGATGTCTTGGAAGAAAAAGCCCAGGGATCACATAGGGGCTTCGATCTGGCCAGGAAGTGCCAACGGCAGGCACTTGAAAGCAGAAGCTGTGGATGAACAGTGCTGTGCCTAATGATCTGCCAGAGCACTGTTGTTTCCAGGGAAGGTGAGACTTAATTTCACAAGTTCAGTTTCCATGGCCGGAAGTCTGGGCCCCATCCAACCTGGTCTTGAGCTTTTGCAGCTTATGAACTGAAATTCATATAAGTTTAAACAGGGTTTGGGGAGCTACATTGTTTCCTTGAGGAAGGGGAAAGTCCTGAGCAGTTCCCAACGTGTTTTGGTAATCTTTGCCGTTACGATTTTACCTCATTCTTTCTCTAATTCACACACACAAATTTCCTCTCCCCCTAACTCCTGGGAGGCTCAGATCTAACGCTAAGCCCGCAGCGGCCAAGACAGTTCTTGATTTCCTGGAGCCGGTGCATTGCAGTGTTTAGGGACTTAGCAGAGCTCCCTGAGAGGCACTCGTTGCTTCCACCCCTGGGTTCAGCACACGCAGAGTTCGCCCTTCATCGTTTTGCCAGCAGCCACACTGCTTTCCCCAGTGCTGATGGAAAACCGACCTACTCCATGGCTGACGGACGTCAGAGACATCTATTGTTCCAAACCTCAGTGTGGAACGCGGGGCCAGTGTGAACACAAAGGAGTTATCATCGCACAGGTGAGGGCAGAGGCTGGGAGAAGACGAGGCATAAATCTGAAATCTTAAAAACCAGCAGAACGGTGAGCCCTCACATGGCACCTGACGAAGCAAGAAAAACTGGGCATATAATCAAATGCCAGGTACCGAAAACACACTGGTCTCAGTGAATGTGCACAGCACCAACGCGGGTAAATATTATTCCACTAGGAAATGAGCTTTTGCATATTTAAAGTTCTGCTACTTCTGTTTTAGCAAATCTACTAGGTAAACGGGCTGACATCATTGCTGTGGCCCTTCAGAGATGAAGCCAAGCCTTCGCTCAAAGCCATGATGAATCACTGTGAAGGCCGAGATCACTTACGAACTTCTCAATTCAACAGTCTCCCCGTTTTGTCATTTAGCAGATAAGCTCAGGCAGTTAGACACAGGTAGGTGCACTACTTCTACAGCAAAAGCACTGAAACAAACACATTAGCAGAATAAGCTCTTCAGTGCTTCTTTTTGTTTGCTTGTTGTGCCTGAGATCAAAACCAGGCACCCTCACACACTTGGCCAGTGCTGTACCTCTGAGCCACATGCCCAGCCCATTATTATTATTATTATTATTATTATTATTATTATTATTATTTATTAATTAGGTACCAGGGATTGAACTCAGGACCTTGCACTGGCAAGGCAGGCACGGTGCTGCTGAGCTAAATCCACAGCCCAGCCCATTATTTTAATACAAGGGATGTAACATTTTGACAAAAACAAGACTTCCTGTGGTTGTGAAAATTACAAGAGTGGCCACTGCAGGAGCAAGAGTTCACATTAAAGCATGTTCGAATTGTATCGTTCAAAGCATGATGGGTGGTACAGTGTTGCCTCAGTTCACAACTTAATTCTGTCCCCCAAGGTTGTGTTCCTCCTCCCATGGGGAGTTCATGAACAGAAGCAAAGTTTTGCTAAACACTTGTGTTTGTGAACCGAATTTTCTCAAACAGAAGTGATCACAAATGGAGGCATTACTGTACCTAATAAGATAAAAATGTATTGGGGCAACACTATTTTTGAACATTCTTCAGTGATCCCACTCATGACATGGCAAAGTACTCCAAAATTCATTGTTTTTGAGTCTGTAAGCATAACTATTCTAAACTTTATTCAAAGCAACTTGGTATAGAATTTTGAATCAGGACTGGAGATTTATCTCAGTGGTACCCTGCCTGCCTTGCAAGTACTAGGCCTTGAGTTTGAATCCCAGTCAAAAAAAATTATGTAATATATAATATATATAATTATATAATATAATATACCATTATTTATAATTTTCAATCAAATATAATATTTTACAAAATTCTTGTTATCATTTCAAAGGGTAAATGGACTCAATAAGGTAAATTCAAAATCCTTTGTTATGATGTTTAAAATTTGAGATGAATATAGTAATAAATTAAAATGTGAGTTTCTGCTTATGGATCAAAACAATGAAAAAAACCCAATATTTTGAAACATAGACTATTTAAATGTTATGCCCAGAGTAGGTAATGTTTAAAACATGATTCTGCTAAATAATTTGTTAAATTATGAAATATAAAAATGTCTAATGTTGAGAATAATTTACATGAATATGGTCTCATGTGTAGCTGATGTGGATATAATTTGGTTTAAATATACTCAAAATATATTTTACATATGTTTTAACAATGTTTTCCAAAGTTAAAAATCTGTGTACTGTACGGGCCTGAAATTACACTCACGTAAGCTATGGCTCATCTCCCTGGGAGTCAAGAGCATTCCAGGGGGTATTTGTAACCCAGACTTGAGTGGTCCAGATGTCAACAGCATGATGGATTCGCTTGCTGTAGTATTTTACAATCCTGAGGCTGAAATGACCACAACTATAAACAGTAATGTGAATTAAATCTGTCTAACAATACCGAGGAAAGAAAAGGTAAGTATAAGAAGACTTCAGACAGTGTATTGTCCTCATAATAAAATTAAAGAAAATTAAGAATACTACAGAATATTGTTTGAGGCAGACGTATGGTTTGTGTGTAGCCGAGAAACACACAGTTTTGAAATTAGCTGCTAGAGAAAGTGAAATGCCTGTGGTGCCCAAATCAGACCTTCCCGTCCCTCAGCTTTGGTGGAGGCCTCATGTGTATGAAATCTGTCTCCTGTAATTTCGGGGAGAATAGCAGGAGACTTTCTGCCTGCACTTCAGCACCTCCTTGCAGAGCCAGGTGCCTGTGACCTGTAATCTCCCCAGAGAATCAGAGCTAAGATTCCCAGCTATGGACTGGCATAAGTTGAGAGTATAAAGAATGGTGATTCAGACACTGGTAACTCGATTCATGAACTTAACTGTTTCCATGATTCTGGTTGCAAACTGAATTGGACAAGGACCAAATAGGAGTGGTTAGGTCCTGTGTTGACCTTATGGGGAAATGTGATTCGATTCTCATCCAACTCAGTTTGTGATCAGAATCAGGGAAAGAATTAAGCTCATGAACTGTGGCACCACTGTTTGTAAGTAGAACACAATCGTATAACCATACCTACCTACCTGCTGCAGAATAACTAAAAGAAACTTTGGACAGGAAGTATTGACATATTTTTGTTAAAAATACTAAACAATATAAAAGGTAACTACACTGAGAACAGATGGAAAGGTTTTTGGTCTTCCCATGTGGGAAAACTCAAGTGTGGAAATAATAATCCCACCATGATTTTAAGATCAATATATTTTGCTAACATTTTTCCAAGGAGCTCTTGCATTTTTCTCAGTAATATAATTACAGAATCATCTGGAAAAAACTCCAAGAATAATGATACATGTAAATCTCAAAAAGGGGGCTTGGCATTTCAAGTAAGAAGACTTAGTATATGCCCAGTGTAACTAAAACACAATCATCTTGATACAGAAGTAGGCAAGTCAGTCTGAAAGGCATGAGACATTATTAAAAGAGATTATAAAAATCTCATCAGAAAAATGGAGACACTTATAACAAAGGTGGTTTTTCAAATCAGTAATGAATAAAGGAATTAAAAAAATAAATTCCACAAATACCTAAGTGATAAACATAAAACAAAAACAAGCTATAAACATAAAATAATGAAAGGAATTCATTTTGGGACTTGAGATAAAAAGATCCTTGGAATCGAAACATGAATGAGCATTTTTCCCTTCACAATGAAATCATAAAGGAAACAAGGCAAATGGACAGCATAAAAGCACGTTTAAATTTGAGAAAATCTCTATAAAATTAAAATGTGAGCAGAAGAATTTGAAAATGTTTGCAGCACTCATAAAGGAAAGGGATTAATATACACAGTGTATTAGAAATGCAAAGCCATAAAAATCTAATAGGCGAAGGGGACCAAGGGCGAAAACAAGGAATCTAGAAAAAAAGAGTCTAGAGAATCCAAAGCACAGACAGGACCCGGCCTTCTCCCTGGGGATGAGCTGTCTGGAATTCAAGCACAGGATATCATTTTCCCTGTAGGATTGGCAAAGTGAAAACTACGAGAATCACATGTCCAGCATTGTTAATGTAGGAAAACAGTTGCTGTAATTCTTAAAAGATAAAACGACCCAGGCTTCACGGGACAACATGGCAATATTTGCAGACATGAACAATATACCTATCTTTTGACCCATAAATTATATTTCTCCTTATCAAATATTAAATTGTACTTGCAGGGGAAAGAAATTAAAATGTGTTCTTATGCTTTTGAACTTAATATTAAATTTATGGGAGGTTCCTTGTCCATCATCTCTTCAAGGAATGTGTGCACTGCCCGAGTCCTGTGGACATATACATCCCACGGGCCACCTTCCTCCCAAATCCTCAAAGGCGGCAGCGCTGAAGTGTGGTGGACGCCCTTCCAGACAGTTGAAGACAGCATTCCTAGGGTGTATAGACATTATACATATGCATTTGTGTGGTTTTATGCGTATTTATAAACTTGCACAAGAGCTGAGCTGAGGAGAAAATCCCCCTCAACATTCTCCCCCCAGCTTCACCACACTTATTCTGGCCACTTTCTGAAGAAGTTCTCTTTGGTGAGTGTCTTCAAGAGACGTGGGTAAAGAAAATCCAGTGAGTGCTTCTGCCCAGAGCCGTCCCATAACCATTCCTGTGGCTCCTTACCCACTTTACTCACCAGATCTGGCACTGTGACGTGTGGCTCTTCCCCAAAGTCAGATCGACCAGCACAAGGGCAGCGCTTTGACTGGATTCAGGACATCAAGGCAGCCACAATAGTGCAGTTGAAAGCATTTAGGAAAGAGCACTTCCAGAACTGCTGCAGAAATGGCCAAAAAGGATGGGATGAGTGTGTTAGAACCAAAAGGGAGGATTTGAGCGTTTCACGGAATTAAAATCTTTAAATTTAAACATTTACTGTATTTGCTATATCTCATAGATACCGGTATTCATATAAACGCACACATATACCAGTTTACATATGCAAATGTGGCTATGAGTGTTGCTCGCATATATTTTTCAAAATGAGATATTTTACTGTATAGAATTGCTTGTCAAGATTTTAATATTTTTAAAAGATATTCTCATTTTCTATAGAGTTTATATTAAGCTTTTAAAAATACTTATGGATTGTAGGGAACAGGACACTGGCAAGCATGAATGCGTGTATCTGCATTTGTTCTTGTGTTATGCGCAGGCACTGTGACTGTGTGAGTGTGTGTGAGTGTGTGTGCGTGTGTGTGTGTGTGTGTAGGCACAGAGCCTGTGTCTGTGCAGGGATACATGTGTGTTTCTGTCTGTGCTTCACTTTTCAAACTGTTAAGCCAAACCTGAATTCCGAGGAAAGGTCCGCATTGGTCATTCGTGTTTTAATTTCTGTTTTTCTCTAACTTGCTGACTCAGATGGCTAATATCATGTTTAGAATTTGTTGACTCGGTTTGCTAATATTTTGCTTTTCACAGTTAATAAAGATAATATGCTATGGTTTTCTCTTCCTAGTCTCTTTTGGATTAGCGCCTGTGATTTATAGGTCATCTTTTTCTGCATGATTTATCACTCTCCTGTGTTTACTTGCTTCCTCATATACTTATTTGAACATGTCCCTTACTTGTTATATAATGTTAATATCTATTATTAGATTGGGTTGTTAATATCAATAATAGTATGTTCATATTGGCCCTGAACCATTTCCTGGTAATATCATTATTTATTCATCTTTACCCTGGGCACAAAGATCTTGGTTCTTTTATTTTCATTCATTCTGTGTGGCTTTAATCAGCTCTGCATTAATGGGGTCCTCACAGTCCAAACATCACGTCCTTCTTTGAGCAATAAGGGGCAAATGTGCAAAATAATTAGTGGCTCCTTTAGATTTCAAGGTCTTTCAGTGACAATCACAAGAGGGATGGTGAAAAACAGAGTAATGAGCGGAAGACTATGCCTGTTAGGGTTTCTGGCTCAATTAACTTTCCCTAGCTATTCTTAAAAGAGTAGAATGTTTTTACCTTTTACCTTTAGGATACTGTCTTGCATGCCTATATTTTTTAATAATTAAGTGCTTTAGTGGACATTTTGCTTATCCTCATAAAGAACTAGCAAACTCATTTTTCTGAAGATGCTCTGTAAACTTGAAGGCCCCCCAAAAAAACCCACAGTAATATACTCAATTTAATTCATTCTGCTTTTGCTTAACTAAATGATGAGCACTGTTATAAAGAAGCAAAATGTAAATAGATCCTGTCTCTGCATTAATAACTTGGTTATGCTTGGCCAGGATGCCTCACATGGAGTTTTCAGGTAAGCTTATTTTAAACAGTGTCTGTGCCTCTTTAAAGAAATATTTTCAGTGTCAGAGGGCACAAATATAATGAGGGCACCGCTTTGAGGCAGGCAAGATCCAAGGAGTGCTGCGAGCTCTCCACAGTGTCCTTTCCCAGCCACGGCCACTCACCTCTGTCTCTGACCCCTCATTAGCCCTGTTTTCCATGGCTGTCACTTTTGTTTTGTTCAGAGTTTCATCGAAGTGCAATCATTCACAGTGCAGGAGTTGGGGATTGACTGTTTTCTCCCCTAACATACCAGGGGAAGTCAAAAATACAGCGAATGTTTAATTTTTAAAAAATCAAATTGTTACAATAAAAGACCTTGCCATTCATTTCTCTCCAGTATTCTGCCTCACTTTGAACACACTTATCCTCTCCTTCTTGCCGTCTCCTGAAGCAGTTACAGAAGTCCTCTCTCATGGGTGTCTTTCTGTGATTGTCTTCGTGTGCTCAATTGATCCAAAATGCTCCCAATATTTTCTGTCAAATAAAAATATTATGGTGCCTCCCCAGCCACCTCATTCTCCAGATTCGGTACTGCGTGACTTCTGGCTCTTCCCCCAAATCAGAATGAACACGAAAGGTAAACGTTTTCAACCACTTCAGAGCATCGAGGTAGCTGTAACAGTGTAACTAGGACTTCCAGACCTGCCTCAGAAAGTGGCAAAAACCATGGGATAAGTGTGTTTGAAGCGAGGGGGCAATTTTGAAGATCAATGGTAAAGCATCTTTTATTGGCATAACTTTTAAAATTTAATCATTTGCTGTAGTTCTTAAAAATGTTTATTGGTACATTTTAGGTATACAATATAATGACATTCACCATTGCAAATTTGCACCTTTACGGAATGCATCGTGGTTCTTATTTTTTTCCCCATCCCCTGCCCTCCCTGCAACCCCTCCACCCCTCCCTATTTACGAAGACCTTGTTTCCGCTTTTTCCTTTTCTGAGATTAATTCCATTCCCTTCTTTCCTTTCCCATATACCCCCACTTCTCCTTAAGCTATTCCCCTTTGAACCTTTGATCCCTTTTTTAAAATTAATTTTATTGGTACATTTAATGTATACAATATAATGACATTCATCGTTGGAGATTTGTACCTTTACAGAATCAACCTAGGTTCTTATTTTTCCACACCCCCTGCCCTCCCTTCAAGCCCGCCCTCCCTCCCTCCCCATCTACGCAGACTTTGTTTCCATTATTTTTCATTTTCTCATATTAATTCCACTCCCTTCTTCCTTTCCCCTGCCCCTCCCATTTCCCCTTCCTCTTTGTCCCTTTCCTCCCTACTTCACATTATCTTTTATACCTTTTAGCCCTTATTTACACTTTCAGTTTCTTTTATTCCTTTTTGATCACAATTTGTAATTCTCCGGATATTTATCCAGGCAGTTACATGTTTTTGTTGCATGGCAGCCCATAGTACAGTTGTGCCATCAAAGGACAGGGAGATTAGAAGGTTAATCTTGTTACACTTTCTCTCTGTGTGAGTGTTTATCTGCATCAGAAAGGAAAATTTAGTCAAAGATGGTCTTCTACAGCCATTTCCCCCTGTTTTGCCCCCACCCATCTTTGAAACTTGTATTTTGTTCCCTTCTGACAACGCTCATATATTTTCCTATTCATTACTTATCTACCCATCATACATAGACTCTCAGGTCCACTGGGATTTTGGATCAGAATGTTAGCATCCCTAACTTTCTAACAGCCTTTTATCTTATTCCACATTCCAGTATCATATCTCTATTTATTAAGGTTTCTAAAATTCAAATGTACTGATCACTGTAGTTGTCTTAGAATTTTTCTCTAGGTTATCTCTCAAATTTGAAGAAAGTAACTACTGCCTACATGTTATGATGGTTGGAAACTAGTTTTTACTGATGGATCTTGATTTCTAATATCATGAACCTCATATGAGAGAATTAATATACATTAAAGTCAGGTTTTGATTTTTAAATATTTGCATGAACATTATCTTATACACTCTGTGTGTGGAAGGATTCCTGCAGCCCTATTTCTTTCTTTTTTTTTTTTATTGAGTTTATTGGTACATTTAGGGATACAGTACAGTTACATTCATTGTTGGGATCTTGTACCTTTACATGGCAAGTCTTGATTCTCATTTTTTTCCCCTTACCTCTGCCCTCCCTTCACCCCCTCCTCCCCTCCCCATCTACAAACACTTTATTTTCATCTTTTCATTCTCTCACATTTTTTTCTTTTCCCTTTTTGTTCTTCCCCTACGTATCACACCTTCCCTACA